>NW_024340847.1:1226476-1262114 GCF_902729225.1 Pteropus medius
AAGCTGCTTTGCCCACAGAACTGCAGCGCACATGAGGAGGGAAGCCCTGGCCTGGGCCTGGAGTCCATGTTCTGGTCCAGCTGTTGCCATCGGCGTGTCCTCTTGACCCAGCAGTGTGTCTCCTGGGATCCCCGTTCCCTCTGCAGGAGGCGGGCTTTAAAGGCGAGGTGGCTCTCAGAGCCTGTGCCCGCGGTCAGCGTTCCAAGGACAGCCCTTTCCGGGGGATTAACTGCTGTTCGGTGGCACAGGGCCTCCGACGCCGTGAGTTTGGGGTAAACACAGCTAAACTGCAGGACGTCTCAGCAACCACGGCATGTTGGTACACATCCCGTGTCCCGAAAGAAGACTGGTTCACGTCCCCCATGTGCTTGCCCCGGCCCTTAGTGACTCTTGTGCTGAGCGTCAGCTCTGACCGGACGATGGTGCTCGGCGGGGCCACCGGCCGAAGCCACCTTGCTGCTTTTGTTCTCACGTCGGGTGAGGCTGCTTCCCGGCTCGGTGCTGAGCCTCCTCTCGGTGACCAGGCCTGGGCTGGGAACCGTCTGGCCTGGGCTGCACACGTGGGCAGAGCTCACCTGGCCGGCGGGCCTGTTGCTGGCGCCTGCGGCCCAGTGGGGCTTCTGGCTGCGTCCAGCGTCCAGATGCTTCCTCCGTGGTCTCCATGCTGGCATCGGGCCACCGAACCAGAACGGTCCGTGGCTGCGTCCTGGGTCGGGGCTGCTCTGCGGGATGAGGGGCGGGGCGGGGCTCCGGGGACCAGGGCAGAGGCGCACGCGGCGGGGCGCAGGGCCACCCGTGGCCGGGAAAGGGGCCGGGGGGTCAGGGCGCACGCGAGGACCTAAGGTCACCGCGGGCCCAGGGTCAGCGCCAGCCCTTGGGCCGCCCTGGGGCGGCGGCCGCTGTCCATGACGAGAGAGCGGAGGCTGTGGTTTTGGACGTCACCCGAAGGTCCAGTGGCCTGTGTCCCATGCCCATTTTCTGGGGAGGTCCTTAGAGAGCCGAGGACGTCCCCGGGCACCGGCGCACTGGGACGTGTTCTTGCTGTTGACCGCGAGGCCCCAGGGACGAGCGCCAGGGGGAGGCCTCCGCGGCGCAGCCCGCAGCCCGGGAGCCGCCCAGGCCTGCGGCGTCCACTTCTGTCGCCCCGTCTTCAGCGGTGCGCCCCGCTCGGGTCCAGCACCTCCTCGCGGCCAGTCGCTCAGGCGCCCCCTCCAGCGGTCCCCTCCAGGGCCCCGGGGCCCCCCCGTCCGCACCCCGCACAGTGTTGCTCTCTGCACCGCAGCTTTGCAGGCTGTGCACTATGACCTTGGACGGCCACGGCGCCGCCGGGCGGAGGGAGCGTTTCTGCTCCGTCCCGATCTCACGGGACCCATCACATAAGGGGCGCATCGCTATGTGGGCCCCGGATTGTCGTTATGTGGGCCCTGACCGCATACAAATGACCGCGGATCTCCTGCCACCAACCGTCAAGACCAGAAGATGATGGGACGACATCCTAAAAGTGCTGCGGTGACAAAGTCTGCCAACCTAGAATTCGGTACCTGCAGACCTCGTCATCAAGGTGAAGGCGAAGGGACCTCCAAGCGCTGTGCTGTCCGGCGCTTCAGCCACTGGTGACAGTCACTGAGCGCTTAGACGTGGCTCGTCTGCATGGAGATGTAAGTGCAAATCATACACCGACTTTCAGAGATTTAGTATGAATCAAATTAGGTACACTACATCAGAATTAATTTTATTATGTTGACTGCCTGTTGCAATGGTTGTATCTTTGATATGTCAGGTTAAATGGAATATGTGAATACGATCGTAAACATGAATGTGAAAGACATTTCCAATTAACAAGCACCGAGACAATTCCTACCTGCAGACGCCACGGTGGGCCACGCTGTAGGAAGATCTTCGGGTGGGAACTCCATCTGGACGGTCTAGCGAAGATCACTGGACGCGCAGATGGGCGAGTCAACACTCTATCGATACTTTCCTTCCCTATCTTTTTAAAGAGAACAAGACTTTTTAAACTGCAAATTATAAAACTGTATTTCTCACGTATATAAATAGAAAATACGCGAAAGCGATAGTCCAAGGCGGATGGACTCGAGTCGCAAGACCGCGATATTTACGTGAAGTAACACGATCTTAAATGTAAACGGGTTATAATGAATTATAGATTACGTGGCAGTTCCTAGAGCAACCGCTAAAAAGTTTTAAAAGACACAGCTAAAAAGTCAATACAGGGATTAAAATAGAACGCCAAAAAAAACCTTGGGTTAACCTCACAGGAGGCAAGAAAAGAGAAACTGAGAAACAAAAGCAGACAAGAGAAAAAGAAAACAAATATTAAAATGATCGACCTGGATTCAGCGATGTTGATAGCGGGCAGCCATGTAAACAGACTGAACACTGATCGAAAGACAGAGCCCGTCAGATCGGTGAGAAAGTCACGCGTGCGTTGTCGTAATCCGGTGACACAATGGACAAAATTAAAAAATAGATATAAAATGTAAACCTTTTTACTCTCTCTATATGATACAGTATTCTAATATTGATATGGGAGCACAGAAATATAGACTAGATAAAAAAGTATGCACATATATACTAAAAACAGTCAGCGTTAAAATCTGGATTAGCTAGAGTGATACCAGACGAAACAGACTTTGAGGCAAAGCATATTATCAAAGATAAAGCAGAACATTTCATAATGATGAAAGGCTACATCGGCAAGACATAAAAGTACAAATTTATACAAGCTTAGTAACAGAGATTCAAAAACCATGCGCCAAAAATGAGAGAGATGAATACAATGCCACAATAAAACTCTATTCTTGATAATCTATAAGAAAACTAGACAAAAAATCAGTAAGATAAAGAACCTAAATTATAAATTATGATTATAAATCTATATATTTATAAATCTGTACATTTAAATTATAAATCTAAATTATAGGAGCTAAATGATTTAATTGACATTTATGGAAACTTCAACCAACTCTGCAGAATCCACATTATTTTCAAGTGAACGTGGAATGCTTATCACGATAATTCATATTCTGGGCCATAAAACAACACTTAATCAATTTCAAAAGATTGAAATATTACAGTGTGTCCTATGGCCACAATGGAATTGCATTTGAAATCAATAAGAATAAGAGCTCTAGAAAAGCCCCAAATATTTTTATGTTAAATGATGAACTTTAAAAAACCCCATACATCAAAGAAGAAATCACAATGGAAAAGAGAAATAATTCAAATGGAATGAAAATGAAAATACTACATATCAAATTTTATGGAATGTAGTTAAAGCAGTGCTTACAGGGAAATTTATAACTCCAAAATGCTTATTTTAGAAAGGAAGTGAATTAAATCAATAATCTAATTTTCCATTTTAAGAAACTAGAAAAAAGTGAGCATGTCAAATCCAAGGTAACTAGGAAGAAGAGGATGATGGAGATTAGAACAGAAATAAATGAAACAGTCACAGACAAAGACAACTGGGAACGTAATAATGCCCAACTGGGTCTTTCGAAATATTAATGAAATTTATAAATCCTTAGGGAGAAAAAAGCGAGAGAACGTAAATTAGTATCAGGAAGGAAAGAGGAGATGTCATTCGGAACCTACGGGCATCAAATTTATAATAAGAAAATATTATAAACAACTTTATGCCCGTAAATTTGACATTTATTGACAGTTCGTCAATAAGTGACATTGAAATGGGCACATTCCTCAAAAAATACAACTTATCAAACACTATATAAGTTGAAGGAAAAAAAAATCTGAATAGGTTTATATCTATCACAGACCTTACACTTTCTATCAAAATAATTTTCTACAAAGAGAACTCTAGGCCCAGACGGTTTCGTTGGTGGATTCTTTCCAACATCTAAGGGAGAAACATTACGAATCCCACAATAGATATTCTTTTAGGAAACAGAGAAGGACACTTTTTCAACTCGTTTTCTGAGGGCAGCATAATTGTAACACCACAGCCTGACAAAGGAGTCGCAGACAAAGACCACGATAGACCACCATCTCTTAAGGAGCTATCTCGGTCTGGAACAAATTGTTGGCACGTTGAATCCAGCGATACAAGATAGGGACACATTGTGAGCGCGTGGGCTCGGTCCTCTGAAGGCGAAGTCGGTTTGCTGTTTGAGATCAACACGACGCACCGAAGTCGATGCAGAAAAAGCATCTGATAAAAATGGAAACTTACTGAAGAAAAAAGCTTCTCTCAGGACCCTAGTGATGAAAGGGAATGTCCTCGGTCTGAGAAAAGGCACCTACAGAAACCTTCGTGTCACGTAATACTTGACGTGGGAATACTCTCCGTCTGCCGTGGGGAAGAACACGAACCTGCCTCACCCCGTCCGGCGTGTGCTGCAGGCCCTAACTGGTGTAGAAGGTTAGAAACAGAAATGAAAGGCATACACCCTAGAAACGAAGGAGAGAACCCGTCTCGTTCACAGACGACGTGATCGCTCACGCAGAAAATCTAAATGACTTACAACTGTAATGCCAGCGACAGCAATAACAGCTTATTTGGACAAGTATGTGCATTTAACTGTCTCCGATGAAAGCCAATATTCAAAAGTAAAAATTGAATTTCTACATACTGGCAGCAGTCGGAAACTAAAATTAAAAATTTATGTGTAGTAGTATCGAAAGGCATAAAATATTTAGAAATAAAGTTAGCACAGGACATGACACACGGGTACACCGAAAACTACACAGCTTTGCTTAGAGAAAATAAGGAACACTTAAATAAAAGGGGAGGTACATACCATGTTCATGAATGGTCGGAAAGCTCATTGTTGTCCAAGGGTCAGTCGCTTCTCACGTGACCTGTTTCTTCAACACAATCTCAATCTCGATCCCATAGAAGGCTTAAAAATGCTCGATTCTAACATTTATGGGGAGGCCCAAGGAAGAGCGACTAGTCAAGAGATCATGAGAGCGCTTAGCACGCTTGAGTTCCTGACCCGCTGGGAGGCACGGTACTGGAGCGGTGTGGTTCCAGGACGTGTGGGCCGCACGGTGGAGAAGCCCAGTCAGCGATTCCGGAGCCAAGACATCTGTGGCCAATTGGTGTTTAACCAAGGAGTCTGAGAAGCGCAGGAAAATAAGTCCTTTCAACAGATATTACCAGAACGATTTAATACCCCACGCAGGAGAAGAAGGAAAAAAGAAACATCCCAAACGAAAATTAATTTGAGATGGATCACAGACATAAAAGTAAAAACTAGAACTGTAAAGTGCTTACAAGAAAACATTGGAGAACATCTCTATAAATAGAAGAAGGCAGAGGTTTCTTAGGGCACAGAAGATACAATTCACAAGAGAAAATTTTGATCAGACTTAAAAAAAAAAAAACAAAACCCAACAACAACCCTTTCCGCTCATTAAAATTACAGTTTGAAAAAGAATGAGCAAACCCAGGCTGGTGGAAAATGTTCCCAATTTGTATAGGTGACAAAGGACTTGTAGCGTGCATATAATTCCTATATTCGAGAACAAAGAAGGAAGCATCTTGTTTTTTTAAAAAATGGGCAAATGACTTGAGTGGTCACTTAGCCAAGGATGGCGTAAGCACGGCCAGCCGGCCAGCCGAGCACGTGAGGCAGAGCCCAACCTCCAGGTGCCAGGTGCTGGGCTGGGCTGCACGTCCCCCGTCCCCCGGAGCAGCCGGACCTCACAGAGAAGCAGCTGCACAGAGGGGAGCGGGGACGAGCGCCTCGTCTGCGGGTGAGGCTGGCCCTGAGCCCCTGACGGAGAAGCTGGCTCCGCCACAACGGGTCCAGCCCACCGAGTAGGACTCGCTGTGATGACGCGGACCCAGGACCACACAAGACTCGCCGTGCGTGCCACATGCAGAGGAGGGCAGGGGTCCATGCCGTGGCTTCCCGGAGCTGGTGGCATTTCAGGGGTCCCCTTCCGGCTGAAGCACGTGGGGCGCCTCTGCCCAGGCGAGCCGGGCCGGGGTCCGCAGAAGCCCAGTGCTTCTAGCGTCCTCGCCTCCTGGGACACGGCAGGTCACAGGAACCCCACACACCTTGGAAATACTGCACGTTCACCCCGGAGAGGCCATCGAAATGGGACGATGCCCCGGGCCGTTGGAGTGTGCGCCCTTCCTCCGCCGCAGCCTCAGCCCGCCGGCGTGGTCCCCGCCTGCCGCAGCCCACGAGGAGGAGCAGGCCTGTGAGGGACGCAGTGGCCGAGCGTCATGCTCACGTGCTGGCTGCGCCACCTCTGCTCGCCCCCCTCCGGGGTGCAGGTGGCACATGCCCGTCGCACTCTGATATGTAGACATTTACTGGGCAGCACACAGCGCTCACCAGACAACGGTCTCGGCGATTCGCTCTGACCACTGCCTCCCTTCGCCCAGCAGGGTGGACACGGTTCCGAGGCGTGGCGCTCCCCGGATTTTGAGGCACTCCCGAGCGACTGGCATCACGCCGTGCACATACGTGCTCGGTTTCCATGAGCGGGTTGACGTGACACGCCAGGCGGCAGCCCGCTCTGCAGGGCCGAGGGGCCCCTTAGCTGAGACTCGTCCCCGCTGGCACCGGCCACCCTCCCGCGGCTGTGGCCGAGACAATCATGGTTTGTGTTTCTTTCACGCACTTAATGAAGTATCACTAGGTAGCTGACTTATTTAAGTGTTTAGGTGTTGAAGTTCCTTACATTCCAGAGTTCATCTCTGAAACGCGTGGCAGTTGCAGAGTTAGATCTGGGAGTCGCATTATCTGGCACGGGAGAGGCCGTTTTGGTGACGGTATTTCACGTGTAAGTCCCCGCGGTTCCCCTCTCCCGCTGGACAGGAGACTGTGCCGCCCACCGAATGACCATCCCTAGCTCGAAGGGCAGAGCCACTTCGGGGAGGCAGTGCTGGGTCTAAGAACGCAAATGGCCTTGAGCGGGGCTCTGCCAGGGCCCAGGTGCAGCTGCGAGGCGCCTCGTGCGCTCACAACTCGTTTCTGATGCAGCCGTCTGTTCCTCGGCCCCTTCTCATGAGGGTAAGGACAGGCGGTGGGCCTCCTGGCCGCTCCCTGCTCCCCGCGGAGGCGCCTCGTCCCCGCCCGGTCAAGACCACGTTCGCCGCCAACCGGCCCGGACGCTGGGCAGCTAGCCTGCCCCGCACGGCGCCCGCTCACGGGCCGCAGGAGGGGTCTGCATGGTGCCGGCCACGCAGCCGTGCGTGTGCTCACGAGCCAGGCGAGGCGCTCCATGCCGCCGCTTTTAAGTCACAGACCTTCAGAAAAGGAGACGAAAAAATGTGAAATTTGTTCCCTGGACTAAAAATCGTAGCTTTGAAAGCGTATTTGCAGCGGTGCCCAGTTGATGATAGATTTGTCACATAAACCCGGGGTTAGCAAACACTCTCAGCTGCTGAACTGCTTGGGTCCATCAAAGCTGCCCAGACCCGTCGCCGCCCACAGGAGGGGCCCGTGTGCACGTAGCAGCCTCCGCCGCGGCCCTGCCACCTGCTAAAATGAAAGATTCTTGGAATATCACACTGTGCAAGACTTGTTTACGATGCAAACAGAAAGATGCCCTTTCGTCTCGTAAGGGCTTTGATGTCATGACGCGGAGCCTCTGGGGCCGGCCCTCCCAGACTCGCACCGAGATGTTATCTGCTTCCCACCCCTCGGTGCCCGGTACAGGCACGCGGGGGCCGATGACGAGGCACTCTGCCTCCAGTGCTTTCGATGAGGGATACGGCCACTTCTGAGCTAGTAGGAAGATGAGAGGAGATTGTGGCCATGTTTCTAAGGTTTGGAATTCTAGTCTATCTCGAGCATCAAGGTGAGGGAGGGAAGCTGTTGAGTCAGCCCAGAATGCACGCCGTCCATCTGAGCAGCAGGCCGGGCCCTGGACGCACGGGAAACGCCAGCTGGAGATGCCCCGATGCCCCTGCCCCAAGGGGACGCAGCCGCCTTCACACACAGAAATGCGAATGCCCTTCCCGCCCGTTTAGATGAGACAGACGGTTCCCATGTGAATAAATATTTCATTAAGAAGCACAGTCTTTCTCTCTCCCACAGCCTCGGGTTTTAACTTCGGTTATAATCTCCCTAAATTTCCTACGTGGGGCTGCCTGGCACCTCCCCACCAGCCCATTCAAACTGGAAATGAAATCTCAGGCCTTTGAAAGGCTCGGGGGTCACCCTCACGGGGGCCCAGGGCGGACAGCCACAGGTCCACTGAATCACGTGTCGTGATGTTATTTTATTCGTTTAAAGACATGCTCACTATTCAAATGCTTCTGAGCATATTTGCATAAAGAATCCTACATATCCCAGGCTGGAAAAATCAGGAACAATAGGTGATATATTCTTTTTCGTTCAGTAGAGAGTCTTTGAATAAAAGCTGTATAAATATACTGAGATCGAGCTTTAGCTACTTTAATTTCTGTTAAAGTGGCCCATAGCACGTGTGACCGAAAGTCGAATTTTAAAGAGTGGGAACTGCAAGACGGACCCAATTCTGAGACACATTCACGCTCCCCGGGAATTCTCTCTCGAACTTTCTCCTCATTCGTCTTAAGATCTAGAAATAATGTCCTCTAAATTACACTTTGTTCACAATTAAAAGAGCCGGGACGTTCATGTAACTGCGGGCTGGGTTCTTGACAAGGAGGCCGATCCCAGCTCTCGGAGATGGGGCCTTCATGGATGTTTCGGGGCCAGGGGAGGCTTCAGCCTCTCTCTCGGACTTGCGGCGTTGGTGGGGCCGCACACCCTCCCTCCGCACGGACGCCGGCCTGCGCCGCACGGGCCGAGAGCCGGGTCTCTCCGGTCATTTCCCCGCGAGGCAATTACAGCGTGTTTGGTATAATTTCGGTGCTGAGTATCTCTTATTATACCCTCGTTCCGTGAGGGCTGGTCTTTGCGTATCTAGGCTCCTTTTCACTGACCGGGGTGTTTGATTAATTAGAAGCCCCCTCGCCGTCACGCTGCATAATGAGCGCTCCGGTTCGGCTATTTCTGGCCGCCTGAGAGCGGAGAGAGCTGCCGTCGGCCACGAGTACCTGAGGCTGCTGATTGTGGCGCTGAGTGCCTCACAATACCCCATCAGCCGTGATGGGGCGCAGACAAGCTAATTGGCCCACTTGAAGGGTGCAGCTCCCCAAAGAGGGCTGTCTTTCAGGCTCAAGTTCCATTAATCAACAAATACTCGTCGAGCCCCCGCTGGGTGCCTCGCCTGACGCTGGCGATGGCGGGGTGCAGGGCGTGAATCAGGGCGCATGTCCCGGCCTCTTCTGATTTCGTCGGAGAACAAGACGAGCGCACATGACACTTCTAGTCAAACATATTGTATTTATGAAAATGATCCCATTATACACTCGTGACAGAAAGCGCTCGCTCGCACGGGGCGGGCGCGGGGCATAAAAGAATACGGAATGAGGTGGCAGTCAGCCGCCCGCCCCGGCGGGGAGCTGCAGACCGCGGAGCCCAGCCAAGCCGTGTGCACGCCGAGGACAGGGTGTGCTCGCGCGTGTCACCAAGCGTTCCGGGTCGCAGGCAGGAGAGACGCCGGGGCCGACGGCCATGTCCCGGGCAGGGACGTCGTCCTGGGGAGTCGGGGCCGGCCTTTCGCTCTGCCTTCGCCTGCACGTCCTGTGCGCCCTGCGGATGCAGTCAGGACGCGGGGGCCGCGCGCAGGGCCGCGCGCCAGCGCCAGGGTGGGCAGTGCAGCCCGCCGGTGCCACCGCCCCCGCTGTCCGCGTGACCGTGCCTGGGCCGGCCGCCTCGGCGCGTTGGCGTTCTGCTCTTTTGTTCACTAGAGGTGCTGGGCTCACGTCGAAAGCGTGTCCTCTGTCCGGCTTGCACTGTCACCGTGTGACGAGAGCCTGCTTGCCGACACCCTGGTGAGCGTGCGCTGCGTGTGCGCAGGGGGTCGCGGGAGCTGCCATGCTCCCCCACGCCGGGGAGGGGGCTCGGCCCCCACCGTCCGTACCCTATTGTGACCCAGAAGCCTCACGAAGCCCGAGGCCCGGCGGGCCCGCAAAGGCGGGGAGCGCGGAGGACGAGTCCCATCGACATCAGCCGAGCCGGCGATTCCGACCACCGACGTGTGCGAAACGGTCGTCTTTCGAGGCGCACGCGTGTGACGCAGCTGCCACTGACACGCGGCCTCAGCGGTGGCGGCCGCAGCTTCCGCCGCGCACCCCTCAAGGGCCGGGGCTTGGACCCCAGCGGGCAGCTCGTGTTGCGCGGTGTCTGACAGCGCGTCCTGTCGCACGGGCTCCGCGCTAGAGCGCGGGAGCCGATGTCAACGTAACGGCGGGTTTTAGAAAGGTCAGAATAGAGGTCCCCTGAGGCAGAAGCTATTTCGAGTAACACCTGACAGTCCGCCCCGGACGTCCGCTGGCGGGAGGCCTTCGTGCCAGCGCGGCCGCTTCTCCCGCTTCACCGCGCTCGTCCCGGCCTCGCGGGCTCCCTCCACGTCCTTCCGATTCCATTTACGAATTCCCTCCTGGGTTTTAGGGGCGTTATGGAAGGGCCCTGGCGCCCGACGCCCATCGCGGGTCCTCCGGTCAGCTTGCTCGCAGTCACTTCGCCTCTCCCTTGTCATCCTGTATTCCCATCGGGGCACCACCCGAGTGTCCACTAATGACATCCCCGCGGGCGCTTCCGTCACGGCCGGCGAGACCTGAGCGGACCGGGCAGGCTTCTGTGCCTGGCGTCCGTGTCCCTGAGCTTGTGCCACTGTGCGGGTGCTCCAGAGGGACACGCGCCAGCTTCTGTGCACAGTGTAGAAGGCTGCGTGTGAGTCCGTCTGTCCCGTTTGTCTGTCGTCTGTGCCGCACGTAGAAGCCATCACAGACTCACGAGAAGAGACCGGCAAGGCCTTGCTGGGTGGAAGCGAGCCACGTGGCGGGAGCGGCTGCCTGCCGGTGACTATTAGAAAGGACCACTTCCCCGTGCGCATCGTTGGTGGAAGTGGGGCGGGCGGGGGACGGACTTGCATAAGGTCGGACGCAGCTGTGTGTTCGTCACTGCTGGATATGGCACCTATACGCGTCTTTCGACTCACTTTCTGGGTGTGGGGGTGGGAGGCTGGTGCAGAACCGGCTGGAGCTCCATTTGATCGCGCTGCTGCTTCTGTGCTCATGATCGGTTAAGTAAGGGTCAGCGGGATGCCCAGCACCGTCCTGGCCGGGTCTGTACACCCCGCTTCACAGCACCGTGGGTCCCTCCGCCCCAGCCCCCCTGTGAGTGCCTTTCTCGACGTCCCCCGCTGGCGCTGTCCCTCTGCCTTCCGCTGCCGCTCCAGGGCTTGACGTGGAAACAGTGTTAACCGTCAGCGCCCAGGTCGCACGGCCTGCTCCGTCCTGCGACCCCGCGGGCCCCCTGCCTTCCTGTGCTCGCGTGCTCTGCCCGCACGGCGCCGGGCGCAGGTCCGGTGCAGCTTGCGGGCTGACGCGGCCTCTGTGTTCTCACCGCCGTCACGTGTCAGCTTAGGAGCAGCCCGCAGACGGTTCCCTCTCAGCAGAAGATTAGCTCCTCGCTCCTCCGCGGCACACTGTATCACACGGCGTGAGTGCCGATTTAGGGGGCTACTTCCAGCCGCTGTTTCTGTCCTAATCTTGAACTGATCGCTTCGCCGATACCACAGCGCAGTTACCATAACTTTAAAAGACCTTAATGTTTCGTAGAGCATGTCTCCTGCCTTATTCTTCTCCAGAGTGTCAGCTCTTCTTTACTCTGAATTTTCACAAAGTTTTAGAATCAGCTCACCAAGTTTATAAAAAAAAAGGTCTCTTGAGTTTTGATTAGGATCGTGTTTAATATATACACCAATTTTGGTGAATAAATATCTTTACCCTATGCAGTTTTTCAATCCACAAATGTTTTATAGACTTCCAGTTATTTATTCTTTAATTTATGATAACATTTAAAATTTTTCTGCAGCGAGATCTTGCATTTCTCTTATCAGATTCACTTACAGTTATAGCTGTGATTTGATGCTATTTTTAATGGTTTCTGTTTAAAGTTTCTTGAAGGAGAGCCTGAGGCAAGGATGCAGGAGAGCCGGCAAAGCGGGTGCTGCTGGACCGGCCCCCTGTGGACAGTCGGGTCCAGTCTCACAGGAAACAGAGACGGGGTCCTGGGTCAAGGCGGGGACGTTGGCCAGCGGTCCCATTCCTCCAATGGTGGCAGGTCGCGTCCGGGGGGCCACTCCTCCCGCACTTCGGAGTGTCACCACGCACGGGCTGAGGGGACCTCTGTGCCTTGAGTGTCTCCTGGCAGACGCACGGACCCCACAATGCCTGCGCACCATGGACACGGCCCTGCGTGGAGCTGTCCACCGCCGCCGTGCTGAAACCACGCTGCCCACACGCGGTAGCGTGGGCGCTGCGGGCGACCGCTGTGTTCTCTCTTTCTAAAATTATTGTCATTTGTTTGTTGTCAGTAGGAAGATACCCACTCGATTGTCATGTACTGACCACAATCCAGTAACCCTCTTAAATTCACGTATTGATTCTAATAATTTATCTACAGGTTCTTTTGGATTTTATACTACAAAGTTACATCGTCTGTGAATAACATAATTTGATTTCTTCATACCCATTCTTACGGCTTTTATTTCTTTTCAGAGCAAAGTTGAACAGAAGTGGCGAGGACAGGCAACATTCCTTCTCTCTCAGGGAAAACTTAAATGTCACAACAGTTTGAGGAAATGTTTGATGTAGATCTCTTAAAGATCTCCTTCATCAGATTGAGAGCGTTCTCTTCTGCTGGTAGTTTTCCAAAAGTTTTCCGTCATAAGTGGATGTTGAATGTTACCATTTTCTAGTTCTGTAGAGATAACTTTTTCCCTTTCTCCTATGTATTTTTTGTGTGTGGTGACTTACTTTGGAACCCACCGCTATTCAGTTACTAGCCAAATGTCATTTGCAAGAAGTGATATCAATGGAGAAATCTCTGAGAGCTCTCTAGCCCGTCCGTTCATCACACTAAAGACATGTAGGAACAGATGTTCTAGCGCAGAGCTCTAGTTAATTTTATCGATACCGTTCATGGATCGCCTGCCCATGGACCTCCGAGCCCTTTGTCAGAATCAGGTTTCTCAACGCCTAAAATAAAACACATAGTATTTTAAGTGAAACAGATTATGTCAAACTGTGTTGTTTCAGAGAGAACGGGGATGTTGTAAAACTAAGAAACGCTGGTGCCAGATGTACTTCTGGAGAGACACGTCCGAGGACGAGATCTAGTGGCCGGCTTGGTCGCCACTGTTCTGGAGTAGCCTTGGGCCTGGGTGCTCTTCTGAGAGATCTGCGGCCATTGTCATGTGCTGTGACATTTTCTGCGACTTCCCCCGGGCACGTGGGGAGTGGCCTCAGCGTGTGCTGACGGGGAACACTGCTCCTTCCTGAACCGCGCTTTGTTCCCGAGGCCAGCCCGGCCCGGTGGGCTCCTTGGGGTGAGCGTGGAGGATGGCCGCTGCCCTGGCACCGCGTGTGGGCGGGGCCCGCAGCAGACAGCTGGCCGGGTTGGTGCCGGGCAGAGCTGATGGGCTCTGCATCGTGTTTGCCCGGCCGTGCTGTTTGCTCTCATGCCACAGACCACGGCCAGCGTTGCCTTTCCACTCCGGTGGCCATGAAACGTTTACCCAGGCCACAGCCGGCTGCAGAGCGTGCTAAGGGCCACCTCGGTTTCCTGTCATTCTTGGCTCTAACCGCAGCGCTCATTTCTAAATCTTACTTTATGCATTGTGCTTATTTCTAAAAGCGCCATTCGATCGTTTTGTTTTTAAGGAAGCCGTGTCCTTCTGGGCCAGCGTCAGGGTGGGGAGTAGGGGCTAACCAGATGGACAGGTCCTGGTCCTCCCACCTGGCAGGGCCACACGCTCCGTCAGCAGCATTCCGCTGCCCACTCGGTGGTCACCGGCAGCAGTGGACACGTGGCTGCCTGGCCTGGGGCGGGCGGCATCAGGGCGGCACCAGAGCCGAGGCAGGGAGAAGGCCGTCTGTCTGTACGAAGCCCCCGCGAGGTGGCGGGCAGCCCCTCACGGGCTGGAGCAGAGCCCGGTGCTTCATCCTTTGAGGGCACAGAGAGGCGGCCTGAGGAAGGTTGGGCTGGTGCCACTTGAGGACAAATCTGCCCCATGTGCTGCCCGACAAATTAAACACGTCCCAGGCTCTCAGGCAAGGCGCTGGCGGAATTCTTCAAGCCATCGCTGGCCAGATGGCATGCTTTCCTCCACGTCTGACCGCAGGGCATGCCCATTCATAAACCCTGCGCTCTGCACACTACACCCCATTCATAACTTCTGCCAGAAAGCGGCTTTATCGAGGTGGCTTTTTTTGGGTAAAAGCGTTTCGTGAGAGTCGCAGGGTCTCTGCATTTCCCACCCCTCGTCCTCCAGGTTGCAAACTGTCGCAGGCCGGGCTTTCTTTGGTGTCAGCGACCGCCCAGCCTGGACCATCCAGGCCGGACCTTGGTAAACAGGGCAGACGTAAATGTGTTCTGTGGCCCTTGGGGAATAGGACTCCTTTTTGCAGAGAAGATAGAGAATAGAATACAGGTTTTGTAATTTGGAGGAGGGAGTAAAAAATGACACAATTTTTGTGCTCTCTATGATAAGAGATTGTGTTGCTCGGCATTGTAGATGCCAAACGTGATGGCAGGGTCCCTTTTCCGAGGGATGCGCTGTACACGTGCCGCACCCCCCACCCCCATGACAGGGAGAGCAGGCGATTTTTGCCCTCCTTGTCAGCATCGCATTCCGTGGCAAAGGACGCCGGGCTTGGAATGAGGCGTGTGTCGCCATCTCTAGTCCTTCTGAATTCCACGCATACCGGCAGCTGCCCGTCTTCTGAGAGCGGAGGGTCAGGGCCCTCATCTCCGAGCGCCTGACCGCTCGTCAGACGCGAGTCCGGGCGGCAGCGCTCACCTCGCCGCCTCCACGTTTCCCGTTTGCCAAAACAAAATCAGAACCCTGGACGGTCGCATGCCCTGTTAGCTCAAGTGGACGCTTGATTGTGAGTGACAAAACCATTTTGATTTTGCAAAAAGCCCATTAAGTTTTGGCACCTGATAAATATTGCTCGATGTCATTACAATCAACACCTGCTGTCTGCAGGGACCAGCCGGCGGAGAAAGCCACACATTTGCCGGAATTAATCGGAGGGGAATGAGAAAGGCAGCTGCTCAGTGGGTAGACGAACTGTCCCTGGCGTTGGCGTGGGCCGTCCCCTCCCCTCCGCTCCCAGGGCCCTGACCCTGTGAGGGGCCAGAGCCTCTGAGACCACCTGCAGGACAGGTAGAAGGCGCTGGGCAGTGAGCTGAGGGCCGTCCCTGTGGCTCCCGCAGACATCTCACTCCTTCCACGGCGGCGAAAGCTGCCTGGACAGAGACACTGGGTGGAGACTCTGGACGCAGACCTTGGACGCAGACCCTGGACGCAGACTCTGGGCGGAAACCCTGGACGCAGACCCTGGGGTTCACCGCCCCCGAGACGCTGGTTCCTCCTACAGCTTTTCTTTCCACGTCTGCTAGACGTGGTCTTGAGCGTTTGATGGGAAAACAGGCCCGCCCCCGCAGCGAGGTGGGGTCCGGCCGCTTCTAGGGTAAGGGTGCCCAGTTGGGTCCCAGAGTGGCGCCTTGTGGGCAGGGGCTCCGATGACGCCTTTCAGGAACCATGCGCTCCGCAGACCACGGTGAGAACTGAATCTGCACCCCAACTTTCAGAGGGAGCAATTCATAGCACGTGACCCAGGTGAGGCAGAGAGCAATTGCTTTTATTAAAAAAAAAAGGGGGGGGTGAGCACCACGAATGAGAAACTAAAATCATCCGGTTCCACTTTCGCCGGGACCTGGGGAGCCCCAGGTGGGCGGAGGGGCGTCGCCTCCTGCACAGCTGGCCGCGGACGTGCCTGCCCTCCGAGAAGGCGCGGCGGGCCGGCTGCAGGAAGTGGGGGCCCAGGGAACCCCGAGGACCCCAGAGCTCCACGCCGACCCTGGGCCAGAGCCAGAAGAGGGGTGGATCCCAAGGCCACGCTGGGGGACGCGCGCCTGGGGCGGGAGGCGACAGCGGCCCGCAGACGGCGAGCCGGGACTCTGCCGCGCCCGCAGCGCGAGGCCGGAGGACCGGGTGGTTCCGCTCTCCCCTGAGACGCAACCTCCCGCCGCCCAGTTTGTCCTGGGCTATAAGGGGCCCGTGACCGGCCGTGCAGTCACTGGGTCGTGCGTGGTCAGCGTGCAGCGTGACACCTGGCGGTTCACACGCACGGGGTCCGTGAATGATGGACAAGGAGGCCCCCCGCGGTTAGATCCTCTCGGGTCGAGCGAGGCTCCACGCACCGCTGGGGTTTCCCGCCGCTGGTCGGGGAGTCCCAGGCATTTTCACGCCGCCTAAAGCTGAATGCCAGACAAAATATAAACACGGGCGGAGCAGGGAGGAATGCCCGGTCGCTGTTTGCTCAGTCCGGCTCGGCCGCCGCGTCCTCTCTGATGACAGACTCCGCGGGGCTGGGACCCGGGAGCTTCCGGAGGGGGCAGGGCGTGGGCCGCGGCCTCTGGGGCGTCCGGCCTTCGCAGACCAGCCTTTGCCCCGGACGCGTGCTGGGGGGCGTCTGAGGCCGGCGCTTCCCCAACGTCCCAGCTGGAGGTCTCAGCTAGAGGTCGCCGGAGGTCCCGGCTGAAGGCCCCGGCTGGTGATCCCGGCTGGAGGTCCCGGCTGGAGGTGTCCGCTGGAGATGTCGGCCGGAGGTCCCGGCTGGTGGCCCTGGCTGGCGTCCTTGCACAGGGTCTCCTTAGCGAAGCGTGTTTCTCTCTGCTGCAGCGTCACTTGGCATGAGGAGTCCTTGTGTTTTTTTCTGTAGGTCTGAGGTTTCGTTCTCAGATGTGTTTACTAAAAGACGCAAGGTGACATGAGTTTGTTGGGTCTCAGAGGCGGTTGGCAGAAATACTTTTAAACTTTGTCTATTTCAGCTGCTCCTACCCACCCAGTGTGGGTGGATTCAGGGTTGGCACCTTGGTGTGTCAGGCTCCGGGGCCGGTCTCTGCGTGTCTCTCCCTGATCTGGGTGGGGACGGCTGCAGGTCTCTTGTGGGACCTGGGCGTGGTTGGGCCACGCACTCCCCCTGGTTGTCGTGGAGGGCAAGTCGCCGGTCAGAGACTACTTCAAAGCAGTGCTGCTGGGGAGCAGGACAAATAGCCTTTGGGTAGGCAGTCCAGGATTAACAGGTGGCCTCTCAGAGAATGTCCACGTGCTGGCCTGGTGTCCACGCAGGCAAATGGACGACCAGGGACAGTTTGGAAGAGCGGCTCGGTTGATCCCGGAAGCTTCCTGTCGCCTGGTTCAAAGGGTCGCCCAGTGCCTCGTTCCCTAGATCGAGAACAGCTGCTCTTCCTTCCGGCTGGTTCCGGTCGCCCTCTGCTCCCGGATGCACCGAGAGCTGGTGTGCGGCCATCGGGCAGGGAGACAGGCACGAGAGGTCGTGTCGCTGGGGGGGATGTCCCTGGAGCTGCGTTTCATGAGGCCACTCAGCTCTCAGAGGGTGACGGGACGTCCGTGCAGGCCGTGGGCCGACTCTGCCCAGCGTGGGGACGTCTTCGTGGGCGCGTCGGGCAGAAGGCCGCTCCGCATCCATCGGGCGCCTCGGATCACTCGGCCCAGAGTCCTCCCCATCGGTCAGACCGTTGAATGGTTTCTGGAGAATTTGCAGTTCTCACCTGTCTCCTTCTGAAGGTGCTCGATGGATTAAAGCGTCACTCTGGGTTTGGACTCATCTTTAAAAGCGCGAGCAAGTCGCGCGGTTCTTTCTGCTGCGACTTGTCTCCCAAAGTTCAATCTCGTTCCTGGAATGCAGGCTAGAAAGTCGAAGTGCTTTTTCTATGGCTACGAATAAACAAAAGTTGGGGACGATCAGAGAAGACGCGACCTGGGCCTCTGGCCCGTCACCGCAGCGAGTGGCCCTTCGCACGCTCTGCTCACTTCGGGGGCTCATGCTTTCTCCTCCCGCGAAGGTCGATGGGATCACCTCAACTGTTTCAAATGCCTGAGAGTTAAAAGCTCCCTCTTGAACCCGCGGGCCTTTAAATTTCACAGAGAAACATGCTACATCAGGCTTAACGAGGCCGGCCCCACAGAAAGTCAATATTCGCCTAAAAGCAAACACAGTCTTCGAATACAAGGTCAAAGCGAAAGAATGCCATGCCCCTCCCCTCCCCCAACCTCTCGTCTCCCTTCAAAGACCGCGATGGTGACCCCGCTCCCCGAGCAGGTCGAATGCGTGTCACGGCAGACACTGGAGTTAATATTCAACGAAAAATGAATAGATTAGATACCTGTTACATACTTTTAGTGCCAATTAATTTAATAGCTGTTTTGCCTCCTCCTTTTACGAGGTGGGAGGACGCCGTGCGTGGTCTCCTGCGACGCGTCCTCAGGTCTCTCTTCTGTGCTGTCACCGCCAGCAGCCGACTGTGCCGCCGCGTGTCATCTGTCCCGTCCTGCTCGACCCTGGTGTCGGGAGGGGCCCTTCCTGCGGGACCAGTAGGGAAGCACAGGGGACACGCGCCTGGTTGTAAGACTTCAGGCAGCTTGTGCTAGACTCACAGCGAAGCGGCGGCATTTGTTTGAAAAGGAGAGGATTATATGGTCTTTGTAAAATGAGGAATTTAGTTTTGGGGAGGGGCCGAGCAACGGTGCTTTACTTCTTCTTGACGTTCCTACAACTCCTTTGATATGTCAGCTTCTGTCACTGAGTATTAGGACACTTGTAATTTCTTGAATCAACCAAGATGAAATACACACGGCCTCAAATAATTTATGTCAGAAACGCAACTGTGTGGCACACATGCCCACGCTCATCGCAAGGCAAGGATGGGGAAGGGCTGTTTGGGGCTTAAAGGATCTGCAGGTGATTCCGTTCTGTGTTCTTTTAGGGAAAAGCTGCAGCTCTTCCTACCGATTAATGGCAGAGGAGCGTTTCTCACGCTTTGGTTTTGTTCCAGCATTAACGATGAGAGCAGTTACTCCTCGGAGTGCTGGTCACTTTCCTGGGGACGCTCGTCGTGCCTCAAGGACAACACACCTCCGTTGAGATCAGCACTCGAAAGTCTGGAATCCTCACTCAGGCGGGTTTGCGAGAGGGGGACACCCGAATTTTGGGTGTGATAAAAAAAATTGCCCTTGATGGAGTTTGCCGTCTTTTACATCTTTGAACGTCTTTTACATCTTTTACATCTGCGTCCTGGGACCCGCAGGGTGAGCTGTGTTTGCCCTCCCACGCCGGCCTCCGTCCCCAAGAGCGAAGGCCGTTGAGTCCGCCTTTCGCACACTTTGTCCCGCAGGACGTGGCGCAGGCCCAGCGTCTGCCCTGCCTTTGTGTCTGTGCCGCGTGGGTGAGCGAATGCAGTCCGCCCTCCTCGGGTCACTGCATGAGGCTCCCAGAAGCGAGAGGACCCAGCGGTGGTCACCCGCCGCGCAGCCAGGCCGCAGACTCAGGTTTCCGGTTGCTGGGCTCAGAATCTTTAAAGGGTTCGGCACTTTTGCGCTCTCCAGTCACTTGCCCACATCGCTTCCCCATGATGAGTAAACAAACAGCAGACACGCGACTTCCGAACCAAATCCCACCGGGCGGCAATTCCCAGGTCGCCTGAGAAACTTAACGTGTGTAATTTTTAGTGAGTAAATGGTGTCAGGTGCATTTTTCTCTTATTCTTTTTTTCTTGTTTCTAGAGCTGTCTGTCATGTGGCACGTCGACTCCAAAGAATGCTTTCTCTCAGAAATTAGAAGTGAAGCCTGTGATAGCACCAGATAAAGAATGAGTAGTTTAGAGTCTAGGGGCGATCCTGGCACTTGTCAACAGAACACCCGAGGCCCGCGGAGGGCAGCTGCTCAGGGCCATCGTTGACTGGGTTCCGCGACCCAGAGGCACTGACCCGCGTCATGGTCCTCACGGGACGCGCACGGCCCTCGGGCCTGATTTCAGGAGGATTCGCCAGAGCCGTGCGTGGCGGGAGCATCCTCTGCAGTGACATGGGGTCCTTTTGCGCTGTCGCCTGCACAGGCAGCCAGCCCTTCCCTGCCCGGCAGAGTGCTGGCCTCGGTTCCGCCCAGGGGCACGGCGTGTTGTCCCGTATGTCACCTGTCCCAGGGATGGGTGTCTCCTTTGGAGAAACAAGCCCATCACTGAGCCATCTGGTGATCAGAAGGAACAGGAAGTGACGTTATTCATTTCCCGCTGTTAATTACGCAGCGCGATTGTGCGGCTGGCAGAGAGGTCAGACGAGCAGGGCGAGCGGAAGCCCAGGGCCTCCTTTTTCGGGCCTGGGGGCCACTGCGCACGCGCGGATGCCTCGTGTCTAGGTGCGGGATGCCGACGCGGTATAGGGAGAAGCAGGTCGGCAGTGAGAAAAGGGGGTGAACTTTTGAAGATCGGTAAGCCATGGGCCCTTTGGGGTGTTTTCTCTCTAAGGTGATGTTCTTCACTCCCAGCCCCAAACCCCTTCACTCCCGCTGCCTCCTGAACCCTGTTCCCCCGGCCTGCGTACTCACAGCCGCCTTCTCATTCACAGCTCGGTGTTCTAACCACAGCTGTCGGGCTGAGCCGAGTGGGGGCCAGGAGGTGAACGAGCTGGGTGCAGAGAGAACGTGTAAACAGGCCGTTACTCCTTTCATCTGCCTCCCAGCACACACGTGCACAGATTCACGCACACGCACAGATGCGCAGACACAGATAACGCAGATACATGCAGATACGCAGACACACGCAGATACGCAGACACACAGATACGTGCACCCCCACCCCCCAGGTTGTTTCATGTTTATTCCTGAGCCCCGTCATTCCCCGCTCTTCATCCGTTTCTGTTTGGCCTTCTGTCTGGATTGGGGAGCGAACGAAGAAGCAGAAAGCGTTTTTTACTTCACTCTAAGAAAGCAGAGAGGCTGTAACTTGTGTCTAAGAGGGACTTCACTAAGGCGGAAGAAATGCCAGGCACAGAACAGCTCCGAGAGCAGCTTCTGCCACTACACGCGGCCGGGGGCGGGGGTTGGGGGGGTTAGGGGGGGCGCGGGACACCCCCGAGTGCTGCCAGTTGGAAGGAGCCTGCACAACAAGCTCACAGCCATTCTTGGCCTCTTGTCCTTGTGACAGTACAGTTTTAGTTTCCTTGGGTGACATCATCATAGCACACTTAACCCCCGCGTGGCTGCACTTCATCTCCTCAGCGCTGTGGTCCCAGGGGACAGAAGCCTTTCCTGACCAGGCATCTGGTCTGGCCGCCCGGGCCCCATCTCTGCATGTGTTCCTGATGGCGCTGGTGGCCTCAGACCTCGGCAAGGCTGGCTCTTATCCTTTCCCCTCTTTGCATTTCAATTTTCACTCAGAATTTGTCGAGATTCCAGTTTAGGATTAACTGTGTAAACATGACAGTTTCCTAAGTTACCCTCTTGAAAATCACCCCAAAGCAGCAAGAAGAATGAGACTAAAAATGCAAATGGCATCTTTACAACAAAACCAGGAGACATCTGTGAGCCTGAAATACAATATAGGAGGGGAGGCTGCCAAGGAGAGCGAAGGTCAGGGAGAGGCCCAGGAGGACGTCCAGGGCGACGTCCCCGGTGCAGGCCTCGGGACACAGTCCCCACAGCCACCGCTCGGGAGGAAGCGGCCCGTCCCGCAGGAGAACCGGCCGTCATTCGTTGGGCTTGAGAGGAGGCGCTTGTGCCAGCAGCAGGCGTTCCTGGGTGTATGTGGCATGGAGTCTCAGGAAGCAGAGAAGGCAGGGTTGATGCTGGAGCGGTGCCGCAGCTGTATTTGTAAATAGACAGATGGACAATGACAGGTCGGCGTGCTGGTGAGGCGAGGCGGGCTGAGAGGAGCTGCACCTTGGGGGCGGCCCGGCCCTACTGCCTCGGTCGGCGGTGCAATGAGCACGGTGCAACCGAACGAATCGGACAGATCGCCCTGGACGTAGGAGAACGCCCGTCTACTTAGGCCGTGATCTGGGCCTTTCTACCGCATGGCGCGTCATCAGATGACTCAGGGGAAGAAACCTCCTCGTTCAGGGATCAGTTATAATTTAAAAGGTCTATTTAAAAATGCCAAAGGGAAATGTATGAAATTAACAGGGCGAAGAGATGGCAAACGAAGGCTCCTACCCGAAAAATATTGCCCGGACATAAGCGACAGTTGTGACGAAATAGGTCATCATGAGTTTTTAAAACCAGCGAAGCAGTTTACCTCAATAAAACAAGAGCATAAATACAGAATATAAGAGCTCACGAAAAGGGGTCGAACAACAGGTGATGAACAACTACAGCTTGCCGGGCCTCAGGAAAGGGCTGAGCAAAACTGCCGTACGACCTGGCAATCCTCCATCTGGGTCCACAGCCAGAAGAAATGAGAGCAGGACCTCAGAGCCGTATCTGCGCGTCCACGTTCCTGCAGCGCTGTCCACAGGAGCCGAGACGCAGAAGCTACCAGGTGTCCGTCTGCAGGATGGAGCTCTCGAGATGACACGTGTACACCTGATCATACCATATCTGTAATCATCTTGATTCATCAGGAACTGGGGTCATTTCTTACGTCGTCTCTCTTTTTTTAAACAGGTCGTGTACAGGGTCTTACAAGTATCTTAAATTGTGACTCAGCCAAGTGTTTCCTTACCCTAGGTCATGCACTCTGTCTCCCACAGGTGAGACCCCTTGCCCTCGCTCACATGCTGCCCGCTCCCGCCCTTTGCCTTTGCTGAGCTGCTGTCCGTTGCCTCAAACGTCCCTGCCTTCTCTTGAGCGATGCAAATTTTACACCTCTTCGGAGGATCTGCTTAAGTCTCATTCTTTTCTCCTCTAAACCTTTTCAACTATTTCAGCCAAATCCCGCCTCGTCTTCAGAATTCCCGTTTAGGCTGTTCATCTTCAAATTCTTTGGATTTGAAAGTCTTGACTCCTCATTAAAATGACAAGTTCCTTGAGTATCTTTTCTAATGTATTCTAAACAGCACCTGAAATAAGTCTGCGTAAAGAGTAAGGGCTCAATAACTGTCTTCTTTTTTTTTTGTCAATTGATTGACACGCTTGGAGGGCATTCTTGAAGGGCAAGCAGTGAGCAAGGCTGCCCGGCTTACCAACAATGTCATGCTGATCAATCTCTGCCTAATTGTGTTTAATTACTTTGCAGATGTGTAGCAGTCTGTATTGTATATGAGTTCCCTAAATTGCTCTAGGACATCCGTGGCTGATTTAGGGGATGTGCGGGTTAGAATACTGCTGGTTTCAAAGGATGGAAACTCGAGCGGTCGTAGATCCATCATTGCTGTAAACGCGAAAGCAGGGATGAGCCTGGCGAGGGGAGCGGGGACGATTCTGAGTGCGGCACAATCCTGAGGAAAGAGGAGTCACCTCCCCTAAAGCGACCCCCATCCTCCACGCGTCGTGCTTTTTCTCGCTCACACAGAGACGGGGTCGCTTTGGCAGGGCTGAGCCAACCTTGCCCGACTGACAAATTCCAGCAGAAAACGACACCGCAGAGGCTGGAGCTGAGTCCGGCCCCTGGAACGATCCCCAGCACCCGCCGCCTGCGCGGCCAGCTGCGCTCTGCCCTCCCGAAGGACCGCCTGGCGCGCCCAGGGGTGCATCAAAGATTGAGAGGAGGAAGGGTTTTTAAGGCAAAAATAATAATTTTAAAGATTTTTCTTATACCGTTCAGAGGAAAAGATACGCCTGAAATTGGCAAAAATAGCCCCAGAGCCCAGGGTTTTATGAAGGTCGTTATGTTCCTTTTTCTCCTTTAATTTCTCTCCCAAGTCTCATCATCGACGAAGTCTTCCCTGGGAACAGACAGTCTAAGGCCCAGGAGTGACATTATTAAGGAATAAACCCCCTTAATCATATAGAGATGGAACGGAGGCCGGGAAAGGCCAGCGGGCCTGCCTGAGGCCAGCACGCCGGCCCCCCAGCTGGCCTCTCGCGAGACTTCCGCGTTCACCCGCGCACGCGCCCAGCGGCTCGGCTTCGATTCCTCCTCGCGGTCTCTGTCGGGGGTGGAGTCTCTGGCGGCTGTGGTCACAGAAGCACTTCCGCAGCTGTCACCGAGTCTCAGAACAGCCCCAGACAGGTACTTTTCTCCTCATTTTCAGCAAGGAAACCAAAGGTACGAGGGGATGGATGGCAGAGGAGTGGTCCCGCGTCTGGGCTTCCAGCTCGGAGCCCGTCTCCCTGGGGCTGTTGGGGGCGCCCTGGGCAGAAGCCCTGGCACCAGCCACGGACCTGGACGGGGCCCCACCAGCCCCGACATGAGCCGCGGGTGTCCTCAGACCCCACGAGACTGAGCCCGGGAGAGCGGATGGCGTGCAGCCGTGGGGAGGAGACCGGCACGGCCTACCGGGGGAGCACCGCCTGCCAAAGCCTGCTACCCGGGCCGGCCTGGCCCCCTGTGCACCCCGCGTCCGCCTGCGGGTTTCCCGTGAGGACCACTCTCCCGTGGGTGGAGGACCCTGATGGGGAAGGGGCTTCCGGAGCCCAGCCGCCGGAGACGGTTCTGCTCGTTTCGGTCACTGCCGCCGGGGGCCCGTGCCCGCTCTCAGAGTGACCTTGAATTCGGCTCCTGAGAAACCCTGGCAGCCCACGGCTAGGAGTGTCCTATTTTTAGGTGCCATTTTATGACTCAAGTGTTGACTTCATGGAAATGATGTCACCAGAAAGTGGAACCTTCTAATTCTAAAACAGTTTCTTTATTGACTTACATGCTCATTTTGGAGCAGGAAATCCTACCCTGATTTCTGATTGATTTTCAATCAGCATCAGCTACTAACACGTTAAAAACCTCTGCCTGATCCCTTTGACAAGTAATTAACAAGCCATCGCAAGTGCTTATTGATGCTCGAAAGTTGTCTAAAGGAAGCTCAGAGAGAGGCGGTTTGTGAAACAAAATTCACTGCCTGTTTACCAGGCCTCTTAGGGAAGGGTGTGCATGGCGTAGCTTTTCAAAGTGCTTTAATAAACGATCGTCAGGTGGCTACCATGCGCCTCTTTTGAGTCCTGGGGTTGCAGTCATCATTTTCAGGCGGTAAAGGATGCCTCGGAAAGTCCTACAGCCACCATCCTCTCCCGGCTGGAGGCACTGATTTCTCCTGCAGCCTCAGCCCTCTAGGGCTCCCCAGAGCCCCATCTAGGGCCGAAGCCTTGCAAGCGGCTTCAGTCCCGCTGGTCAGTACCCCGTGGGCCCCCAGCTGCACCTGTCCCCATTGCAGGCTCTGCGGGCTGCTCCTTGAAGCCCTCCCAGGCGTGGGGGCCCACGTGCCGCTCCGTGTCTAGCTACTGGCCGGTTCATTTTCCGAAGACTTCGCAGGAGAGTACCTGGTCACTTGGCGCCACGTGGCCGACACCTCCTGCCGCTTGGCTTTGTCATGCCACTGCCTTCTGATGTGACTTCCTGGGTGCTGACGCTGGCCTGACGAAACCCCGAGTCCACATAAATGTGTTCTCTCCAAGGTGCGTCCTGCGGGAACCCAGCTGCTTCTCCCCGTCGGCTGGGGCCCGGAGAGCGTGTGTGGGTCTCCTGCACCCTTCGCGTGGGCTGGTCGGCCTTTCCTCCTGCCTCCACCTCCCGCTGCCCTCCCCGCCCCCTCGCCCGTCCACCAGGCACCCTGAGAGCAAGGGGCGCCTCGCGGGTTGGAGCGGGGACGTGGGCTCCTTCTTGCCCTGCCTCGTCCTGGCTGGAAGGCAGCATGGGACAGGATGAGGGTCCACTTTGGCCTGGCTTTCCGCATCTCATTTCCGCTTCCTAAACACGAGGCTTTGGGTAGGTGGGACTAACCTCAGACTGACTCTCTGAGCCCTCGGACGTGTTAGCTGCGATTTCGACGATCGCTGTCTCCACTGGACGGTCGCTCCCCTGCCCTTGGTCCCGTCCCCTCCGCCCACTGCCCCAAGTTCAGGTGGCCTTTGCTCCGCAGTCCCGTGCCGTCTCTGCCACAGTCGTCGCCACGCTCAGTGAAGCATGGGCCACGTACCGCGTCTGTCTCCTCCTGGGACGGAGGACGAGGGCCTCTCTACCCCGCACACGAGAACGCAGAACCGAGGGACGCGCCCGGCACGTAGTAGTCTCACTAAACACCTGAGGACGAGATGAGCTTTGATTCGCGCAGCAGTCGCTCCCCAGAGGCTCCAGTGCCCCTCGTTTCCGAGGAATGACCCCCCCCCGTCTTGGCTCTGAGACGCGCGAGGCAGCCGTGTCCCTCCCTGGGGGGCACCATCGTGCTCTTTGTCGTAGCGACCGTAAGCGTAGCTGCCGCGCATTCTGAGAAACAGCCGCCTCTGTCCCTAAGCCCGAGGTGTGGGGGATGAGCGGCCGTTTGTGGCTCCCGGCCCTCACCGTCA
Source organism: Pteropus medius (assembly GCF_902729225.1). Lineage (NCBI taxonomy): Eukaryota > Metazoa > Chordata > Mammalia > Chiroptera > Pteropodidae > Pteropus > Pteropus medius. The sequence goes on from NW_024340847.1 coordinate 1,252,821, forward strand.
GATCTCAGGGTTCATTACACCTGACGGTTACTCAGTGCATCTCGCAACGATACGTTAACATGATTCGGGGTGCCACGCTGCCTCCCCCAGGATGTCGAGAAAAATCGTGGCCAGATGTTAACGTGAAGTGAAAGGAAGCGGCTCTCCTTCCTGCACCCTTAGCGGAGCCCCGTCCCCTGCTCGGCGAGTCGCACATCTGCAGAGAGCTCCGTCACCGGGGGGAGTCAGCCATACGCAGGCGACAGGACGCGAGGACAGCCGCCTCAGACTCTGTCTGCACGGATGCCGGGCCGGGCAAGAACTGCATTCTGAGAAGCACGTGGTCAGGGGGCCCTCGTCTTAGGGGCAGCTCCTCACCCCACCCCGGCCTCGTTGCTCCTCATCCCCGACCTCGTCCCCAGCCAAACACACAGCGGGCCCGGTTCACTCGTCTGCCCTCAGAGTCCCCCGCCTTCTGTGGGGCGCCCGCCGAAGCCATGCGTCCTGTAGGCCGTGCCTGCAAAAGCCTGATTCATTCTTTCCAGGAACCTTGGAGTGACAGTGACGTATGATCTGCTAAATAGGACATTGGTTAACTCGAAGGAGGGGGTCCCTCATAGAGTTTCAGGCACAGGAACATGGTTAAAAAGAGAAACACCGCTTTTTAAAAGAAATGATGTTATTACCATTGCTTTACAAAAAATTATAAAATAACAGTGTACAAAGAATCGCTGTCTTTACCAATGTGCGAGTGATCCCCACGGATAAAAAAGTCACACTTTCAACCATTGATTGTAAAGACTCGATTGCACACCTGTTAGGTTCTGGGCCACGTGTTGGGCATATGAAGGTGACAGGGACACCATCCCTTACAGTTGGTGAGATTTGGGATAGACCAGGGGAGTGGGAACGGGTCTCGGAAATCATACAATCTATGACTTCCGCGTAATGCAGGGTCCCTCTGTGACAACTGTGACTGCTGCCACGTCTGCCTCCAGCCCTCCTGCGATGGGCACTGACTCCTCGATAATGAAGTCACTGTGTTTGTGACTTTCACATGGCAGCACATATTTAACTCACCCCTGGGCACGGTAAACGCTCGTCGTCCTGAGCGGGTGGATGAGTGTGTGTGGTCCACGCGGGACCCGTCCGAATTGCTCCTCGGCCTCTTTGAAACGAAGGATTCGTATCTGAGTAGGGACGGTGGCCGTCTGGGAAGCTCTGGCTTATCCACGGTTCTCTCTGAACGTTTTCCGTGGACCCCAACTGCGTGTGCTCTCAGCAGCCTCCGCTATGCGATGCACACTGCACCGCAGGCTCCTCAAGTTTGTGACTCCAGCAAAACCCTCAGAGTTTTGTGTGCCCGAGGTAAGCCCTGCTCTCCGGACCCCGGTAGCTGACAAGCGACGCATCAAGCCTAAAAGCGGATCTGACGTTCCTTCTCGTGGACTGGCGCGTGCGCGCTCGGACCTGTCTTGGCTCTGAGACCTGATTCACCGGTAAGTTTCCTGCTGCCTCCCTTACTTTGTGTGTCACCTGCCGTTTAGTTGAGCATATTTTGTTTTTCAATTTGAGGCCGATCTGGCTGCAGCATCTTTTCTTTATCGATGACCAGAGTTGGGTCGGCATTTAAGGATTGCAAGGCAGGCACCCCACGGCTCTCCTTCACTGTGTTGTCGGTTGACGATCATGACCTTCCAGCCTGGAGGAGGAACTGTCTTCAGTTAAGGACATATCATCTGTTTCTATATCTAGTCAATTCACAAAAATACTAAAATAGAACATCGATTAATGCAAAGTCCGACCGTATGCCACCCTCCTCCAGAGGAATTCCAGTCAGTGCTCCCTTTGGAGTGTATTTGCCATTCAAACAACTGGGCCTCCATCCAGTATCCCTACTGCCCATCGCATCCTGGGTCACCGGTATGGAATGGTGTCACAAATGCAGCTCACGTCCAGATGCAACAGGTGAGCAAAGCCTGTGGCAGCGGATGGTAACCTGGAGTCTGGGCCAAGGTCTGTCACCTTGTCGTCATAATCAGTGATACAATAGTGAGTACGTTTACTGTATTTTACACATGGGGAAACCGAGGCTTAGAGCAGCTCAGGAAGTTTCCCAAATTGCAGACTAGAAAGTGGGGCAGCTGGATTCGAACCCCAGCAACCCAGCTTGAGTACCCATGGCCTTGAGCACTGCTCACTCTTGGATTGGTTTTTAACAGCAGCGTTAATACAGTGTTTTAATAATAATAATTCTTGACCTGATCATCAACAGTGGTGAGAATTTCTGAAGAATTTTAAGTAAGGGATCGACGTTATCTTGGGGGAATGGGGTGGGTATATTCTCGCTAAGGACAGAGGTAGAGACTAATGTGACTTGTTTCAATTTAAATTTGCCTTTCGTTTTTCTTCCATCTATCTGCAGTTAACACTTTAATGTACAGTGTTATCACTAATTATGACACATTCCCTTTTGAAATTAAAGAGCAAATAAGTAACCCAAAATCGGTAGCGTTAAGTGCGCGGAGTCGCTCTGCCTGGACCCCGAGGCAGAGAAGCAGGTCCTTATGTCCACGGCGTGGTCAGAGGCATCACCGGGCTTTGGAACAGTGCCTCTGTGACGCTGCAGCATCCTCGACAAGGGAAGTCGCTTACAACTCATTCGCCAAGCCGTGCTCCCTGAGCAGAGACACGGAGAGCAGTGAAGAGACTCTTCCTGTTAATTCTTGGGAAACCGTCATATTTTGCTCGTTAGAATATTCCTCTCTCTGATATTCCTGTTCAGTAAAGCTTTTATTCTCCTACTTTATTGGTCTTTGAACCCAGTTACTGTTTCAGCATCTTCAAAATTATATAAGAATATGATCATATTTTGTGAAAATCTAATTCAATAAAAATACCATTATCTTCTATAGTCATAGCTCAATTATCCAGCTCTCCATTACCCAAATTTCGATTCCCTCAGATTGGAGCCTGCTTCGTGTCACATGTCGCATGAATTTCAAGTCCTTCGACAAACCGGTTTCTATCGGGGAGAATGTCAAGTGCTCCAAGTCACCATAGAGCTGGCATTTTCTTGACGTCCCTCGGTTAGCTATAATTACTCAAGACATAGCGAGACATCTGGCACGTGGGAGGTTGTCTCCCAAACAGACCAGTGAGAAAAAGGCCGTCAAGACCGAAAACCACAAGAACCGGGGAAAATGGACACAGATCGACAGGACGGCCCCAGGGCATGCTGGGACGTCGCTTCCCGGCCCCCGGCCCTTGCGTGTCATTGTCCATTATCTAAGATGCCGCCGCTGCTGCTGACATTGTCGTTTCCTGGGCCAAGATGTCCATTTAGCGTGTACTGAGAGTGCATCTCTGCCGAGGCTGCTCGCGTGGCGAGGCAGAGATGGCTCATATTGCAAGGCCTGCCACTGAGCTCCTGGGTTATTCTGGGAAGGCGTTCTGCAGAGTGAACCACACGAGGACTCACCCCGTGTCAACTGGAAGCAGTGGAAGTAAGAATATGGGAAAGTCCGTTTTCGTTTGAGAGATCTCAAGGTGCTTGCCCTCGTTCTTGAGTTCACCAAAGCAGGCCTGCTTTGTCTCAGAGGTTTTGAAATGAACCCCAGTATTTCTTGTTAGTTTAGAATGTAGCAGCATAAGGAAAATATTCTCCCGTCCTGTGTATACCCGATAAATCTGTCCTCAAGAAGTGTACGGTAATCTGGAAAACATAGTTTATCCCTCCAAGTTCAGCCACACGTACCCATAAATGTGGGTATTGGGTCTTTCTCTGTAAGGACCAAAGCTGCCTGGCCAAGCAGAGAATGAGGCCCCCTGTGCGGTGGCTGGAAGGCGGCCAGTCCCCGGAGTGAATGCTTCTGCAGTTGTCATGCGCGATGGTGGAAAAATGCACCGTGGACTTGGTAGCGCAGCCTTGGAGCTGGTCACTTCAAAATCGATATGGGGTGCAGCAGAGGCAAAAATACGGGCTGATCGCAAGATTCTCTGTGTTGACAATCAGATGCAGTAATGGAAGGTCTTCAGAGGTGACCGAGTTGAAGGTCACTAGCCCGAACAAGATGCCGCAGAGCACAGAATTTAACAGGACCACGAGTGAGGATCGGGAGATGGACAGGGGCCTGGCGTGATGACAGCTCTGGACTCGGGCACGCCAGAATTGCTGGGAAGGAGGAAACCAGTGGCATCAGGCACTTCAGCGTCATTCACATTGGCCAGGGTCGATGGAAAAGTGGCCGAAGAAATGTCAGTATAGATGTATGAAAATAGTTCTCAGCCACAAAAAGAAGGAGATTCTGCCATTTGCAGCAAAAAGGATGGACCTGGAGGACATTGTGCTCAGCGAAATGAGAAAGAAACTGTATGATCTCATTTGCATCTGGAATCTTGGGAAAATAGTCAAACTCATGGACGCAGAGAGTAGATGGGTGGTTACCAGGAGTGGGGGCGGGGAGGCGGTTAGGTGCGGGGACGAGTGAGTCTGGGGGTCTCAGCAGGCGTGACGGCTGTGGCTCCGGGTGCTAGAAGCCTGCTGGGAGAGTCCGTTTCAGTTTCGGGTGTCCCCGTCACCCACCCAGACGAGGTAACTGCACAGATGGGTGTGTGGATCCGCTTGACCGCAGTGATCGGTTCACTGGGTACAGCACTTCGTGCCGTACACATTAAATATGCACATTTTTATTAAAAAATAAATTCTACTGTTCTCAACTTTGAATAGGGGGTTTAGGCAGCCAAACCTACGAGTCGAACGTCCACGCCTTTACCTGTAGCTATAACAGCCTCATGCGATAGTTTTTTACGTCAGCGTGTCGATGACGTGTCTCAGTGTGCGCGAGTACATTATCAACAGCACTGACTTACGAGAGGCAAAATGAACCGGGGGGCGAGGCTTCCTCAGCAGTGACCGTCACCAGCACCTCCACAGTCCAGGCCTAGGCAGGTTCACGGTGGCCGGGCCAGCACGGAGGAACCCCGAGCAACTCAGCAGTCTGTGGACGGCTCACTCAAAACAGACACGCAGGTCACGTGCAGTGAGGGTCATTCAAACAGACTCAGATGGTCTCTTTGACACCTTCGGCAAACAGACAAATAGTCACCACGGACACTGCAAATGGGCGGGTGACAAGGAACCCACAGAATTCCAGAACGATCAGAAAACACATTGGTGTTTCAGCACAGTCCCCGACTGTGAGGAGGGTGACTCCCCCTAAAAGGACGTCCCCAGATGCCATCTGACTGATACAAAGCAAGTGTGAAAACAACATCAAAGTGAACCCCAGCGGCTGGAGAGGAAGGACGTGGCCCGGGGTCACTCGTGGCTCGGGCGTTGGTCCTGTCAGTGACGGTGTGGAGATCAGTACCTCTGGTCACTTGTCATCTCACTTTTTTCCCAAGGGAAGGCGAGGGACCCCAGTGTAAGGATGTTTGTTAAGCAGGAAGACACGGGTAGAGGCCTGCGATGTATCAGGATGCACGCGATCGTCACGTGGGATGGTGGAGTGAGGCCCGAAGCCCCGTGTCCTGACCGCTTTTGGACATGGACGAGCCCCGCCGAAATTAGAAACGGAAAACTCTGCCCTTCAGAAGAGCGCAGAAGGCTCAGGGAGTGGGGTGTTGTGGGAGTCGCCCCCACACACACACGTGTGGGTGGCTCGTCTGGAACAGCGATCCTCTTCAGGCTCCGTGAAATTGTTTCATGACACCTCGTGGGACGGATTTTAGCTGAGCTCAGTGGGGGCAGCCACACCAGCCAACGAGCCGGTGAGGTCGCACCTGGGCTGGCCGGAGGGGTGGGGGGGCATGGCTGTCATCACGGGGCGGGTCCCCAGTGCAGGCGCCCAGGCTCTGCAGGCCGGGGTCTGCGGGAAGGATCCCTCCGGGGCAGGGCCCAGCACCACGGGGGGCAGGTGCTCCCGGAGGCGGGGTGGGGTGCACGCGAACTTGGGGGCGACGTGGCGGAGCTGGGATGTCACTGAGATGCGGCCGGCGGGGCTCGTGGTGTCTAGGAGTGAAGCCTCGATGGGGTGCAGACGAGGTCATGGCGTCATTTGGGGTGCTTCGTTGTGACGAGACGGGTACTTATTGGGGTGACAAGATGGGGGAGGAAGAGAGAGCAACACGGAGAGGGACAGGGACAGCGTGCGGCGTGGATGTCCGGAGAGGGACGGCGAGCCTCACCCAGGCGGGGGTGGGCGGCGCGGAGAAGGCTCGGCGCACACTCATGTGCAAGGCTGGGTGAGCAAGGTGACTGGGCGCCGGTGACGGCAGAGCGCGGGGTCCCAGTGGGGTGTGGTCCGGTGCAGGTGGCCCCGCGGGCCCCTCCCCAGGCCGCTGGGCCAGAGGCGGTCTTTTGCTCACCCGCCTCCCGGCATTACCCACTTATGGCTTCTGTTCCTGTCACTTAAAAAATATTTGACTGCGAAGTGCTTAAAGGCTCTGAAATCTTCTAGAACTGCGCGTGCAAACCGGCCAGCTCCGGGTTGGTTAAAGGCACGACTGTCGCATCCGGTCATGACCCGCCTCCACGCGGTCACCCGCCCATCTTCATACACTGGATCTTACCATTCCAATTAAAAATTCGAACATGCAGACAGAGAGAGTGGAGAGTAAATGCCGAAATACCTATGGCCTGCATTTGGTAAAGTGTTGCCATATTTTCTTCCGCTGTTTTCTCGTGGAAGCATTTGGAGTAAATTCAGACATAATGACGGTTCATCTCCAGTTACTCCACTGCGCATCCCTAAGGTTTAAGGAGCGTTTCCGTCACAACCGCAGTCACAGGCACCTAACGCCATTGACAGTAAGTAACTCCCCGCATCCACTGGGGACTTCGCCGGTGTGTGCGTCACAGCCAGACTGTCATGTCAGGGGCCAGCAGAGGCGGCTTCGCCTCGGCCGCTGAGCGCCAGCGTCTCCACAGCGGTGGCAGAATGACAAGGATGACTCCATCCGAGCGATAACGGACCGCACTGGATTTTGATAAGAAATTTCGCTCCCAGGAAAGCTTTACTCAGGCCACCGATAAGTGACATCAGGCCAGCGAGTTTGGCGCATCTCCCCACTCCCTCTGAAGGGGGCGGAGAGTCACTTCCCGCAGAGGCGGGCTGGGAGGGGGACATCTGCACCCAGGAAAACAGACCGTGGCTCCCTGGTGTGGGACCCCTGTACTGTGGTCTCGTAAAACCCGTGAAAAGGCGCACACACCCAAAGCAGCATAGGGAACTTAGGGTGGAAATAACATTCCAGCATTAGTTTTTAGAAACTGGCATAAATTTACGGGGTGATGAAATAATTTAACATGAATTCAATATATTAATTAGAATTATTCGTTATTAATAAGTAATAGCCAATAATATTAAATACAAAAATAATAACTAATTTTTAAATTTAATAACATTAAAATTAACGCAAGTGATAACAATGTAATATTTAAAATTATTACTAAATTAGACATAAATTAGTCTAAATTTAGTAATTTAGGATAAATTTTAGAAAGTCTAAGGGTTTTGTACTAGATGAAGCAAGGTTTTCGATTAAAACGTTTACTCAAAGCCAGATTTCCTTTGTTCTCAACTAAAATTTGGGATGTTTTGGCTTTCCTTCTCTGATTTACAAGGCCCTTTCCCTCGCTCAAAGAACTTACAAGATTTGATTGAATTATAGGTTTAGTTTTTATAGCAAAAAAGAAAAATCAGCAAGACGCGATGCTGTCAAGATGCCAGTGCTGTCCAATCAGAACCTCCGATGTCACTCTGTAGACAGTGACAAAGGGATCCTCAGGCTCTAGGGAGAGGCAGACGACAGCACAGTTTTGAAGGGTGTCAGTCACGGGCTGATGTCACCAGTCTTCCTAAATATTTCGTGTTTTGAATTGCTTCATCTTTTCAGTAGATGACGACAAAGGGTCGTCCCACGTCTGCGATGCAGTCACTGCCAGCAACGTCTCTAGATTATCCGGAGGCAAATGCGCACGCGTGGACGGCCACGTGTAACGGTCACGTGTCCAATCCGGCAACGCCGTTCCCTTCGAGAAGTTTGACGTTTAATGCAAGATTTCTACTTCCAGCAGCTTCGGAAGCACACATCCGTTCCGTGGATGCCGGGGTTCCCACAACTCCGTAGCAGGTCCTTGGCCTTGGCCTTCGGGTTTTCCGAGCCCCGCCATCCCAAAGTTGGGGAGAACTGACGGCAGAACGGATCGCAGGGCGCCTGGGCCAGTCTCCTCAGCCAGAGGTCCTCATGATGCCATAGTCCAGGACAAGGTGAGGTTTTGTGCCGGCGAGCGTTGTTGGTGACAAGCCTGCCAGACGCCTCAGTACCCACTGCTTTAAAGTTGGTGTTGCCACTGGGACGTGTCTTGGTCCCCAGTTGCCTTCTGATGACAGGGCGCCGAGTGTCCGGACACCTGGGCCCAGGCCCCGCCTCTGTGGCTGGCCGAAGGCGACCAGTGCTGGTCACCGTCAGGGGCCCGTCTTCAGCTCCCCAAGCGAGGGCTGAGCAGCGGGCCCCGAAGTTCCCTTTGCGATCCCCACTTCCACTTGGGAAGTGACTTCATTGCACTCACACCCGTGTTCCCCCAAGGTGCATTCTCACAGGAATGACAAGCAAGTGGGAAGACCCCCCGCGGAGTTAGGCGCAGAGGCAGTCAGGCGTGCGTGACGACGTCAGTGACCGCTGCAGAGACCACCTGTGAACACGGTCCCAGCTGGGGAGGGAGAAACGGCCATCGTGTGCGGGACGGGCAGAGGGTGGCACGGCACGCGGAGAGAGGCATGTGGAAGGGGGTGACGGCGGTGACGAGACGCACTGCCACCAGCAGGCCCTGGACCGGCTCCAGAGAGGCCGGTTCCATCCTCGGACCCATCCCTCGGACGCTTGGCGGCTTCGAGTCCTGGCGGCAAGGTGGCGGAGCTGCGCCTTCTCCCTCGAGAGTCGGGGTCACCCGGGGGGTGTGCGTGGAGGCCGTGTGACAGCCCCTGACGGAGACGGCCACTGATAGGGCTCGGGCAGTGGACGCCCTTTACGGGAAATTCACAGAGCAAAGGAGCCTTTCTTTAGGTGTCTCTGGGTCCTGTCCGTACCCTCCCAGCTGCACGTCGTCTACGCTGACCGGACACACGGCCTCGGCCAGAGAACCTGACCTCCCGGTCCCGTCTCTCCGTCTGGAGAATCGACTGTGACCTTCGAGATGCCAGGACTCACAGACCAAGACGGCCGGAGCTGTCCGCTCAGAACCTACGGTTCAGGGCACCTTGCCGCGTGCACAGGCGTTTGATCCCTGCCTGGCCTCTCTTCCTGCCTTCC
>NW_024340847.1:1263644-1280588 GCF_902729225.1 Pteropus medius
TCTTTCTTTCTTATTTCGTTTTTTTCCTTCCTAGAACAGAAACAGATGCACGTTGCCCGCGTCACTGTGCCAGGACTTTGAAGAATCACTCTGTCCTGGCCGCGGCGCGTGTGCACACCCACACCGTTTCAGGCGCTCGCGCCCTCCCGCTTCGGGAAGCGTGAAGGAAGACACGCGTGTTCGGACGCGCTCTGGGGCTCTGTCTGTGGCCTCTGCTCGGGGGGTCCCCGCTTCGCCCGCGGCGTGCGCTTCTAACGCTCCCTTCATGCCCTGCTCTCTCGAGTCGCCTCAGACACCAGCGCGCGGCCGACTGTACTGAGGCCCGAATAGCCCATTAGATGCTCTTGAGTCGCCCAAGACGCCCGCGTGGTCAGAGCACGGCTGCCTCAGCTCCAGGCGGCCATGCTCGCAGCTGGCGGCGCGGAGCTGCTGGCTTTGTCCCCGCCCGGGTCCTCAGAACGCCCGCCGTGGAGATGCCCTTGCCTGTGTGGCGGTTCAGATCCTGTCTGCGTTCGAGGCCGTCGTCGGAGGGAGAGGCGGGCTCGGCGGGGCGCAGGCAGCCGACCGGCCTCGCCAGCCCCTCTCCGGCTGCGGGCCGTCTGCTCGCGGGCTGATCTGCCGTCGGCACCCGGCCCGGCCGCCAGGTCGCTGCGGCGATCGTGACACGTCGCTCTTTGGGCGTGCCCCCAGAGCCCAGAGCGCCCCGCGAACGTTGATGAGTTACGCCCCCACGCACCCTGGGAGGTGGGTTTCCCGCTCCCGCGGGGCTTGGCTGAGTCTGGGGGAGGAAGCCCCCAGCTAGGACGTGTCGCCCGAGCCTCGAGAGACTGGCGCAGCGGCTCACGTGGCTTTCTTTCCCGAGTGTCTCCCTGCGGCGCCCACTGTACCCAGAACACGCTCGTCGCACGCCCGGGACCAGCCCTGTGCCTTCCGAGCCTGCGAACGAAGGGCGGGCATCCAGAGGAGACTGCAGCGGAGGAAGACACCTCCAGGCCAGGCTGTCCTCGGGCAGCCCTCCGAGAGCGCGGCTGCCTGTCTGAAACTCGGAGTCACCGCCGTCCCCGATTCCGAGGCCAGCCAGGGCCGTGCTGAGTGCACAGTCCACCCCCGGCCCGAAGCGCGAGGCCCTTTCCCTTCTTAGGCAGCCGGGGAACCTTAGCTCCTTGGGATGGCCACGCTCCGCCGCCCACCCCTTGAGCGAGGGTGACAGGCGCTGGAGGCAGAGAGGCCACGTGCGCTGGCCTGAGTGACAGCTGCCTTTAGCTCCAGGTCCGTGCGCCAGATGACAGACGTCGGCGTTCGGTGAAGAAAAGCGCCAGGATCGGGGAGCCTGGCCCTTGGCGTTGGCATGGCCTGTGCCCTGATCACAGGAAGCACATTGCTCACTGAGATCTGTCCCCTTGTTTATGGAATGAGAACTGGAAGTTATCTGTCAACTTACGGTAAACGTCCAAATGAAATGGTGGATGTTAAAGAATTCTGAAGACTACCTAAAGAAAACTCTATGTTCTCTCTTTTAGAAACACATCATTCTCATGTGTGTGGCACATGAGTTAAATAGAGCCGTGACTCGTGAAGGACGAAGTAGCTTATTAGATGCTTTCCAATAATAAATTGCAAATTTGAGTGATAGAAAGAGCAAGCTTGGGGCTTATTATTAAGATTTTTATTGATTTTTAAATAGAATTTTATGTGGGTCTTGGTGTATGCCTGCCATACTTTATTCAGGTCCTATAATGCGTTTACAGAGTTAGCAGACAGTCACCATCTTGAGCACAGCACGTCCCAGGCTCCCCACAGTGTGCTGACCGGGGCCCTTCACAGGCGGCATTGCAGTCTGTCACTGAGGTCGGCTGTGGGTCTGCCCTTGGCGGCTGAGCACTGGAGAGGTCCCCTCCTGGGGCCTGGGGCCTGTCCCCCCCTGGTGCTGACATGGGCTTGTCCCCTGCCGTTTGGCTGTTTCCCTCGCTCAGTCTTTGTCAAGCCCCTGCCCTCATGCCTGGCACCCCGCATGGCCCCTGGGAGAAGGTCGGAGGGGCAGACACGCCGAGTCCCTTCTTGCTGTTGAGAATAACTAGGTTCCTGGATGAAGGGACCTCTCTGCGATGGACCCACCCTGGGTCTGGCTGAGGGCCGGAGGGAGCCCTGGAGGAGGGGGCGGGCTGTGCTCTCTGATCACCGTCTCGTAGATACAGTGTTTCATCATACTGCGTGTTTCACTCCGCAAAAGCCTTTTAAAAACAAAGTCGATCATTTTAATAACACATGGTATCTAACCCCGTGTGTGGACCGCTTTTCAGCCTTAAGAATGGTGAGCGTCATGTTTCGCCTCCTCGTAACCCACATCCAGGTCCTCAGAACCCATAGCTGGGCCACCAAGCCCAAGGGCCGGCAGCTCCTGAGGCCGGGCCACCCTGGAAGGTCCCGGGACAGGCAGGTTATGCTTTGCCTGACTGTCGCATCTCAAAGAACCGATGTGACGGGTCGGACGTACAGCCACGGGGTGTACGTGAGGCAGAGGCCTGAGAGGCGTCACAGAAAGTGAACGGAGGAGGAGGTTTTGGAAAAACGAGCAGGAGCTAAAAGATGCCTGAAACTCAACCCGGTGCCTGACCCTGGTCTGTTCACAGAAGGGTTTTCACGGCATTAAAATCGTGTCAGTCATTTACATTTTAGTCAGAACGAGGGACCTCGGAGCAGACTGTCAGAAGCGGAGACGCAGGAACTCGCTCCCCGAGCCGGGGCGAGGCCGCCCGCAGAGGCTGCAGCCGCCGGCCTCCCGATTTTGCTGTCTCACTTCTTGGCGATGCCCGTCTTCCCGCTTCGATGCGGGAAGCAGAAGGCTCTGGTGGCTTTTCCCGATACTGGAGTTACTTGTTCAGGAAGGGCTCGCACGGGCGGCACGCGCCACAGAGCGTGGGCAGGTCCTGTCGCACGGGGAAAGCCACACGAGGCGCTGAGCGCCGGCCGCTGCCGTGAGCTGTCTGTGAAGCGAGCCGCCCCGTTAGCTCGGTGTGTCTGTGCCGGGCGCGGGCGGCAGGGCCTGGGTGACTGCGTGAGGACGCCGACCAGCACACGCCGTTGGTGGCCGCGCACAGCACCGTCTGCTGGTGCCACGCTGTCCTTGAGACTTGTTCCAGCGCCGTTCCCCAGGAGACTTGCGAGCCTGGCAAGGCATAACTCGGGGCGTTGCCTGCTGTCGTGAGTGACACGTGGCAGGCACGGGCGAGGCTGCCGGTCACTCTCCACCGGGCTCACCTGTCGCCGGGCACGTGTAGGGACATCGGCCACGGAGCAGAATCACGGGCAGCACCGTGGCGTGTGGCTCACTCACGGATCGGAGAAGGGCGAACGCCTCGTTCCCCGTGTCCTTCGGGCTGTGGACACGGGCGGACACGGTGGGCCCCGGGTGGACGCTGCTCTCAGCGTGCCGGATCCTGGCCGGCACTGCCCAGCGGCCCCCCGCCCCGTCTCTGACATGCCTCCCCGTCCTGCCACATTCAGCACGTCCTGTCCAAAGCTCACGACGCCCCCGCCCCGACCCGTCGCTGCCCTAGTCGCCCCGACTCAGATGACGGGACGTCTGTCCTGCTCGCCGTGAGGGGGACCGGAACCGACCTGCACGCCGCCCTCCCCCGGCCCTGGGGACCGTCTGCGCTCCCGCCGACCCGCCTTCCGTCCTGACTGTGACCTGCAGGGCCTCCGCCCTTTCCGGTGTCCCCTAGGGCACCCTCCACCTCCCACCCACGGGGGGGGGGTGCTCCGCAGCCCATGCTCAGCTGTTGGCGTCACGTGCTCTGGCAGTCTGAGCTCCTTCGGTCACAGTTCTCATTTCCGTTTCTAGAACAATCTATTGGGCTTCTTGCGCCAGAAGCTTTACGTGTGCTCTTGCCTCACTCGGGACCGGCGTTGACCCCACCTCCTGCCCGCCCCGTGGCCCCTCCCTTCAGAGTCCCCACACTGCCCCCTCTGTGACGCTGCCCATTACTAGGGGACTATGCGCTCCAGGTCTCTGCCTGGTCACTGTGCGGGCCGGGGGCAGGCACTGATGGCCGCTCGCCGTGGCCGGGGGCCTGCCTGCCCTGGGAGCTCCAGAGGTCAGCACGTTATCCTGATGTATTTGGTGGGAGATTAACGGGAGCCGTGAGAGCGGGAGGGGGACGCTGTAGCAGGGAGGGGACAGGCGCCGGGGCAGAAGCCGTGGAGAGGCAGAGTGCGTGAGGGCGTTTTGGGTGACGCTGCCGTGCGCCCCGGGCCCGGCCAGCCCCGGCCCCATAACGGAGCAGCTGTGGGTACAGGAGAGGCCGATGTCTGTGGTCACCGCGGAAGCGTCCTTGAAAGCCAGCGGGGGAGCTGGGCCACCTGGTGTTCGGAATCAAATCAGAGACGGGTTCCGAGTGGGCTTTCCTTGTTAACGCAGAACCGGTTTGGAGATCCACGAGCCGGTCTTCGGAGACTTCGGGGAGCAGGCTCCTGCAGCGCTCGCTGTCCCCCCGCACGGGGTCAGCACCCCGTGGCCCCATGCGGGCTACCCTGCCCGCCAACGCATCCGAACAGCCAGTTGCTATAGAAACGTAAATGTTCACTGCAAGTTTACATGACCAGATAGAGCCTCCTGTGAAGCAGCATTTGAAAATCTAAATCCGGGTTTCTCTTGGCGCTGGTGTGAGATGAACTGAATCTGGCCCGCGCCGTCGATAGCGCACACAACGTCCGTCTACTGCGCTTCCTCCCTGGCCGAAGGAGAGCTGAGCCCTTTCATGCGCGTCAGGCCGTGGGGACGGGCCCTGACTGGGGGTTCTGACCGGGGACTCCTGCCTGCACCCTCATTTCCTCTCCTCTCAAATGAAAATGAGGACAGTCCTCGTGCTTCGCTCCTCCCGTGTGCCAGGGGGTGACGTCCTTGTGTCTGGAGATCGTCTCCCGCTTTTCCGAGGGCAGAGGGGACGCTGACGGCCGTGCCGGAAGCCCGCGGACAGCTCCGAGGCCATCCCAGAGCGGCGTCGGTTGTCACTCGTGCACGCTCAGGCGTGGTGGGCGCTGGGGGCCGAGCTGGCAGGGCTGGGAAAGACGCTGCCCTCACAGGAGAAACTCGGAGGCTCGGGGTCCCCGAAGCTTCTTCGGCAGTCAGCTGCCAGCAAAGGCACTTCCTTGAGCCTGGGGAGGGTCTGGGCCCACATGAGCTCAGCGGCTGGGGGCTTGGGGCAGAGAGCACACGGAGCTCAGTTCCACCTCTGGGTCATCGCAGCCCCCGAGGCCCGCGAACAGCTGGGCCCGAGACTGCCCACTGTCGCGCGTGAGGTCAGGAGGCCGCCACTGCCAGTAGGGGCAGAGGCCTGGGGCTGCTGTCCCCCGGGGGGTGGGAGGGGATCCGGGGCTCCGAGAACAGAGAAGACTGTCGCGTCTCCCTGGACATAGCACCTGGAGTCGGACGACCGAACCGGGAGGGACGAGCCGCAGCTCTGCACGTGGACGGCTCTGCTCAGGGGAGGGACCGGGGGAAGCATCGCCACGTTGGCATCGCGCCCCACCCCCCGGTGCCCTCCGCCCGGCTGTGCCCACGCCCCAGTGCCGTGCCTGCGTCCCCGGCCGCACCCCGGACCCCCGCCCTGGCAACCGGCTTCGTATTTGCGGAAACACGATAATAACACTGATTATTAACAACACTGCTTTGTTTATTTTGCTGCCATTGTGTTCGCCTTAATATTTGTTCTCCTCATCTTCGATTTCAGAGCGTGAGAAATACAATGGGTGAGTTCTGGGGGAACCATTCTAAAGCCCCGTTTCACCAACAATAGGATCGCTCGTTCTCGTCCCCTGGGGCGAGCAGCTCCCGTGCTCTCGCTAACTGTGTTCCACGTTTAATAACGGCCGTCCGGTGCGCCAGCCGCGTTCTCACAGGGTTTCAATATCCCCAAGCTGTGCGGTAACCGCCCGATGGGTTTAGGGCGACCGTCCAGCTACAAAAAAAAAAAAAGGCCTCCCCCAGACGCTGTCCCACACCCTGTGGCCCCTGAGCGGGTCCCAGGCCCATCAAAGTGTCTTCGACTGTGTCTTCAATTTGCTTTTTGCCCTCAAGACGTTAAAGAACACGTTCAAGTCGAACTGGCAGCAGCGGGGTGTGGAAGGGGCCTCAGGAAGCTGCCCGAAGGGGTGGCGTGGACAGGCCGCGCGGTCTCCTCTCTGTCTCAGAGGCGCTTCGGGGGGCGAGGTGGGGGCGTCTCAGTGGTTCGTGAGGCCCCCTCCAGCGAGCTTGCGCCACAGCTGCCCCCTACCCCCGTGGATGTTCGTCCGCAGTCCAGGGAGGCCCCCGAATTTTTCTTTAGCTTCTGTTTGCTAAAGGAAGGTTCCAGGCTCATGCGAAAACTGGCACCTAAGTCCGAAATAGTTTGTGGGGCACAAGAGCATGGCCCCTGGACGCAGGTCAGCGGCGAGGCTCCACTGTGACTGCTGCTCCTGTGACCCCCGGGGGGCCGGGCTCTTCTGCTGCAGACGCAGGGCGGGGACGGGCCTCTGCCCACACTCAGCGCCCGCGAAGCTTCACGTGTTTCCACGGGCACCTCGGGGTGCGGGCTGCCATGGCCCTCGCCGGCCCGGTTCTGTGCAGAGCTTCGTGAAGCCTCTTGTGTAGGAGCGCGTGGCCCCGTTGGGGATTAACCCCACAATAGAAGAGGGTCAGGACGTGGTCCCCAAAAACGGTGTCCCTGCTGAGCATCCATCGTGACAGGCGCTGGGGGGAGGGTGGCCAGCTCCAGCAGGCCCTTCCAGGGCACCGGGTCGCCGTGTCTAGACTGGCCTTGTCCGTGGGGCGGGCCCTGCCAGCTCCGCCGTCCAGGCCATGGTGTGCTGGCCTGTCCCGGAAACTCGGCCGGCTGCCACCAGGTCGGGAGCAGAGCCAGCGACTCAGTGCCAGCGGGTGGAGCCGGCGCTGTGATCCGGGTGACAGGGCCTGGGGCACCGCCAGGCACTGGCGGCTGGCGTGGTGCGGCCCCTCGGGGACGACTCCTCACGCGCCCGCGTCCGTGTGCGCCCCCTTCGCTCCCCCCAAGCCCAGGCGACCCTCGGGGACAGTGGAGCCGCGGGCTCGCTCCTCCCCTTCCGCCCCTTTAACTCGTGACGCTGGGGGTTCTCGGAGTGACCCGCGGACCGCTGGGGGTCCGGAGGCCTCCCTGGGGGTCTCATAAAAACGCCCAGACGGCGTTCGCGCCTCTCGCTGCGCTGGCATCTGCCCCGAGGAAAGGTGCAGGCGCCGAACACACGCGGAGCCACTGGCCTCGAGGTGCCCGCCCGGCGCTCGCGGCCCTCGGAGCGCAGCCCCGCGGCCGGCCACGGGCTTCGCGAAGCCTCCGCGCGGCCCAGTTCAGCAAGAACCCGGCTCACTCAGGTGGGCCAGGACCCTCCGCGCCCAGGTCATGTGATCGCCCAGCCGCCTTCGGCAGGGGTCCTGTCGGGGCGCTCCAGCCGGCCACGGGCTCCGCGAAGCCCCCGCGGGGTGCCTCCCACCCGCACGGCCTCCTCGGCTGTAAGGCCGCCTCGTCCTGGGACTCGGGCCCGTTCCCACGCTGCAGAGGCCGCTGGCGGGGACGCCGAGCCGCGCGGGCGGGGAGGCCGGGTGCGGCACCCTCCCCAACCTTCCTCGCCCTCCTCGCTGGAGCTTCTGCTTCTCCGCAGTCACCGGGCCGGCAGGAAAGCGTCGGCGGCGGCGCAGTCGGAAGCCGAGCCGAGCCCTTTGGGCGCTAGCCCCGGGGACCTGGGTGCAGGCCTCCCCCACCTTTCCGTCCTCCCCGGACCCTCGCCGGACCTCGCCGGCCTCTCGGGTTTCAAACCGCTTTGCCGATGGCTGATGGAAGGAGCGAGGCGGTTGCCGTGGGTAACGCGCAGGCGCGGGCCGCGCTCCGGCCCGGTTCTCAGGGTGTGCGGGGCCCTGTCCCACGGCTTTGCCTGCCTCTTTCTCGGGGCATCACTGCTCGCGGGAAGAGCAGGGTCCCCTTGCGCCCCGGGCCGAAAGCCCTCGATTTGGTCAGCTGTGTGCCATGACGCATCAGGCAACATGGCAAAGCCTGCGCTGGACGAAAACCTCCCTCGCTCTAGGAAAGGACACTGCGGCTTCCCTCTTTGATGGAAACGCGCCCTTTGTTCCTGACACGTTTGAAAGGGACTTCGAGATCAAAGGTAGCACGCACACCTGTCCCAACATTATTTTCAATGGCTATCGACCCATTCTTTGAGATTTCCATTTTCTGCAGGTGCTTTCTTCCCGCAGGTAGAGGACGGCATGAGCCCGAACAAAACGGGACCGTGGGCGTTCACGTGGGCCCACGCGGCGCGGGCTCCCGGGCGTCTAACTGGACGGCACGCCCCGGAGACCCAGTTGGTCCACGTCCTGCAGAGCTGCGAACGTTCTTCCCATCATCTGCCACTAGCAGCAAACGGAATGACTCTGAGGGGTTAATGCAGAACGGGAAACAAACAAACGAAGCGTCTGTCCCCGTGAGACGCGCATGTCAGTGCCGGCCGAGCGCCGAGCGCGTCCCCGCCGTGGAGTCCCAGGGTCCAGCCTTGGGGGCCTCGGCGCTTCCAGAGGCTCCGACGGAAGAGAAGTCACGCAGGTGAGCGGCTGGACCACGCGAAAGGCGGCACGTTAGCCCCCGGCACAGGGCCACTGTCCACACGGGGTGACCGGGCTGGAACGGAACGCGCCTCGCAGAACGAACCTGCCCGGACGAAGGGCTGCACCTGCTACCTGCCCGCGCAGCATCTCGTGCTCACGGCTACTCTGCAGCCCGGTCGAGGGCTTCTGCATCGGCCGCTGCAGCTGCTGCATCCCCAGGCCCCTCGGCCGTCCTCAGAGCCTGGCCTGGCTGTCGCAGTTCTGTGGCTCCTGGTTGACGGCACATCACGGGAGTCCAGGAATAGCTGGGCCAGATGCGGAGTCCCCTCCCGCCCGGCTGGGGGCCTGCAGGGCTGGTGACGGTGAGGACTCAGCGCTGGCCCCCACCCCGAGCCCGCTCCCCGCCCTCCCTGGGCCTCGACGCTCCACAGCGTTGGAACTTCGGGGTTCCCTCCCGCCTTCTCGGCCGATGCGTTTGTGACCGTAGCCGTGGTTTGTCACTCAGCACAGTCTGCAGAGCCATCTATGAGGTGTCCTTCCCTGAGACTCTGAGTTGTCAGAAGCCAGAAACAGCCTCTGTTCCCTTTTTTTTTAATTCTTCCTTTTTTGACATACAAAAAACTGTACGTAATTAATACCTACAACTTGGAGAGTTTGAAGACAAGTAGACACCTGTGAAGCCATTGTCACAACCTACGCCGTAAAACTGTCACCTCCCAAAGTTTCCTCCCACGGCTCGCTATTCTCACTATCGTGAAGAGCGCCACGACGAGCAGACGAGCTGGCGCCCGAGGCCGCGGTTCCGATGGCGGCGGGCGCTCCCGGGGCGGGCCGGCCGGCTCGCACGGTCTCTGTCCTTCTGGGCCGTCTCGGCACTGATTCTGGGGGACGTGGGTGTGTCCACTTGACTCACTGCAGCGTGTTCTCCCGAGCGTCCGTCCTGCGTAGCCCCGGGGGATGGGGCCCGCCGAGACGCTCTCCGCGATGTCCGGAGGCGGAGGTTGGCGGTGGCCTCTTGTGACGTTAGCTCGGCAGGTCAGAGCAGGGAGGCCCGTCGAGGCCCTGACTCCTTTGCTGACCGGCGTGCAGTGCTGGTCACACAGCTTACGATGGCCAGCTGGCGGCTGAGCCCGGGCCCCGGCCTCTTGTCTGGGGTCGCTCTGCCCATGACGTAGCCTCGTCCCCTAGCTCAGGGGCTTCCGCACAGCCCCGTGCCTGGAGACCGTCCAACTACACCATGAAAAGGAGAGCGTGTTCTTTTCACGGTCCCCAGAACCAGGCACGGAAGCCGTGGGCAGTGTCCCCACACACCCGTCCTCCGTCCCAGTTTGACAAAGACGTGACTGCAGCAGCGGTGACGGTGTGAGGACGTGTCGCCTGCTGGGATTCCTGCCCTCGGTGGCGCCCACCTGCCCGCGAGCTCTGTCACTGCGTTCCAGCCGAGACAGCGAGCGCTTCAGAGGGAGGCAGCCCCCCGCCCGCCGCGTGCTGGCCGGTGTCCGAGGGAGCCAGTTACGCGGCGTCCTGCTCTGGAGCGAGGTCACGGTGACGTCCCAGGCACCGCAGCGTCTCCAGGGGCCTGTGGAGCCGCCGCCCGTGTGCCCACCGTGTCCGCGGCACCGGGTTCGGAGCGTCGGCCGGCGAGGCCCTCAGCACGCGGGCCGCCTGGCGCACGCCGTCTGGCTCTGCGGGTAAACATGTTTCATTTCCTTCCTCGCTGCCAGGAAACAGTTACGTTTCCTGCCAAAGTCGGGACAGCTTATTCGATTGGCAAACGCCGAGCACAGTCCACGTGCAGAGCACGACAGTGGGCGTTTGGGGACCTGAGACGCGTAACGGCGACAAGGGGCTTTGCGAGGCGCACGCCTGCAGACCCGCCCCCCCCCGCTGCACTGCTCGATCGCCCCCCCAGCTACGCACCCCGCCTCTGGGTGGACCCCGGTCCGGAGTCGCCTTTTGGTCCCTGAGGCAGGTGGCCGTGTCAGCATGGAGTCTTCACGGGAGGGACAAGTGAATTCGGGAGCAAAGCGGAGGGGCATGATCGACCGGTGAGGACGGTGTGTCCGAGCCAGGGGGGAGGGGGACTTTCTGCCCCTGTCACGTGCTGTCCCCGTCCACGTCACTCGCAGCAGAGCGTGAAGCAGCAGTTGTGACACCCAGATACGGCTCTAGGCGGCCGAGCCTCGAGACACGGGTTTGGGGGAGGGCGCTCAGCCGGCCGTGGCCCTGACAACTCCCGTGACCGGGTGTCACGTCTCATAGACCCTCTCAGAAAGCCCTGTCCCCAGGCACAGTCCCCTCTCCCCGAGTGGGTGGCGTACTGGGGAGCGGACGTCCCCCGGCCCCGCTGCCCTCTGTCTGCTGACCAGCGGGAGCTGAGCCGAGCCGCTCGGGGGCTCTCGGCCCAGGGCGCTCCTCGGGGCTGTCGGCGGGCGGCGTGGGCTCCGTGGCAGCCCCATTCGTCCGAGCTCTGCATCTCTGGGCGCTGGCCTTTGGCCTGCACCGCGTAGTGCAGTCAGGAGGGTATGTGCTGCCTCTCAGAAGGGCAGGGGACAGGGACCAGGCGTGTGGAGCGGAGGGCGTTGTCCGTGAGGAGAGCGAGGGGTGACTGTCCAGCGGGAGGGGGAACCACCGGGGCGGGGGATTCAGCGGCTCCGGCCCCAGGTCACAACCCTGATCTCACAGGCCCGATGTGTGGCCAAGGCCTCATCGTACCGGGGGTCAGGGAGGGGGCGATGTTTTCAGAGGACGGTCCTGTCACACGAGGCCGTGCCCCAGGCCGCATTCCTGCGCGACTCGCTGCAGATGTGGAGGGAGATTAGGGTGATCGTGGAGAGGAGGAGAACCCGCCTCACGGCCCCCAAGGTCCTGCGGTCACCCCGTGACATCCCGCCCACCTCCCTGGGGGCTAGCGACTCCGTCCGGGCCCGGCGGGGGTGCTGGCTGCCCCGAGACACCGTCGGCCTGGCCACTGCCCCCGGACACTCGGTCCCCGTCCTTAGTCATCATTATTCGTTTTGTGATGAGAGCGTGCGCAGCCCCCTTGGCACAGGCTCCGTGCTGTGCACAGACCTAACACCCATCCGTCCTGTGCGATGAAACTCTGGCCCCTTGAGAGAGGCCCCCGCTCCCTGAGAGGCCGGGGGCAGCAGCCCACGTGCTGCATGACTCAGGGCCCCGTACAGATGCCGAGGGGAGGAGGGACGCACTCCCCGCCCTCCATGTGGAGCCCAGCAGCCCACACTGGCCGCCAGGGACACGGCTGGGAGGGGACACGGGCCCGCAGGACCAGGTCCTGAGCGGAATCGTCCCAGAGCCACCAGAGGCAACGCCCACAGGCCTGGTGGGAGCCACCTGGGCAGGTCTCCCAACGCGGGAGGGGCCTGGACTTGCGGGCAGGCACCGCCGTGGAGCGTGGCCGCGTGCTCATGCGTGTGTGCGTGCTCACGTGTGTGTGTGTGCACACGCCACACTCTCCTTCCTCCTCCGGTCCGTGAGCCACCGGGAGCTGACGGCACCTTCCTCACGCTCCGGGAGTCCACTCCCCCTCCTGCGGCCGTCCCCCGTCCCTCCCTCTCCCGTGCAGACCTGCTCTGTGCCCGCAGCTGTCACCCGACTGAGTGCGAAAGGACACGCTCAGCTCTCAGAGCCTCACTTCCGGCCCCTGAGCAAGGCAAGGGACAGTGGGCGGGTGCGTCCCCACGCCCGGGTCCCCAAACAGGCCACTCAGGGACACAGGTGGCCTCACCCGATGGATGTCCTCGGCTGTGGGGTGGCGGTGGCGGAGCCCTCGCCGGGGAGCCCGTCTAGGAGCCAACTGTGTGCGGTGGGTTTTGCTTCTAATGCTTGTGGTGCTGGGGACGCGGCCGGCCCTGTGCTCGCCCGTCTCGCCCCCGGCGCCCACGCCCTCCTTCACAGGCGTCCGCAACTTCTCCCCGCGCCATCTGGTCGGCCCCTCGCGGGGCGGAGGGGGGGGGTCTTGTCTCCTTTCACCTTTGAACTTCAGGGGTGAACAAAGCCCCTCCCTCAGCGCACTGCAAACGTGGAGCCAGGAGCTGGGAACGCGGAACGGGGAGGTGACAGAGTCCCACCCCAGACCCGGAGCGCGAGCGGGGCCAGCCTGCCGGGGGGCGGGGCTTCCTGTCGCCTGTGTCCCCAGTGCTGTGGGCTTGGGCCGTGTCTTCACAGGGTGGATCCGAGGCTGAGCGTTCGACAGGGGCGTGTCAGGGTCTGACCTGCGCCCGGCATGTCACCTGACAACACGCGCGTGTGCCGTGGCCTCTGCCAGGACAGAGGCGGGGCAAGAGGCGAAGGCACAAAACTCGTCCGTGAGAAAGTTCAGCGTCGTTCCGCGGTGCCGCGCCCGTCGCTCGAAGGCCACGCGTGCTCGGAGGGGCTGGGGGGGTCGTGATGAGTCTCGCAGGGACGTGCGGCCCGTGCTTCGGGACCTTCGAGGGCTCCCGGGTGGGGACAGTGGCGGGAGGCCAGCTGACCCGCTGCCCTGGATCGGTGCTGGTTTTCGAAGGCCGTGTTGCGATGTCGCGTTTTAGAAGTGAATTTAAGCTCTTCCGTGCGGAAGCCTGCTTTCCAGAAACCCCCGAGCAGCGCGTTGTGTGAGCGTCTAACTCGGGCTGTGAGGAGCCAGGGAAGGCTTCCTGGAAGAAGAGGCACGCAAAGTAAAACCCGAAAGACGACTGGGCGCTAGGCGGAGGGCGAGGGAGACGTGCGTTGCCCTAATGGAACCGCTCGCATGACGTCCACGGCCGGAGAGTGCGCGACCCCTCGGCCCAAAAGCTCGTAAGCTGCAGGCCGTGGTAACGGGAGGGGCGAGGCCCGGCCCCTCGGGCCTGTCGGCCACGGCCACGGCCCGCTTCGGCCGTAGAGGGTGGAGAGCCACCGGAAAGGGACGCTGCCCTGGCCAGATCTGTGCCTTGGAAGGATTCTGGCCTCCGCGAAGTGACCAGCTGGACGGGGGCCCGGCGGATGGAGGCAGAGAGCGGCGTCCGGGAGGAGAGGGAGGGGATCGTGGCCGGCAGGGCCGGGGGCGGAGAGAGACGGCCAAGAGCGACACTGGTGTCCCTGCCTGGGAACTGAGCAGGCGCCCGTCCCCGGGAGGCAGGGGACACTGGCGGAGCGGGCGTCGGCCCCGAGGGCGGCGTTTGCTGGGCCTCGAGGGGCCGGAGCGGCTGTGGCCGTGTCCTGGGCACAGACGTGTGGCTCAGGGAGGTGCGGGCTGGGGGGCACCCTGAGAGGCTCATCAGAGTGGAGGGACAGTGGGCAGAGGTGACCGTCACCATGTCGTGTCTGACAGGGGCACCGTGTGGAGGCCGAGGGCTGGGAAGGAAGGGGGAGGAGAGGCTGTCGGTCGAGCTGGGGTCCTCTCGCCGAGGCTCCAGCACCCCAATACGCACATGCACCACGTCGCACATGAGTCACGTTCCCCGCACCCTGCCCTCTGCTGGCATGGGGCGACCCCCTGCTGTAGGGCCTGGCCAGGCTCGGCCCACAGGCACCAGTGCCACGGGGCCCGGCTCTGACCCCGTGGCGGGGGCGCGGGGGGGCTGGGATCAGGGCTGCGGGGGAGCGAGGTGCCCCATCCTGCCCATCTCCTTTGGGGGCGTCAGGTCGAGCGCGTGCAGGAGCATAAATGTCCTTTCTCTTACCGACATTCGGGAGTCTTGCCCCGTCTCTATTTCTTAATTCTTCACCTCCGAGTCTCCACTATCGAAATCCGCCGCGGAGCATCTTCGAACTCCGCGCCGACACGGCGCCAGGACTCGCCGGCCGGGAGCGAGAGCGGCCAGGCTTTCTGCACGCGCTTCGAAACCCCGCACTTGCTTCACGACCCTTTGTGCTGGGAGTGGAGCCGCAGTCAATTTCCTCTCTTGCTCTGAGTCGTCTTGGTTCGGCGCGGTCGCCAATCCTGCTGCGAGTCACGTCAACAAGGCTCGCGGCCGCCCCTCGCCCCCCACCCCACCCCCCATCCCCCACCTTGCGAGAGCGGGAGTATTGGACGCCCAGCTTCCCTCGTCCCAAGAGGTCACTGTCCCCAGGGTTACTAGGTGGCCGTGTTGCCCAAACCGCCGCTCGGGGCATTCTTTCCAAATGGAATAATGGATGATTCAGGATTTAGCGTGTTTTAACACTCTGCATGGTAAATCATTAGATGTTTAGCCGGAAATGCATTTTTGGGAGCTAAGCCTAAAATAAGTTCACAAAACGCTCGCCAGCATGGTGATCATCATGAGGTTTTGGTCTGGGCTTGCAGGACTGAGGATACACGAGACGGGCTAACGGAATAATTAGCATCAGCAAAGCACATCTAAAAGCCCTTTAAAAGGGTTTTTCCCATTTATTCACGATTATGATAGGAAGGCCAGAATTTCAGCCTTTTCTACCCAGCGGTTTCTATTTTTGAATGTAATCGTGAAGATGAAGAAAATGGCCTTTGAGTTACAGGATGTCTCGATTGAGCTAATTATAACTCTGCATGGGTTTTCAGTAACTCATCTTGGAGAATTGTAAGATTTTATTAGACACAATCTAATATAATAAATACTGATGGGGAAAAAGCCATTTAGCACGAGGCACGAACTAGGAGGAGTAACGTGGTGCGGAGATTCGAAGTCACCAAACTCGTCTGACATGAGAGAAATAAAAGATAAAGCACCACCCATTATCTCCCAGACATTCGACACTGATTTCCTAGCTCCGTACGGGACTTTGTATGCTGCTCTGTGAGCCGAGCCAAGGTCATGGCCGTGGCGGAGCTTCACTGGGCGTGGCGAGGACAGGCTCCGCCCCAGTGATTCCTCGGGCTGCGGGGAGCAGAGGACACGGAGAAGAGGGAAGTCGAAATCAATGAGGGAGACATAATCACCCCTTTCATTTTAAGAATTCCACCTAATTTCTACTTCCCGGGAGTATAGAATAAGTAGTTTTTCCTCCTTATTTAAAAAAAGAATTAATTTGATCTTTCTAATTGGAACACTTTCCACGTGCTGGTTACTAACCGGAGTCCGGACTCATGAATAGACGTTTAGAATCACAATGTGGGAGAATCATGTAGTTGAATAATTAAGTTATCTGCGAAGGAGGAAGCAGGTCGGGGGAGATAAGGAGGCTGCCGGGCTGCTGGAGTCCTCTCACGCCCGCCTGGGGGTGGGGACAGGGCTGGGACGGGGAGGGGGACGGGGACGGCACGCTCAGATCGCAGCGGCCCGCGAGCATCATCTCCAGTCGTCGGCCCACGGCGGGAGGGGCCGGGGGCGGGGGCCGGGCCGGAGACGGTCAGGAGCCGTGGACGGGACGTGGACTCGCAAGGTGTCCCTAGGTGTCCTCTCCCTCTGCCCACCGTCTTCGGCGCTCGGCCGCTGTGTCAGGAACACTCCAGAGCAGTCTGCGCGTCACCAGGCAGACTGGACACAGTCGGCAGTACAACGACCTGCGACGGGCCCACCCCCAGCGGCCCCAGCCTGGACACAGCCCACACGTACGCTGACCGTGGAATGGCACACGGTCTGTGGGTCCCCTGCCCTGGGACCCGCCCAGTGAGCCGACGCTCCCGGCCACAGCGGTGGGAGTTGTGCCCGGCGGAGGCGGCCCCACGAGCAGGGACATCTTATAGGGAGAATAAGCAGACGTTAGCTCCGAGCAATTTGGGGTGGCAGCGACAAATGTAAAAACAGAATAAATAACTTTCAAACCAGTAACTTAAATGCTTATATCCAAGGCAAGACAGAAAGAGAATGAAAACTTAAAGAAAATTTTTATAAATAGAAAATGTGCCACAAGATAAATTGCCCGATATCACAGTATTTACATAAATGTAAACGGTTTAAACTAAACTCATTGATCCAAAGGAAAAAGACTCTCAGGTTCTAAAACCAATAAATGAGACCCAGAAATATGTCATTAGCAAGATTTACATTTAAAAGGGTTCGGATGGGCTGGGGACGCAGCACAAGGGGATGATACATGCCGCAGAAATGCGAAGCCGGGGCGGCCAGAGCGGCCATCGCAAGTCCACGTGGAGAGCGGCTTAATGGACATTCCGAAGAAGGACGAAGACGGATGTGCTCGTAAAAGCCACTTTGCCTTCCCGGGACGGAGTCAGCGAGGGGGCAGAGGGGCCGAGGGCGCGCGCGGGGAATCCGCTCGCGGGAGCGGGGGAGCAGGACACGGCCCCACCCGGGACACCAACGGAGGGAGCGGGGGCGGGGGGGTCGCTAGGTAAACTGACAGACGTCATTCTTGAGTGCTCAGCCCGCTGGCCGATGGCACAGGCACACAGGGAGGAAGCGCACAGAGCCACTTCCGGAAACGGAGTGCCC
>NW_024340847.1:1281127-1297312 GCF_902729225.1 Pteropus medius
CGAACACACATGGATGCACATGAACACACATGCACACGGATGCACACATGCACATGGACACATGAATGCACGTGTGTGCACACACCTACACATGCACGCACGCACGCAGACACAGTGCAGTACGCACACGTGTGTGCACACGCCAACTTTGAAGCAACTGGAGAGGTAACAGGTGGGAGGACATGCTGGGTCTGGGTCTGGAACGCCTGAGCTGGGCCAGTCGCCCCAGAGCCCTGGGCTGCCTGGCCGCTGGGACAATCTGCTGATTCCTGGGGGACAGCGAGGGGGCTGGGTGGCAGAGTGTGTGCAGAGCTGGCAGCGCTGTAGACTTGGGGACAGGCCTGCTTGGGAGCCCGCGGACCACCTTGTAATCGGGGGCCCGAAGGCTGCACTCGCAGGTGACCCAATGAGGACTGGTTTATTTCAAGCCAATTTCTGCGTATCACGTGAGGCAGGGTTTGATGTTTGTGTTTTCGTAGATGAGACCTGGCACCATTTGTTGAAAAGACCGTTTTTGCCCCCACTGAAATATCTTGGAAATTTTGTATAAAGTTGAGTGGCCACACACGCGTGGGCTTATGTCCGACGCTGTGCCGGCCTCGTCACTTCACGCGTCTGCCCGGAGGCCCAAAGTACGCGGCGCCGTGTGCCGCAGACTCATGATGAGCCTTGGAGACGGGTGGGCCGTGTCCTGCACCCTGCTCACTTTGCGAACTCGCCTTGGCCATCCTGAGTTCTTTGCAGTTCCATATAAGTTTTAGAGTCGACGTGTCAAATGCCACATGAAAGCTTATAGGGATTTTTATCAGGATTCTGTTAAATCTGTAGATCGTTTGGCAGAGAACTGACATCTGAACAATTCAGCGTCTTCTGGTGCACGAACATGAGAAGCTGCTCCATTCATTTGGGCTTCTGAAAAGTTTCTCTCAACAATATTCTGTAGCTCTGTGTCCCTGTCTTACATGTACATATGTGTACATATGTGTCCCCTAATGTTTCGTATTTATATGCGATTATAGTGGTTTTAAATTTTAGTTTCCAATTGTTCACTAGTGAGTGACTGTATCTTTGTATCCTGCAAACTTGCTTAACTCAGTTATTCATTTTAGAACCTTTTTTTGGTATGATTCCTTAAGGTGTTCTCTGCAGACAATCATACCTTCTTCAAATAAGAATAGTTTTACCTCTTCCTTTCCAGATGCCGTGCCTCTTGTTTGTCGTCTCGTCGGGATGCTTCTGGTGAGGTCCTCAGTCCCGTGTTGAATGAAAGAGGCCTGATCTCGGTCACAGGGGAGAGGTTTTCATCTTTGCTGGCGAGAGCGACGTGCGTCTTGAAGGGTTCTCTGGTCCCTGGCAGGTGTAGAAAGAACGAGGTCTTGGAGCTAATAGAAAACATTTTGCATCGCGTTTAACGTCGATATAAAATGTGACAGAATAAAGTTAGTAAATAAAAAAAAAAGTTTTACTGGTAAGCGTTGAATTGTCTTTGTTGACCCAAATGTTAGAAGCTACGGGTCCAAAAGCCTCCATTCGCTTCCAAACCTTGCCCGGGACCCGAAATGAACGAAGGGGAGGCTTCAGATTCCTGCATTTTTCCGATATCAGGTAAAAAATACGTTTTCCTGTTACGTATCTTCAGCCTTAGTTCCCTGTGATAAGTTACCGGCTGTGGTCATCATTCTTTAGGAAGAAGCTGCCAGTGTCCAAAATGATATTCTATTTCCTTATAAACTGCATATCCCAGAGACACAGGCAACGGGCTGGACTGTAAATGGGTCAACGGTACTTAAAGGAAGCAACACTTTAATCAGTTTTAAGATAATTTCCGATGGCTAGTACAGAATGGTAATATACTGCTTTTAAAATTTTGTCTTCAAAGTGGTGTAGACATTTAAAAACCCAGTTTTATAAATATCTCTTAAGAGACACAGTTACCCATTTTATCTCCCCTCAATAGATACGTCTATTAAAATAGGCCACGTAGAGTTTTTATATTTACTGTAATCGCGGTTGCTCTATGGCACCCTGTGAATTCATACGTCCTGGGAAATTTATGGGTGACCTACATTGTCTGCATGATCTGGTGCTACAGAGGCAGACTCGGAATGTGACCAGAGCTTTGCAAACTGCCAGTACGTCCTTTATGCCCAGCGGATGGCCTATTTAAATTCACACCAACTTTCTGTGCGTCATGGTCTAGCGAGCCGAGGGGAGGAGAGGACACACGATAAAGCACGTAAGCGAAGCGGAGCATGGACTCACACGACTCCCGAGCTGGCGCTGGCGGCGATGGCCGGGTGGGCGGCGTGCAGGTGCCAGGGCCGGGCGCGGGGGGTGGGGGGTAGGAGGGAGCGTCCGCTCTGAGAACCTGTGTTCTGCAGCACAGAGGTGTCCACGGGGAGCCAGGGGCTCTGGGCGCCCCCTTTCTGCAGAACCCCAAGGCGATGGAGCCGGGCGACACCTCCGAGAGCACGCGGTCCTCTACAAATCCAGGCCGACGGCCTTCTCCTGGGGTCCCTCGCGACCGACTGGATGGTTAGGGTCAACGATGTTCGGGCAGTGGCGTCTGTCCCAGGCCCGGGACGAGCAGCGGGGCCGACACCCACCATCTCACAGACGGGACGCGGACACCGGGACTCGCTCACGCAAGGTCTTTGCTGTGGGCCGTGAGGCGCCCCGCAGGTCGCCCGGTTCTCGGCCGACCCTCTGGGCCGTTTGCCTCCCCGGGAGGGGCCGCTAGCCCAGAACGTCGAGTCGAACTTATTTTTCAATCTTTATGTCGTTTCGGTTTGTCCCAGTGTCCTGTCTTTATCCAAGGTCATCTAGATGAGCGGGAGTCCTCTGCATATTTTCAAAAGGAACCGTTTTTGAGAATCCATCATTTCATTCCTTGGGGACATGAATCGCCTTCGATCAAACGAAGCATTCGATCTTGGGAAAAACTAACTCCCTGATCCTTCTTCAGATGAGCAAAATGTAAACCGTGGGATAAACACAAAACGTCGGTAATTGTCCTTTCTTATTCTGAATGTTAATCAGAACTGACTTTTACCTACGACATTCACAGTTGTCATTTTTCTGAAAAACTGTCTATAAAGAATCACAAGCGTGAGCCCCAGAGAAGCTGGGGAGACACGTCGGAGGGCTCGCTGTAGCTCGATTCGTCCTGGCAAAGGCTGGAAGCCACTTAGAGGTCCCCTCATAAGAGTGTAGGCGAAAACCCATGGCTCGTTCCTACGAGCGAACGCCCTGGAGTGACGGTGACGGATCTGGAGCCGCGGCTGTGTGTATGGGTGCCTGGGAGTCATGCTGTGGGGCTGGAGGCCGGTACCTGTAGTCGGGGGCGTTTATGTGAGCTCGGAACCCTGAGCCCCGGCTCTGGACGGTGGTAGGTGTTCACGGGGTTCCTTATGCTTTTAGTCTTCTCTGTGTGCAACGTAAATCTGAAAATGATGATAACAACTACAATGGAAACTAAACCCAGTTGAGTTCAACCGAAAAATAAGAAAGATATCACCGGCGATCGCAAAAATGGCGAAAATCAAATTCTCAATTAGAATCGTTCTGGGTTTGGAGGTTCCACCTCGCCCCTTTCCATCCGAATGCGCGATAGCACACCATGCGCGTCACAGGCCAAAGGAAGCTTTTCACACCACGGATGGTTAACTGGGTCATTTTAAGGCGAGGGTGGCCGCTCCCCGCTTTGCTCTGCATTCTATAGGCTTTGCAGAGGTGGTCGTGCCGGTGGGGACGTGGGGTTCAGGATGCGGGGGTCCAGCACTGTGCCATAGTTAGGACGAACTGCGTGGATTGCTTGCAAATCACTTACGATAATCGTGATCATAAAAGCTTAGATCTGGTATCGAGGCAGAAGAACCTACACACAGATCGTCACCTTAGTGCTTCCGATACGCGGATCCACCACGTCTGCAGTCTGAGTTCTGAGGATGGCGGTGCGGACGCGGCCGGCGAATGAGGGCGGGTCACGTGCTGCCTGCAGGCTGAGCAGGGTCTCCAGCCACCCGGCCACACGAGACGCACCTAGGACGAGCGTGCGCGCGGGGGCACGGTGTGTCCGTCCGCATCTTCCTCGGCCGAGCCCGAACGTGACCTGCAGGGCAACAAAGGGTCTTAGAGAACCTTTAATTCCATGCTCTAATGAGTTAGCCCCCATCGCTGGCTTTGAATCGCTCATGTCGAGGAGGTGGACACTTGTGCTAATCCTCCATTCACGGGCTGCCTGGATGCGTGTGAAATGGATCATGTGGACAAAATAAAGCCCTGCCGGACGCCATCTGCCATTGTCCCCTAAGCTGCTTCGAGGGGACTCTTCACAGGTGCCGAGGAGCCACTCCAGCCACTCCACATATTTTCGAAGCCGCTCACTTCGCACTGCACGTCACTCAGCACAGAGCGAGGCGACGGACGAGCGGGCGTCAGAGAGCGAAGGTCTGAAGTGGGCCGGTCCCCCCCGCCCCGCGCGGGGAGAGGGCGGGCGCTGCGGGATTCG
The DNA here is from genome assembly GCF_902729225.1 of Pteropus medius. Lineage (NCBI taxonomy): Eukaryota > Metazoa > Chordata > Mammalia > Chiroptera > Pteropodidae > Pteropus > Pteropus medius. The sequence continues at coordinate 1,285,638 of NW_024340847.1, forward strand.
GGAGAGGGAATCGAATGAATGAATGGCGACCTGGAATCACCGAAACGGACAGCAGCGTCCTGGCTCGCGCAGAGCGTCCCCTCAGGCCGGCATGCTTCCCGAAGCCGACCGGTGAGACGGGACAGAAATGTTTTTCCCCGTTAATTGCTTTCAAACACCGTCCCGCTAACACCCAATTACCAGGTGGACGTGGTGCTCGGTTCGCTTCTAATGACCACGCGGGAGAGGCCGGGCGGGCGGCGGGAGGGGACGGGAGGGGCAGACGTTGAGGGAGAGCCCGGAATTTTCTTTCACGGGCTGTGAAAGGAAAGGCCAGTGGGACAGGCTGTCACGTCTCCGGCCTACTGACGGGCCCGGGGCCTGGGGACACGGCATGAGCCACGACGCTTCCGAAAGGGACTCGCTCTTTGGGACGCCGCTGGACTTGATGCGTCCACACACAGCCGGGTGATTGGTGCACACGCACATGCACACGCACACGCACACGCACACGCACACGCACACGCGCATGTGGCAGCTCGGGCCTCCTCGGAGCCGCCCTGTGTGGAGCAGCTGCCCCCTGAGTGGGCCTGGAGGTGCGAGTGGCCGGGGTGCTCTGCCCGCAGCGGGCGTCTTCCCCGGGCGGAGACCGGGGCTGGCGCTGGCCAGCAGGGACTCCGCCGGGCCGGGCCGCAGGGAGGGGCAGCGGGACCTGAGACAGAGCGGGTCTCCGGCACAGCGGTCCTGCCCTCCTCCCTCGCCTGCCCTCGCCCCCTCCCGCCCTCTCTCCAGCCCTGTGTCCGCCCGACTCGGAGCCTTGATGTGGCGTCGAACGCCTCGCGGGGTGGGCGGCGTGGAGGTGGCCTCGGGTGAGCGTGCTGAAATGCGGTCGGGACAGAAAAGGAGTTAGGCTCAGCCGCCCGCCGTAAAGTTCTTCCTGGAAGATGCTGCACGGTCCGTGAAGCGGGCCCGGGGCTGGTGGGGGACCCCGTGGACGAGGCGCGCCCCAGTCCGGCCGGGCTCAGCCTGACACGGGCGGCCCCGACATGCCTTACTGCTCGCGGATTTCGTGTCCTGATTTAGCCAGTGACAGCGATGATAACACCACCGTTTCTCAGCGCTTACTGCGAGCCGGGGATGCCGCAAACGTTCCCCATTCGCGGACCCACGCAAGTCTGCGAGGCGGGTACCAACGCGCCCTGGAATCGGGGAAGCCGGCGTGTCACGTGCGTGCGGCTAAGGAGTGCTGACGGTGACAGTGAGCTGGCGAGCCCCGTTTCGGAGCGTTCGTGCGCGGCGGTTACCACCTCAGTGATTACTCCGCGAGGATCTGGCTTTCGGATGACGTGGGGACAGAGAAGAACGTGAGCCAGAGTCGCGTTGGGCAGGACAGGAAGCAGGACGCAGGGCCGGTCCCTCCGCCCAGCGGGACACCTGTCCCTAAGGAGCCCTCTCCCTGGTGTGACCTCAGTGCCGGAGCAGCACCCGTGTGCTTTCCGCGGGGGCCTCACCCTAACCCTCCCGTCACAGAGGTCACCAGAGAGTAGCAGCAGTCAAACGGGCGACGGTGACGCTGGTTTCGATGTCACCTACAGGGTTTCCGGGGACAAGGCGAAGCAGGCTGTGAATGAGATTTAACCCACGCAAACCATACACGTTTCCACTCCGCTGAGACCGCCCGGCATGATGGAGACGGGGCAGGCCCACGCCTGGCCTCGGGGACAGGGCGCTGCTCGGGGCCGGCAGGCCGAACCTGGCCCAGCCCCTGTCTCTGACGGCCCTTGAGCTTTTCTTCCAAGAGTGTCCTTGGCACCGTCCTAGTCTTTTCTTTTAAAAAACGTAATGGCAAAAGCAACAACCAAACAAAACTCTGCTCGGAAAACTGGGTGTCCACGTGGCTTCTGTGTCACCCCAAACCGGGGGCAGATGTCACCCCAAACCAGGGACAGATGTCACCCCAAACTGGGGGCAGATGTCACCCCAAACCGGGGGCAGATGGCCACGACCGAGAACCCCGCCCGGTCACGTAGGGGGAGAGGTCCATAAAATCTCAGGGAAAAGAACTAGGAAAAGGAATCGCTGACCTCTGGCCTCCAGTGCCCCTCGCAGGTCCCCTGCCAAGGCGGACGCAGCTCCGTGTGCCGGCGCCGCTGTGTCATCAGTCAGCTAGCGTGCACGGAAGCCTGCGCTGCTGGGGGCTGCGTCGGGCGCCGTTGCTCATCTCGCGCATATGATCAACTTCCCCGCAGGCGGCTCTGGGCCGGCGTCGGCAGGTGCATGACGCCTGCGTCTCTTCTCCACGTTCATGTGAGAGTAAAACAAACTCTAATGAAACGTGCTCTTTCACGGATTACGGGTACGTTCCGAATTACGTTTTGGTGTCACTTGGCTTTTTCCTTCTTACTAAGCGCTGTCGGCTTACGGAAGTTGCCCGTGTCACCGAAATGCACGTCGCCTCACTCTTTAAGGAGGTCAACGGACGGAAAGGCAGGACTTGTCATTCCGGACACATGCCTAAGTTTCTAGTGAACGGCGGTGAAAATTAGCTTGCTCCAAACTTACGATCAAAAACAAAACAAAATAAGAGGCTTCCAAAGACACGAGCGGAAGGAAAGACGCCCCTGCCATCGGGGCTCAGGGCTCGGGGCTCGGGGTTCGGGGCTCGGGGCTTCTGTCGGAGGCGGCTCAGGACGGAGCCGGTGGCGGCCTGTGTCGGACGCTGACTTGTCCTGGCAGGCGGCAACCCTTCCATCCTTTCCCCGTTCTCGAAGGGCCGTGGCTGGGCATCATCATGTGCCAGGGCTACGGAGCGAGGGGTAAAGGTAAGCACCACGAAGCTCACGGTCGATGGCGTGGTGGCCACTCCCGGGTGCCCTGAGGAGGGGGTGCCGGGCCTGTTGGCTGCGGGGAGGTCCCGCATCCTGTTGTGGACCCGGCGATGGGGGTGTTGACCTGCATCAGTCCCTGAGCCGGACACCTTGGGTTTGTGCCCACGCTTAGTGCTACGCCGGCCTCACGCGGCCTCACACACCCCTGCCCTGGTGTCCTGCTCTGTGCCCGGGACGAGGAGCAGCTCGCCACGTGAGTATGTTTGTGCTTCGTGTTTTGTATGACATGAAACTTTAAAAACCCGAGTCTGTCGGGCCCCGCGGAAATGCCCGTCTGGAGGAAGCGCCTCCGAGTGGTCAGCGGGTGGAGCGCCGTGCGGGCAGGCTCCCGCCCCGGGCGCGTGCGGTGTGGAGGGGCCGGGCACGTGCGTGGGCGTGGAGGGGGCGCCCAGAGAGGCCGGCAATTGTGGCACAGCCCGATCTCCCTTCCCATCCTCCCTGGCCGTGGGCGCTCTGCCCCGCTCTGCCCCGCTCTGCCCCGCTCTGTCCCGCTCTGCCCCGCTCTGCCCCGCTCTGCCCCGCTCTGCTCCGCTCTGCCCCGCGCCATCCGCTGGGAAGACAGCAGCATGAAACTCCCAGAGCATTTGGCTCGGAGCACGTGACCAGGCCGAGGCCAGGGAAGGAGATCAAGCCAGACCGTCTGCAGCGAAGGGGGACCGTGTTTCAGGGGACCGCGGGGCCCGGCTCACGGCCAGCGGCTCACACAGGCGCCACTGCTTCTCACCTATGTCCCAAGGAACACTGGGCTTCTCTTAAATTACCTTCGAAGCACCTGGAATCTGTGTCACGTTTGAAACGAATCTTAAGGACAAGCTTATCAACAACACACACATCTTCGAAGACCTCATTAAAATAACTATCCGTTAAAGTCCATCGTTCAGAAATAAATTTAGGAGATAAATTAACAGGAAAAGCAGACCGAGAGGGAGGGGGGATAATTACCGTCACATGTCACAGAGAGTGTTATTTAATTAACCACAATAATAAGAATTATGTGCTGTTCCACATTTGCAATTTCTTCTCTCTCCAGTTTGCCGTGAGACACTAACAGGGAAATACAAGAGGAACCAAAGGAATGATCGCGTGTGGAGCATCGCGGGGGGCGAGCACGCTGACGCCTGTCCCATCGCCCATGGGTCCTCGCCGGAATCCACGGCTCCGGAGTCGTTTCGTGTCCTTGTGAAGGGTTCGGGGCACTTGCATCTTTGAGATCAGGAGAGAGAGATGCCGGGGCACCTGGGCGGTCTCGGGGCTGGAGACGGGGAGGAACGGTGGCCAAGACGGTCCACCTGTCCCAACCACCCGGCACGCCCACCTGGAGGGCCGGGCGAGCGGAGGGTCACAGGAAAGCGATGGCGGCTTTACCGCCGTCCAGACCTGCCCTTGGAACGTGGGGCGAGCCGGGCCGTACTCAGCTACCGCCACCTCGTGTCACTCTGCGCCTCGGCCCCTGGCGGGACCCTGTCGGAGCGCAGAGTCACCGAGGCGGATAAACACCACTCGATGGAATGAAAGTCTAAATTCATACGCCGTCGGCCGAAAATTGTGCAGATGCTCTTTACGGAATGAAAAATGCCCGTGTACACATGAAATCCCTTAGTAAAAATGGCTTTCGTTTCCACGCTTTCTTTGTAATTCGGTTACTTTAATTTAAATACCTTTTCCCATAAAAACAAAGTTATAAATGGAGACGAGGTTCCCAGACTAGCCCACGAGGCCGATTTAAACAAAATGCATCCGTAACACCGTGGCTGCTGGGAAAAATAGTAGACATTATGATGAGAGCGCCACTAATTAAAAAAAAATCCTCCGAACATCATGACTGACATCGCCACTTTCCCCCCCGCCCCACGCCCCGTCGCCTAAAAATAGATTGCTGTAGTGGCGGAGCGGGGGGGGGTAGATGAGTTCTCCGAGAAGGGAATTTCTGAACCTTTTAAAGCCTTTAGAGATCGAAAGCACTAATTCTTTATTAGGTATAAATGACTCGTATAAACTCGGAGCGCTCTTTTCTGGGCACGTCACCAGCATCACGAAGCTCTATTTGTAAAACATTGATCTGTGCCGAGCCTTACTTGCTCTACTCTTAAAAAAAAGAAAAAAAGAAAAAAAAAAAGATGTCTTCTGAGACTGGCCATCCGGCCACACTGCTTTCTGTCAGTTCTGCTTCTCTGAGCTAAGAGACGCCGGGGGTCCCCACGTGCTGATCGAGGCGCCTTCTCTTCTCCCTGGGGCTACCATCACCTGAACAGCTCCTGGGGCCCCACAGGACCGGCTGGCGCTCAGGACCACTGTCCTGTCGACCCGCCCACCGCGGACCTCACAGACGTGCCCACCCCCGGCTCCTTCGCACGCTTCCCGTTTGCCGGTCCCTTAGTCCCGACCCCTTTCCGTAGCCTCCACTGTGCCGGGCGCATCAACGTTAGTGTCTAACCGGTCTCACGTATTTTCAAAGTACTTTTATGGTATAGGAACAGTCTGGAAACATTAGTATACTCGCGACATATCTTCGTTTTTTATTTAATTTTTATTTTGATCAAAGTAACACGCGTACGTATTATCAAAGGTGAAAAACTATGATCATAATAAAAAACTATGATCATTCATCTTAAAGGAAAACAGCATTTTAGTTCTACCTTCCACTCTCTTGCCCCCAAGACAACAAGGTCCAACACTTTTGGTAAACTGACGCAGACCCGTGCTCCGCAGCACCTCAGCCTGGCGGACGTGTCAGGACATCCGTCGGTGCCCGCATCTGCCGGTGACCCCTTGTCTCCTGCTCTGCAGGGGGCTGATACCTGTGAGTCTGTCCCACGGCGGTCACCCTGCCCCCGCCCCGGAGTGGGGGCTCCTATTCCCCGGAGTCCACAGCTTCTTTCCGTGCCCCCCCTTTGTCGTGGGGCGCACACCCTCATGCAGCTCACTGAGAAAGGGCAGTGGCCTCGGAAATTTGTCCCCGGAGACGTCTTTATCTGCCCCTCACGCTCGGTGTTCAGAGCGGGAAACCGTTTTGCTCGGATGATAAACCCCGGCTTCCAGCTGCCGGGGGCCCCTTCGAGATGTGTGATTGGAGAGACGTTGCTTGCGGCTATTTCACTCTTTCTGACGGGGATTTGGGGGCCTCCTCTTCTTCCCCGCTAAGGCCGCTGTTCATTGCCGCTCGTGCGGGATTGTCTGTCCCCGAGGCCGGGGGAGCCATGTCCCTTTAAGTGGAGACGGCGGGACGTAATCGGCGGCGGTCAGCGTCTCCTCCTCCGCCCTCGTGATGTCCGTCCTGGTTTGCAGGATGCCGGAGTCCAGATGTGAGCGGGTTACCCCAGGGTCAAGCTCAGGGCCGCTCCCCGGTCCCATGGGGTTGCCATAGACCCGCCGCGTCCCCCTCCGCGGGAACGTCCTTCCCGAGAGCTCTCCCTGGCCCCTGGCCTGTTTCGGCATGGCCCCCGAGCCCATGGCTGGGCGCGACCCCTGGGCTCACGTGCCTCACCATAGGCACAGGGAGACCGAGGGCCAAGGCGCGGCAGCCTGCGGTCCCCCAGCCGCCGGCGGTGGCAGATCCGAGTCGGGCTGCCCCTTCGTCATGGTCACACCCCTCCCCACTCGCCCGCCTCGGTCCTCGCCTGCCCTGGCTTCTCCCCCGGGTATCATGTCCTAAAGCGTTCACTCCACAATGTCACCTCGGCACTCGAAGTGTGTCCCGAGGGCTGGGGTGCTCACAGGGCACTGGCGAGTTAGCTTGCCCATGAGGTCCCCTGGGGGCCGGACCCCAGCTCTGTCATCTGATCAAACGTGCCTGCCGGGGGCCCTGACGGATGGCGAGGGGGTGGGAGGTCTCGGCTGCAGCGGGGTTGCCCGCAGTGCCCATGCTGCCTGGTCCCGCACGCCCGCCGTGCTTCGTGTTGGGTCTGAGCACCCCACCGTGCCGGGGCGAAGCAGCCGGGCAGCTGGCTCTCTCCGTCAGCGCTGGAGCATAGCGCCCAAGCGACAGGCAGAGGCCACGCTGGCTAGCGGACGCATGGGCACGTGTTCTCACGCGTGGCCCGGCCCAGGGCAGGGATGCCAGCGTCCTGCTGAGGGACCCGTGTCTTCGCACCCCGAGCTCCATGTTTTGGAAGGCCCGGGATTTCCGGTTTCCGGGCGACGTGGCTCTGTGACTCTACACCGACCCCCCACAGTCTGCGTCCGTGTCCCGATGTGGCCCGCGGGTCGTTTCTGTGTGACTAGGAGACGAGGTGGCAGCCGGCTGCTGCGGAATGAAGCGGAAGGCGAGGGAGGTTCGCACGGTGGCACGTGGACGTTGGTCGCTCCGCTGAGGTCCCAGGGTGTCCGGGGAACGTCCTTGCAAACCCACAGACACCGCCACGCTCCCGGGCGGGACCGGCACAGCCAGAAAGCGCAGCAAATCGCAAGCCTGCTTCTCAGGGCACTGAGCACGGAATGTTATCATGTCCCCTTCATGGGTAAAAGTTAGTCTCGCGGGGGGCGCTGCCTCCCCCGGGCCCACTCGCCAGCCGAGGGACGCAGTGCTCCTGTGAGGAGTCCCTCCCGTCTTACTCCACCATCCCCAAGGCCACCAGCCATGGCGCGCTCGGCTCTGCGCCTCAGCACTGGCCCCCCTTTCTCATCCCGACTGCTGAGGTCCGCCTCGTGCCAGCGGCACCTCGTCCGCAGCTGCCGGAGACCAGGTCCGGGGCCGAAAATCCACTGCCAGACTTCGGTGAAATCCAGACCTCACTGGAGGGTGATCGAGGACCAGGCAGGTGTGGTCACACTGCTCACACTCTTCTAGAAGCCGTGATGGGGAGTGACAGAAGCAGCAGACAGCGGACGGGGCAGGGGTATGCGAAGCTGGCTTTCTCGTGAAGGTGACTGGAGGCCGACTGGACCATGGAGGAGGATGACTGGCGGGAGCGGGGGACAGGTCGGGGGGTTGGTTCCGGGGGAAGAGGGGGCTCTTGAAAAACACAGTGGCAGGGATTGGCTATGGCTTTTGATTTTGCACTTGAAATTTTGTCACGGCAGCTAGAACTAGTTAAGTTACATGTGGTCCTTCAGGTGTCCCCCACCCCAATGACTGGGGTCCCTGTGAAAGGCAGATGTGGCACAGGCATGGACACAGGAGAAATGTCTCAGAGGTGGCCGCAGAGGGGGGAGTGAGGTCTCTGTGACCCAGGAGCCACCAGTATTTAGGGGGCCGGCGGTTGGGGGGCTGCCAGCAGTTGGGGGGGTTCAGTGGTAGTTGGGGGAAGCATCGTCAGACCCCTCCGCAGGCCCCGAGAGGCCACCCTGCGGTCCTGACTGCCCTCCAGAGCGATACTCACACCCGCGAAGTTGCCTGCCACCCACGCTGTCTGTCTTGGCCACACGCGCATCCTAGACCCTCCGCGAGCCGTCCCCGTTGACGTGTCCCGTGTGCTCTCCACCTGGCACAAGGCTGGGCCATGCCACGCTTGCTCCAGGAAGAGTGGGCCGGGCCGGTGCCACGTGGATGTCCGTGCACGTGGCAGGCGTGTTCCACGTGTGGACACGTCAGTCACGGTGTGAGAGAGCTGCCGGCCCCTCCGAAGGCACAGAGCTCACAGGGTCCCTCTGTGGGGTGAGGGGGGCGAGTCCGCTGTTCCTTGGCAGGCCCAGCACCCCGTCACCACGCTGGGGACCGGGGAGCCGTCGGATTCAGGGCGGGGTGGGCACGGCGGGGCCTGAGGCCGACACGGTCCGACTGGCTGCCGGGCTCCTCCCCCACGACCGCGGTCGGGCGCAGGGACGAGGCGTGTCCTGAGCCTGGACGCGCTCGCACCATCTGATTCCCGGGACCCTGCGGGACGCAGGCTGGATTTAGCTCCAGAAGCCCCCCAGGAGGCGGCGGCTGCTCGCGTGTTAACCTGCAGGAAAATGAGATCGCGTCGGCTTTTCCTCCGTGGGGCTGCCGGGCAGGGCGGCGTCTTTGATAGGGTTCTGGATGTGCCTTTACCTTGAGGAATAGTGTCGCACGTCCCTGTGCAGAGGCAGAAGCTCCGGTTGCCATGGCAATAGCCAATCTGAGGAAGCTGTGACCTAAATCGCGCCTGAGAAGCGGTCCCCTGTCCTTTCCCATGAATTTCTTATCGGATCAGGCCCAGGACGCGGGAGTCCTTCAGCGTGAGACCCCAGCCATCAGCAAATGCCAGCCGGCTCCTCAGCCGCCAGGGATCCGAGGCCGGACGTACCCTCGGCACAGCTCACACCATTTGGGAGGTGTTACGCAGACCAATCAACCTGGGTTGCGGAGACCAGAATACCGCCCTCAGGCTGATCCTAACCCCACCACGCCCCACTGCATGGCAGGGCCTGCAGCATGAATGCCTTTCACGGGCTCCCACACCACACAGACCACACTCACCCCTGCATACACACACCACGTGGGACCACCACACACACACTGCGCACACACCACGCAGGGTCCTGCACACCTGCACAGCACACACCACATGGAATACACACACACACACTGCACGCTTTCTGTGGGATACACACACATACACACATGTGGAGGACCACACCGCACACCACATGGGACCACACACACATAATACCTGCGCGCGCATCCTGGGACCACACACATGCCACACACACATGGGACACACACACACCACGCATGGGATACGCACATGCACATACCACACACTGAGACCACACACAGATACATACAGAGAAGCACGCATACCAGAGACCACACACACAAACACAGATGCACACACATCACATATACCGCACACACTACACATATTACACACACAGCTCAAACACACACCAAACACACAAACGCTCCCACACCGACCACCCACACAACATGCAAACACACTTGGGGAGGGGGAGACGGCGTGCTCTCGAGGAGGCTCAGTGTTCAGTGACAGGCCGTCCCCGGGCGGCTGTGTTGGAGGTTGAGGAGGGTCGCACCTGGCTGTCACTCAGCGGGGTGCGCACTGCTCTGCCTGAGCCAGATGCCAGCACGGCGTCCCTGCCTCCTGGGCTCGTTGCCCGTGTGCCTGGCGGCCACTTTCCCAGGGCAGAGTGTCCTCGTGCAGCAGCGTCACCCGTCACCGTGTGCCCGTGGCTCACTCCCTCTGGCACCAGTGGGAACCCCACAGCCTGTTCCACAGGCTGCCCGGCCATTGTTGTGTGAACTCAGCCACTTTCTCCAATGGCAAATGGAAACATTTGGAAGTTTGACCAAAGCCCAACGCCGCAGGACTGCCCTGTCCTCCTGCCCACCTCGAGCTCCAGGCGGGGAGACCCCAGTGTCGCGGGGCAGCGAGGGACGTCCCTGCGCCCCACGGCAAGCCAGGGCGATGTCGGTGCCCCTGCCATGGCCGTCTGCAGATCTCGGGATGTGCGGAGCTCAGGCTAGAATGACCCGCTCTCGTGGGTGGCTGGTGTCCCCAGCATCTGCGGAGATTCATGCTCCGGGCTCACTGCAGCTCAGTGGCGTCTGGCAGGACGTTTGGTGTGCTGGGCCCTGACAGCTGGCAGCTTCCGGGGGAGCCGGCCGCCCTCCTTCCTGGCCCTGCCCTGTTCTTAGGGGGACGCCCCGCATGCCCTGCATGCGCTTTCTCATGAGGGAGTTCCGGTTTGGAGCAGGCAGTCCCCCCATCACACAAGTGCGTGACAACCGAGGGCGGAGCAGAGGTTCCTGCGTGTGTGCCTTCAGCGGGCAAGGACGCGGGTCACAGTGAAGGCGCCGCCGGGCCCCCTCCCCCTCCATGGAGACTCCCGGCGCCCGGTCCTAACCCAACACCGTGGTCACCAACAGCCCACTCCCTCGGGGCTGCCCAAAGCCTGCCCTTGACCACGGGCTCTGACCCATGGTCGGGGCTGACCCAGACGCCGGGCACTCCGGCAGGCCTGGGTGTGGGGCGCTCTGCGGGCCGTGCGGCTCCCTGGCCCCAGCTGCCCGTTCTCGGCCGTCCGGCCTGGAGCAGGCTGGGCCCACCAGCCCCGCAGAGGCTCAGCGGTCAGGCCCGTTGTCCCTTCACGGTGACTGTGTATGCGCACAGCTGTGAAGGCAGAGTCGGGGGACACTGACCCCCGGGAGGAAAAGGCGCAGCCGGGCGACCCTCCCGAGCCACCGCCGCGGCTGTTGCTACTTCCGGTTTTCGTTCTGGTGTGTCCACTTCGTGACGTCGTAGACAGAGGTTAAGTGAGAGTGAAGGGACACGGAGAGCAGGCGGCCAGCGACGGCCGGCCCCGGGGAGGACCACCGGCTGGCCCGAGAGTCTCCGGCCAGCGGCCCCGCAGGGCGAGCGGCCGGGGCAGGAGCTGGGTGGGCGGGCGGCTCTCGGCCACGCGGCCCCTCCCCAAGCGCGGTGCGGGCTTTGAGCGGGAGGAAGTCCCGGGACCGCCGGCCAGCACGAGGGCCCCACCACGTCCGGAGAGGCGCTGGGAGGGCGCCCCTGCCGCTGCCCGCCGCCCCCCCCGGAACCCCTGGCGGTGGCGTCCTTCCGCGCCGCCCTCGCGGGCCACAGCGGCCCCACGCGTGCCCGCAGGCGCTCGCTGGGTGTCTGGGCTGCACAGCCCTCCGGGGCGGGCTCTGCGGCCACTGGTCCCGGCCTTAGACTGGCCCCGGGGACCAGTCACTACTTCCTCCCCAGGGACGGCGGACATGTGTGGGATGGGGGTTGGACGAAGTTCTCGAGTCCCCTGCGTTGAGGACTGGAGCCCATGGGCCGGACGGGCAGCTCAAGCGATGAGGGTTCCCGAGCCTCGCGGCCCGGCCACACGGTGGCATCGCCGAGGCCTCGGGCCGCGTGCAGCGAGCACCGTGTGAGCCTGGGC
>NW_024340847.1:1297899-1314057 GCF_902729225.1 Pteropus medius
CGTTCGCGTCACTGCGGCGTCACCATCAGCATCCGCGTTACTGCGTCACCGTCAGCGTCAGCGTCACTGCGGCGTCAGCGTAAGCGTCAGCGTCAGCATCACTGCGGCGTCACCGTCAGCGCTGCCCCGGCCGTGGCGCAGGCGTTCACAGGCGCGTCGGCATTGACGTGAGCATCGCCGCTGCCGTTCGCCTTCGCGGCACTAACACAGCGTCAGCGTGAGCGGCGCCCTTGCCCGCAGAATCAGCGCCAGCGGCCGTCGTTGTGGGCGTTGCGCGGGCCGTGCCCGGGAGCGCTGGGGTGAGCGCCAGCGTTCATGTGAGCGGCGGCGTCGGCATGGTTACCGGCGTCAGCGCTGACGCTAGCCCGGCGCCGCTGTGAGGACCGGCGGGAGCATCCGCACTGCTTATCAGCCGGGTGCGTCCGTATTCGCACGGACATCAGCGTCGGTACCGATGCGAGTCCCCCGCGGAATCGGTCCTCCAGCCGCCGCGTGGGGGCGGGGAGGGGAGCTGCCTCTGCACGTCGTGTCTATTTTCCTTGTTTGTTGAACGTGAGAGGCTTTCAGGAGACTGTGGCAGTGACAGCACACACGGATGGGGTGGAGATCCCGAACCCCCTTTCCTGTGGCCCTGCTTGCCCGCAGGCCACTTGTGTGACACCCACCTCTGTTCTCTCCGCCTCCCACCCAGAACATTCTCCTAGTTCCCTGCTGCCCGTGCTTATCACACCAGCAGCCCTGGACACTGAACCTTTCTCCCCACTCCTCTCTCAGACCCGAGGCTCTGTGCGGTGGCCCTGCCTTCCCACCCCCACGCCCCCGCCGGGCTGCAGGCTCTCTCCCTCCCTCCCCATGCGTGGCCGGCGACCACCAAGGCCTGGGCCTGCGCGCCAGCCTCCCCGGTGCAGCTGGGGCCTCCCTCCCGGCCGGGCTCAGGGTGGGGCCGGCCTGCCGCGCTCCCTGTCTCATTTGCATGGCACCGCCCCCGTCATTTGCATTCTGCGGCTGTCTGCAATCAGCAGGGCAGCTCCTCATCAGCTCTTGAAGGCTTTCTCAAGACTCCAGCAGCAGCCGCCTGTCACAGCCCAGCATCTGCTCCCTCCGCTGGGGACACGCATTTACATCCGAGAGCTGTCGCCTCACCTGAACCCTGAGGTCACCTGTCTTCTGGGTGTTACCTAATCTCCTTTGTAATACGGCCACATCCAGAGAATGAGGCCGGGGACAAAAGTATGCCCATGTCCTCATGGAACTCAGACCTCACATTTTCCCTCAAGGGACATGTAACGATTCAGTTAAAAATGCATGAAGAAATGTGTGTTGCATGTGTATGTGTGTGTGTGTGTGCGTGCGTGGTAGAATTGTGCCACGCATTTGTGCGTATGTGTGTACATATACGTGTGTGTGTGTGTGTGGTAGAGTGTGTGCATGTATTACATGTGTGTGTGCATGGCGAGGTGGCTAGTAATGAAGCATGGCCATGTGTGTGTACATGTGTGTGGTGGAGTGTGTGCATGTGTGCGTGGTGGAGTGTGTGCATGTGTGGCAATGGAAATGTATGTATGTGTGCCAATTGTGGTAATACGTCGTATACATGTATATACATGTATGTATATGCATGGTTGGGTAATGCATGTGGACGTGCATGTATGTGTGCATGTGTTAATTGGGGGTGTATGTGCATATTATTATTAAGCGTGTCGTCATGTGTCATAATTAATGTGGTGGCGATGTGTACGTGTGTATGTGTGGGTGTGTGTGCATGTGTGTGCTTGTGTATGCGTGCACACACCATGTGTCAATTGGGTAATGGCATGTGCGTGCATATTAATGTATTTAATGTGTGCATGTGTGCATGGTGGGGTGTGTGTGTGGTGGCATGTGCGCATGCGTGTAGATTTCCAGACAAGGTGAGACATTGCATTGCAAGGGGGTCCAGGAGGCTAGGCAGGACACGAAAGCGCGTGTCACAGGCCTTGCATGATTTTTAAGTTGGGGCCGTATATTCAAGTCCAAAGATCCTAGTAGCCATGATGCAAAAGGCTGCGACACACCCCGTGTCCACCTTTCCTGTAAGCTAACGTCACACCAGTTGTCCAGTAGGGAAAAGGTTGGGTGGGCTTTCCCAGTGGTCCTCTGTGGTGGCTCACAAAGGCACGGCACACGGCACCCTTCTTTGGGACACTATTCACAGAGGTGACTTCCCATCCATTCTGCTTCATTTTATTTTATTTACTAAAAGCTGGCCGTGGGCGCAGACACACTCCAGGGCAGGACGTTCCACGCGGACATGATTGTGAGGTCGGGCCACCGAAGGCCACCTTGGACCAGGTCACCCTGCGGAGGACGGCAGGACACCGCTGTGGCCCGCCTCGGTCTCGCGAGGAATGGGCTGCCAACCCCGTGCGCTTGCGTTTGGACACTCACGCGCGAGGGGAGAGGTCGAGAGCTTTCCTCCAGGCCTCCTGTGGCGCAAGAGGGGGCTGGGGGAAGCTAGGGCGTGCGGGTCCGTCGTCAGCGGAAGCCTGGGAGTGCTTTGTCACGGTCACAGCCAGATCCCGGAGGTCTGGCGACCAACGCTGTCCGCCTGGGCACATGGCTGGGGATTTTATGTGCTCCCGTAATCCCCATAAAACCCTATATCTTTAATTATCCAACCTGCAGAAACTCTTAAAATGGATGATTAAGCGGGAGATAATGACCGACTTTCCATGCGAGCCTGCACGTTTGCTGGGGGCGCACGCTGGCTGGGGAGCCTGCGTCCTGGTCTTCCGGGAGGCCCAGGAGTCCCCCCGGTTTCGAAGTACTCCCGACCTCCCACCCTCTTCACACCAGCCGTCACCGTCACAGTCACCGTCACAGTCACCGTCACCGCTCAGCCGACAGTAAATACGCCCCCGGGGCAGAAGTGGAAGCGCCGGTACTGGGGTCACGCCCGCCAGCAAAGCCCGAGGTCGGGGGCTTGTCGGGGCGGCCGCTCTTCCCCGCTCCCAGGAGAGAGAGAGAGAGAGAGAGAGAGAGAGAAGGAAGAAGAGAAGAGAAAGTGGAAAGAGGGTTGCAGAAGAAAATGGTCGCTGTCGCCCTGAGCCCTGTGCCCTGAGCCCTGTGCCCTGTGCCGTCGTGTCTGACAGTCTGCACCCCGGGCGTCACCAGTGGCCCTGACGGACAGCGCCGGCTGCTGGAGCGCCTTCGGTGACGGGCTGGCTGCACGTCAGGCAGCAGCCACGACACTGCGCATGTCATTGTCACGATGAAAGGCAAATGCGCCCATCGCCGGGAAATCGGTGCCCCTGCGTGTCCGTCAGGAGAGCAGTTTGTTTACTTTCTCATTCACAGATATTCTCCTAAACGGGCCACAGAAGCAAGAGAAAGGGAAGAGTCCGCATTAAGTGTGACGAATCGGCACATCGCACCTTGATAAACGTTCCCGCTCCTGAGATGTCGAGAACGCCAACCGCTGGTGCAACAATGTAACTTTCTAGAAAGTTCCTCCTGATACGCTGTGGTTCAGGAGACCCCTGGGGGTCGCGTGGCGGCTGGCCCTGTGCTTTCCCTCGTTCGCTGTGTTTTAACTTGGACGAGTGTCCAGTTCTTTCATGCTTCTGTCTCTGCTTTTGCCGCCCTGTCAGGCAGCTGGAAGGACGCTGCCCTGTCCCCGCGTCCCCACCCTGGACCCGGACGAGAGCCGCGCGCTCAGCCACCGAGGGCAGAGGACAGTGGGGACCGTGGCCCTGCACTTTCTCTTTCCGCTCACACGTCGCAGGTCGCCTGCTGCAAATCCGGTCTGGGAGGGCGGGGCGCCGAGCCGAGGAATAACTCCCGGGCCAGCGGGGTCGCTGTGGCTGGCATCCGTCGTGTGCGTCCGAGGCAGGGGCCGCTGGCCTGGCAATGAAAACGAGCATTGACCGTATTCACCCCAACTCACCGGGGAGCCCCGAGCGTTTTTTATGACAAGAAACTCTGCTCTGTGGCCATAGATGAGAGAAGACAAGTCTCTGCCCTCACAGGGAGTCCAGGAACGGGGAGCTGTCACCTGCACACGGCCACCTGTGATGAGGGTCAGGGAGATGGTGTCATTCAGGTGGCATCACGCGGAAAGCGTCGCTTAGCCGGGTGTCTTGGCTTCCTGGGGCCGCCACGAGCAAGCGGCAGGCTGGGTGGCTGAACAACAGACGGTCACCCTCAGTCCTCGAGGCGGGAGTCTGAGGTCGAGGCATCGGCAGGGCTCTCTCCGTGACGCAGAGATGGTGTCTCCTCCCCGTGTCCCCACGTGGCCGTCCCTCTGTGCGTCCTTGTTCTGATTTGTTCTCAAAAGGACACCCTAGGGACCTCATTTTGCCTTCGTCACCTGCGTACACATCCGTGTCCACATACCGCCTCATTCTGCGGTGCTGGAGGTTAGGACCCCAGTGTGGGGCTTGCGGGGAGACACGATTCAGCCCAGGACGCCAGGTTTTTACAAAGAATGGGAGGCGTTTGCAGGTGGGGAAGAGAGTTTCTGAACCATGGGCCACCAGAGCCAAGCGAGGGGCCCAGGACCGGGGTGGGGGCGCTGCCCAGCTCGCGACCCAGGCTGCCTGGCCTGCCTTCGGCCTCCAGCCCAGCGGGCCTCCCTGCCTCTGACGAGGAGGTGAGGTTTTCTTCCCCGACCAGGCGCCTTCCAGAGCGAAGCTTAATACACAGGTTCAGCGCGGCTTAATGCCCATTTATAAGAAGATACTAAAACAGAAATTAAAGACGAAACATCTATTATGTCGACATATACTCTGTTAGCAGCTTAGGGTAATGACAGGCTTTAAACCCATCATTTGTGGGCCGAAGGCAACCCCAGCGCTCAGCAGGAAGGTGATCATCCCTTCAGAGGACGGCCCTGCCCTTCGGGGCGGCTCGGGGACCGGGTGAGCGTGGGACCTGTGCCCGTGGAGGATGCAGTCCGCCCAGAGCCCCCGCCAAGCGTGGGGACCCCGCGGCCAGCACTCCGCTGCCGCACTGTTAAGACGTTGTGCGCCAACGGCTCACAGCCTCACGCTGCCCCCCAGAGTGTACCGGGTGGGTACGCGCGGGCGTGGCCAGCCCACCGGTGGGCGGAGGTGTCGGGGAGCGGCCTGTCTGCGCCCTGGCGAGCGCTCCGGGGGTTCTGTCAGCAGCGTGGTGGTCCACGCTGTACATGTGGTCGTGTGGTCGCACACCCCGTGTACCCTACAGATGTGCATCCAGGTGACCTTGGGCCGACCTCTCCAGCGACCGAGTGACTGGGATGGAAGTGTCCGCACGCGGGGATCGGCCGGCCAGGCTGCTCCGTGGACGGCCATGGTCAGCCGTGGTCGTCAGAAGAGATGGCGGAAGGCCTCGCGCTTGCTCTCATCCCGTCCTTTGCTGCTGAGACCCTGACACAGGGCGGTTTAGGGTTGGGCTCCCCACGATGCACCCCGGTCCTGACAGCGTTAAGGCTGAGATGCTGGCGCTCACAGGGGAGACGCTGGTGCCCGCAGTGCAGGCTGGAGGGGGCTGGGTCCAACCACACCCCGCAGACGGCAGCGTTGGTGGCTGAGGAGCCTAGATGAGGGGACGAGGAAGACACTGCCTGAAGTAAGAGCAGGTGTCTGGTGAGCGTTGGGGAGGTCAGACCAGAGCCACCGTCACCCTCTTTGGTGGCACTTTATGCCTGTGCATCTGGCCTGCCTTGGGGAGCCCAGGTTCCCATGGGACCCACTCCCATGGGTCAGGGCTGTCTCCGGCACCCCGCCTTTCCACAGGCCTGCCGGTGGGTTCCGCAGGACGGCCGGGGCCTGGGGGTAACTGTGGGGACCGCTTCTCCCTGGGGATTTGTCGGTGCACCGCTCTCGGCATCTCCTGCCCAGGAGGAGACAGGGCAGAGCCCGCAGATGCCGAGGACGCCGGTCTGCCCCCGTGTTCCAGGGTGTTGGCGTCAGGAGTGGCCGTGACGGCCGCTGCAGCCAGCCACCTGCCTGAGCCGGGACGAGGGGGCTGTGGCCGCGGCCAACACATGCGACCTGCATGTTCACCACGGCCGGCCCAGTCCATGGAGTCTCCAGAAAACAAGCTCACCCGTGCCGGGCTTCGCCCGCAGGAGCACGGTCCTGACGGGACCTCCGAGGCCGGGGTGCCGGGCTGCCCCTGCGTGTCCCCGGAACCCCTGGCTGGAGCCATCACACGGAAGCCGCGGTGAGAGAGCTTCCGGAACGCTCTGCGCTCCGTCTCGAGATGGGAACACTCTGCACCGTCTTGAGGGAAGTCTGAGAAGGTTTCAAGACGAAGGTTCTGGAAACCGTGCCATAGACACAGCTGAAGGATGGGCGCTAAGCAGGGTCGGAGAGGTACAAGGCGGCCACTGTGGAAACCGGCGTTGGGACGCTGAGGCCAGTGAGGGACAGCGGGGCGGGCTGCGGGGTCCTCAGCTGCCAGCTCTGTTGGTGGCAGGGGCCCCCCGGGAGGAAGCTGCCACAGCTCGGGGTCACCAGGGCACGGCACTCTGAGACCCCTGACAGGAGCAAATCCCCTCCCGCGGTGTCCACCCAGCGGTAGGAGGGTCCCTTGGGCCATGTGGCCGGGCGGGGTCGCCTCCAGCGACCGTGGGCCAGGACGACACAGGTGCCCGCCAGCGAGCTGAGGTCCTGGGTGGACTCGGCAGAAGGTTCCAGCTCCGGGGTAAATGTATGCGTTTGTGAGGACTTGCAGCTGGCTGGATTCTGTGCCACCCGCCCCAGCCTCGAGGCTGTCTCTACCCAGCACCAGCTGTGACCCAGAGCAAGGTCGCTTTCTGAGATGCGTTTTCCCATTTCAGAAACGGAGAGAATCACACCGGCCACGCAGAGAGCTTGAAAGGGCTCGGCAGGCAGGTCCAGTGAGATGCTGATCGTAGCTCGACATACGCTCGCTGAAATTTGAGGATAATAGAGAAAAAAATTCCAGATGAAGTGGTAAAATCGAGTGTACCGATTTGCCACAAGATCCTGCCTTTTGAACACTTCAGTCAGAGAATATTTATCAAATATGTAAATGGTACAAAATTAACACGTTGCATATTTAATCCAGTCTCAACAAGATTGCAAGAGCTTTAAAGATGCCTCTATGTCTCTATGGCCTAATTTCACTTTAAGCAATTTATTCTAAGAAAATAATCAGGGATGCACAAAATGATCTACGAACAGGGCGTTCGTTGCCGATTAATTAGCACTAATTAATTAGTACTAACACTTAGAGACCATTTAAATGTCCGACAATAAAGACTTCCTTAAGTAAATTGTGATATGCCTCTGAGCCAAAATAATATACATGCAGTTATTTAAACGAGAATGTTCAAAGCCATGGGAAAATATTCACAGTATATCACCAGGTAAATAATATATCGTATCACATCTTTATCATTTTGTGTGCTTGTGCTTCAGAGCAAAAGAATGAGAGAGAAAGGGCGAGTCTGGAAAAATAAACCACCGTCCTGAGGGCGTTATTGCCAGTAGGATGTCATGGGTCGTTTTCTGTTTGCTTGTTGATACTGTTCTCTATTCCCCAAACAGCCCATGAGGAATAGAGGGACCCATTTAAACACCTCAGCAGCCTGTACCTGTGACGATTAGATAACTAGAAGAAATGGAACATGAGGCCACACGGTANAAAAAAAAAAAAAGATAAGAGGAAACATTAATTTAAAAATTATTTCGCCAGAGGTTTTACGTTAGCCGTCTGTGACCTCAATGTGCGTTATCAATGAGACTTAAATTGTCCAAAAATAGGTTTAAAGGCTGTTTTCTATGACTCATCTCGCGAGACCAAGGCAGGCAGCTTGGAGCCCGCGTGGAGGGCGGCATCGGTTCTGGCGCCCGCATCTTCCCGGGGCGTCGACGAGCTGGGCTGACTGACGGGGAATCCAGGATGAAGGTCTGGGAGCCGTGAGTAGCGATGGCGGAAAGGCGGGCGCTGGGTGAGAACAGTGCCTTCGGGTGTCTGAGGGCGTCGTGAGGATGGCCGGGGCGGGGGGACCCAGAGGCAAGGTGGGAAGCGAGGAGCGGGTCGGTTTTCTCAGAGGCAAGTCCAACTCGTCGCGTGGACTGTCGGGGACAGTGGGGCCAGCGGGCATGCTCGGGGGCCGCCAGATGCCAGCCGGGCAGGGGGAACGGGCTCGGGTCCCTCGCCAAGGGGAGTCGGGTCACCTGGCCGGCTGGCATTTCCCATTCTCCATGTCAGTTAGTATCTGGACCCTGTATCGACTGCCACATCAAATGGCTGGGCTGAGTTTTGCCAACACACTTGTTTCCTGGGGTTCCAGGTTCACACGATGGCGGCTCAGCTGTGTAGACACAGCTGTGGGGAGAGAGAATGTCGACGGCGACACATAGGCAGAGACTGTCTTACGGTCCAAGGTCAGTCCGTACTGGGAAGGGCCACTTAGGATGAATCCAGTTGAGACCAAAGCCAAAATTGCATGGTAAGTAGCGAAAAATTAAAAAGGATTGATTGGCAATCTAGAAAAAATATGAAACTATTAATACGAAGATACGTTTGCTCCTCATTAGTAAACACGCTATAATTACGATGATGTGGCTGCTTTCTAAAATAATAAATGGATCGAGTTGATTATGTCGTGACCTTCGCAGCAGTTTGTGGCAACCTGATGTGACGTCCTCTACTTCATGTTTGAATCTCATGACCCCATCAAAAGGGTCATTTTTTTAACAAACAGAAATTATGAGTAGCATCAATTTTCTCAGTGGATTCTGTTAAAACTTTAGGTTCCGTTTCTTCTCTGTCGAGTGCACGTCGCTGTTGTTTAGTTGACTGCTCTCCGGCCGTTAGTCGGTTCCGCTCTGCCGAGTCCCCGTTTGTGGAAGGTGTCGCTTTGCATCCTGCGTCCCCTTCACTGGCTTAAACCCACATTGTGTGTCAGAGTTGCCGACCTCCTGGGAACCGGCTGGTACTGTATTTGCTCTGCATTCTTGGATGTTGGGGACATCGGGCTGTCACTGACCGACGGGCCAAGGAGACTTTGACCTCACGGGCAGGACAGTGGCGACGAACGTTGTGGGCATTAAGCTCCTGTCAGGGTGTTCTGATCCTTCGATGACACCCTTTTCTGCCTGAAGTCTTAGAGCTGACGGAGCTCAGGGGCTGAGTGTGGGGTGACAGGACATCCAGGGGACTCAGAGACAGAAACGTAACGTGAAAGAAACTCATTCTGACGACGGAGGTGACGACGACCGCATCGCGTGGGGTCGCTCTCTGCCTCGGGCCAGGTGTGTTTCTGAACTCAGAGGGCTCAGGTTTTAGAGAGGTCGTCGGGCACACATACGGACTGCCACCCAGTGGTCCCCGAGATGCAGAGCCGTACCCCAGAATTAAGCATGGGGGCGTTCCTGCAGTGAAACGTGGACGTTCACGGTAAGCGGAAGAAATAACACTAGGCATAGTCTCCCGCCAGCTCGGGACAGGATTTGACAGCAAACGAGTAAGGGAGCGTTCGGTCTTGGGCATTCAGGGTTTGCGGCCGGGCTTGCTGGGGAGGCTCTGTGACCTGCTGCACGGGAGGACCCGAGGCTGAGAGGACCCGTTTGTGTTTACGCGTCCGAGGGCAGAGCTCGCGCTCAAACCCCGGTCTTCTGCTCCGAGTCCGGGGCCTTCTCCCCTGGGTGGGGTGTGGGGGGCTCCGGTGGCCAGGTTGACGAAGGCCGGTCCCTTCAGGTCCTGCTGGCAGGCGCTCAGGAGAGCTCTGGACAGCCACAGAGAAGAGGCCTGGACACAGCCGCAGCTTTGGGGACTGTCGCCAGCAAGGAAGAGCCCTCGGTGCATTTATCTTGGTGATGCATTCGGAAATCCTTCCTAACCTGAGTTTGCAGTGGCCCCGTCCGAGATGTGAGTTATACCGCAGGTGACCAAGACATACCCCGGCAGGAATCGGCCGCCGAGCCGTGCCGGTTGGGAGAGAAAGGCGGAGGGAGGTCTAACGGCGAACAGACTCGCGGCCCCGCTTGTCGAGGGAGGAAATAAAATGGGAGAGGCCCGAAAGGGGAGGCTCAGAGTCCACAAGAACTCGCATTTTTTAAAGAGCCGCCAGGCGTTTTAAGGGTTGCGGGTCAGACCCTGAGGTCTCGCCTCGGAAGGGCAGACACCAGGGAGCGCTTTTCCCCCCTCTAGGAGGCCCCGGCCATGTTTTCTCTGCCCTTAGACACGGTTTGCGGGGGCCAGCGAGGCAGCCCCCGGGTTGGGGAGGTGGGGGATGGGAACGACCCCGATTTGCATCATTTTCCAATTTCTACGACCCGAATATTCTCGCCGCGGCCCATTTCGAGCTACTGAAAGTTCAACAGCCAGCTGTCCACATTCATGGGTACTTAGCGGTCAGCTCTCGAGCCAGCGCAGCACCCCGAGGACGCCCCCCAAGAAGTCTGAGTTTAAGGAGGTCCCGGGGGACCCAGAGGACACAGGCGGGGGCCCCTGCAGCCACCAGTTCCTCAGTTAGGGTCCCAGTCAGCAGGTGCGTGGGGTCCGAATGAATGGCTGGCTGAACTTGCTCCAGTGAAAAAGGCCCTGACTTTGACCGTGGTCAACACCGACCACGCTCATGCGTGAATAAACACCAGCGCGGTGACTGACGGCCGTCTGCCCCCCGCCCCTCGTCCTGGCTCTTTGCTTTTTAAAGCACGTATGTGGTTGTTAGAATGTTTGACACCCTGACGGCCCCGCTTACGTGGCGTGACCATCGGCAGGCAGGGAAATCGGGACAGGAAGGCTCAGTGACTCACCCAAGGTGAGTCGAGGGTGAATTTCAGGTTTTCGATCTCCTGGTCCTTCCCAATTCTTCCGCACAACGGCCAAACGAGTCGTCCTCGGAGTCACCAAGGCTGCATCTCACCTGGATTTTAATCTGAGCACCTTTAACTCCCGAAACAGGTGCATTCAGAGAGCCACAGGCTACGGTGATGGTGGGGCTCGGCTGCAGACGGGGCACGCGTGTTTCAGAAGATGTGTCGGATGCAAACCCTTCCCAGCCCCGTCCCGCCTGCCAGCGAGCCCTCGTCCATCTGTGGACGCGATGTTTCAGAAACGTGACAGTGCTGAGCCGCGGACTCGCCGAGCGGCCATGGGGGACGAGGCGCAGGACGGAGGGGCCCGGCTGGTGGCCGTCCCTGCAGCCTGGCTGAGGACCGCCTGCCTCCCTCACGGCAGGGAGGGGCTCCGGAAGGTTCTCTGTCTGGAGTAAGCGACGTGAACCAGGCAGGCTGCCACCGTCAGGATTCCCGCTGCGGGCCCCATGGGGACGCGGGGCTCTGAGGCTGTGTCAGGCTTCTCGGCGGCGTGGGGATGAGCGTGGTTCAGTGGCGATCGGTCTGGACGAGCCGCGTAGCCCCGCCGGCCCACCTGTCCCTCTGCCACTTAGAGCCGTGGGGTTGACGGCACCTGCTCCGCGTCGGTTCCCTCACCTGTGAAATGAGGGGTCGCAGCCGTGCCCCCCGGGGTGGTCGTGAGGTTAAGGCAGGACACACGGTCGGCCCGCCCCCCGCACCGCCCGGTACCCGCCATCCTGGGCAGCTTCATCGGGAGGGGGCCGGGCGCGGCTGCGGGGACCAACTTTTCAAACCGGGCACTGTGCGTCCTGTGGCAGAAAAACACGGAAAAGCCGCGTTAGATCGGGGCCGGAACCGGTCCCTGTGGAGCGAGCGGCGAAGGCTGGGCCGGGCACGGTTGCTATAACCCTCGTTTGACTGGGCTCGGGGCAGCGCGTCACCCGGACCCAGCCCGGGAGGGTTCGGCTGTGCGAAGACTCGAACTAAGTCAGGTTCAGACACCGGCAAAGCAGGACCGGATTTTTCCGTATCTCATTTTCGTCGTGTCATCAAATGCCTCCGCCTCACGCCTTCCCGCCTCCTCCCTGCAGTGCTGGCTGTTTTTCTAAAGATCACTGGCAAGATGCTCGCCACCTGTGAACAGAGGGTGCCCGCGACGCAGGTGTCAGGCCCCGGCCCCCAGAGTCGGGGCTGCGCTGTGCTCACCGCCATCTTCGTGGGGGGGAGGGGACTTCTGGCCACGGAGGGGACACGGGGCTGATGCCACCGTCGTGCTGGTGCCTGTGGCATTTACACAGACAGGTCTCCGGTTCCAGCCAACACGGGGCTTTAGACCCTGAGTGTGAAAACAGCACAAACACACCCCCCCACGTGCCTGGGCCCGGGGTCGGAGGGCGAGGAGGGCGGCCGTTGGCGCGGTGGGCTGGAGCTGACTTCCATGCGCCTCAACGATTTGGTTGTTTCTTAGCGGTTGGGGTTGTTTACTTATTTTCTGTTGTTTATTAGGGGTTGGGTTTGGGGAACGGTGGCCAGACACAGAACGGCAGCTTCGTGTCGTCCTTCTTCCGGGCACCGAGGTGGCCCCAGGCTCCAGCAGCAGATGGCGATGCGTTTTCTGGCATCTGAACGTGGAGATTCCTGCGGCTCCGTTAAGGTTCCTTGGTGTGTCCGGGGGACGCGGGACACGTGGTGCGGCCAGTGAGCCGGACTTGCCGCAGGCCCAGGGTTCCGGTTCCGGTTCCGGGCAGTGCCACTTCTCACCCGCGTCTGGGATCGCGAGGCGTCCTGACGTCCGAGGCTCCTAACCCAGCGTCCAGCGGATGATCTTGCTTCTCCGTAAATATTGGGCCCTTCACGGAAGGAGCCTGACGCCTCTGAGGTTTTAAGTGAATGTTACTGATTCATTCCATCTAACCCCGTGAGTCCCGAGGCAATCACCGGATCCGGGTAATGTGTCCGGGGTCCCCTTTCACCCCGCCATTTGCCTGCACAGAGGGCACAGTCCGCCGACACTTAACTTGCCCGGGACGGCGAGAAGTCGCGTCTCAACGCCTCAGACACGTCTGCTTATCCATGAGCTAACTGACAGGTCCCATAAATAAATTATGGGTGCACTTTGAGAGCACTTTGCCGAGGACGAGACCGGCGGAAAACATCGCAAGGCTGTCGCATCGTATTAGGCAGAGCTCGACCGCCCGCCACGCCCTGGGGAGAGCGGACAAACTCTGCTTTTCATCGTGGGTTAAAACGCACTTTGCCGATTGGCCGGTTTGGAAAGGAAATGTTGCCACCGCCGTTCCGTTTGCTGGAAGCAGCGTCCTCCCCATGGCTCGTCCTTCGTGTGGCTCAGTCGGGGACACATTTCGCAGACGTCAGTCGCATCCATTAGGGCCTGGAAGGGCGGAGATAGCATCGTTTTTAATGTGGACTCCGTCATGCACAGCCGCCCCGGCCGGAGCTCCGTCTCTGCACCATCTGCTCGTCTTGGCTGGATCGTCCTCGTGCCCCAGAGCGGACGCCCCTCCCCCCCGCCCCCTTCACCTTCAGGCCCGCCCTGCGGGACCCACGGCCTGCGCTGAGGCGGTCGCACAGAGGAAGTGATTTAGGACATTGTGGGCCCAGAAGAGGAGGGAAAAATCAATACCCATCACCGTCAGATGGGGGTCTTGTCACCGCGGCCGTGAGCTAGAACCGGGTCTCCCCGGCCTCCTGCGTCGCCTTTGTGGACCCCACAGGACGCGAACCCCTCTCCCCTCCAGCCTGGATCAGCCGAACCACAGTCCAAACAGGACCGCAGATCCCGGGGACCCGCTGAGTCCCTGTGAGCCCCGCCCCCCACCTGCTCGGCCTGTGGCGATTTGCTGATTCACTCGCAAGCACGAGAGTATTTACCAAGCGCCTACTGTGTGCCAGGCATGGCTCAGCCATCTCCCTCTGCCACCAACCAGGCGAGACTTCTGCGTGCCGAATCGCACGTTCTCCACGGTCTCGGACTGACGGAGAGGCCAGCACGAGATGGGAACGCGGGGTTAGGGCGACGAAACGCAAAACATACAATTCAGCATTTCCTTCAACGCCTGCATCCATCTTCCGTTTATCCGACAGAACCTACTGTGTCTCCACCCTCGAGGAGCCTTCCTGCGGGAAACCCTTCACTTCCGTCATGTGGTCACATGAGTTAAAATGTCCCAAGAGGTCCCGCGTGGCCGCAGCCCGAAGCGGCCCCGGGCACCAGGCTCGTCCAGGCGGCGTGCCCCATGGGGACCCAGCGTCCGGCAGGCGGGTCACGGCTGACGAGTCCTCCCGCGCCAACAGGTGCGGCTCCCGTGGGAAGGGCTGGTGGTGTCGCAGTTCCGCTGGGCCGGGGTCCCCGTCGGGGACGAGCAGTCCCTGGGGCGTGAGACGGGGCAGCCGGGCTCGGGGCCTCGGGTCCAGGATCCACAGAACCAGACCTGGAGTCTGGCGAAAGGGCAGGAACTGTCTCCAAAGCTCGGTCCCGAGGGTGCGGGCGCCCAGCACCTGGGGAGCCGCACGGCGGGCCGGGCACTCAGCCCAGATGGCCGGGCGGTCCGCGCTCTCGTGTGTCTGTATTCTCGCCCCGTTTTCCGGCCCCATGGCCGGAAGACGCTGGGATGGCAACCTGCATCAGAGGCTTTGTCCTCCCCTCCGACCCTGGCCCGTCGCCAGGGACAAGGTTGAGAAGTCGCCGAAGAGTGGTTCTCATAGGGGACCGGCCTGGACGTGACCGCAGTGTCCGGCAGGCCCTGGCCGCCAGCCCGTCCCCTAGGCCGTGGAGAAGGCGGCGTGCCCAGGTCCGTGGGGCTGGACTTGAACCCTGGGAGCCGCCCGCTCACTGGGGCATTGCTGGGGCCCCGCCGAGGTCCCCAGCCTGCCAACGACAGGCTGCATGCAAGGCGGACGGGGCCCGGAGCACAGCCGGTCCCCAGCTTCTCACGGGAGTCTGCCCCAGCGGCCAGCTTCTGAGCATCTCCTGCATGTCGTGGAGTAAGGAAGTCACAGACCATCTGTACCGGACGAGCTGGACTCGAGGGCCACAGGCCTGTCCCCCCGAACCCCCCGCTCCGAGCAAGCCGAAGATGCCGCCCAGCACGTCCGGCACTGGCCCCTCTGTGTGATTTTCCGGGGGAGCGTAACAGTCGCCAAGGGCGTCCGACTGCGGCCGAGGAAGCCGCGCGGGCTGGCCGCGAAGTGGCCGCACGCTGTGGCCTGACTCACCGGGTCCTGGGGACCCACTGTCCCCTCTGTCTTTGCTCGCAGAGAGTCGAGTCGGTTCAGCAGCTCGGGCGTCTGGACGGGATCCCCGTCCGTGAGGGCAGCGAGCGTGACTGACGTGTCCTCTGAGCTAGAACGCTGCGCCCGGCTGGCTCTGCCCGGTCTGGGCCCCCCTGAGTCGCTCGCACCCTTTATTCACTTTCCAGCAGCTCTCTAGTCCCTCTGGGATTTGCGAGGCTTCTTCATTAGTTTAATGTGTACAGCGCTCCGAAAGCGGGAAGCAGTTCGAAGCGTGTTCTAGGTCTGTGAGACGTGAAGGTGCCAGATGATATGGAGTCGGCCACAGGGCCGCGGGTGGGGAGCTGAGTCAGGGCCTCCGAGGCCGTGGGGTCTTTGCGGCGTGACCACGTCCACCGGACAGAGCGGGGACATCTCGGCAGCCTCTGCAGGGCGGTGGCTGGTGTGGGCCCAGTGGGGCCAGCCCAATGTCTGGGTTCTGACCGGAGCTGAGAGAAGCCCCTGCTCCTCCCAGCTCCCCCAAACCCGTCAAAACAGAGGCAAAGGCGCGTCGGAGCAGGGGACACCGCCATGCCCGTGAGAAGATGCCGGCACCTCCGGCCTCCACGCCCCGCGGCTCAGAGGCTGACTTTCCTCCCCTCCGCTCCGTTCAGAGATGACGTGGCGCTTCTAAAACCGCGGGGAACGCCGTGACCCCCAGGAGGCGCTGCCAGACCCGCCCCCCCCCATCCTGCCTGGGCTCCCAGACGCCAGCCCGGGAAGGGACTCGAGAGGTCACACACGCCACTGGGCCTGACCCCGGACGCCAGCCTGTGGCGGGCAGCGTTCCCGCGCGCTCCACGTTGGTCTCAGGCGCGGAGCAGCGCTGTGAGCCCGGGGGACCAGCAGGCGGCTGCAGCGGGCAGCGTTTTGCGGGCGGGGTGAAGTGTCCTCGGCGCGCGCTTTCATCTCCCAAGGGTGGCCGATCTCCCCCTCCTGAGAACTGACTGAAAGGCTGGAGCTCTGGCTGTTTCACAAGGGAAAAAAGAGAAGCATTATAGCCTGGAATAATCCCGGTAAACAACTATTTGATAAATTCTGAGCACACATAGATTTCCAACTCGCCCAT
>NW_024340847.1:1314744-1315267 GCF_902729225.1 Pteropus medius
GGCCGGAGGGTGTGGCGGCTCTGCGTACTGTGTCACGTCTCCCCGGGGACCAGGACCCGGCAGGTGTCGCTAAGACCGTACGGTAGCCACGCGTATTGTTTTTAGGCCTTTCAACTGACCTTTTAGAATACTGAGAATGTGGCCACGGCGGGACTCGCACGTTGAGGGCCTGGTCTCGGCGGCGACGCCAGCCTGGGGGGGGGTGGGATGGGACACGGCACTGAAAAGCCGGGGCCTCCTCTCTCCCCGAGCCACGGACACGGCTCTGAGTCACCAGCCTGTCTTTACTTCGTCCCCATGATCGGACGTGTCCCTGTCACGCTTTGCTCCGAGGCCCTCGAATTCTCCCTGGGATCCGGCTGAGTCGGGACCTCAGCATCTCAGGCGCAGCCTGTGTGTCTCCGCCAGGCACGTGTGCAGTGCTGGGGGCGTGTCCATCCGCAGAGCCCCGTGTGCGGTCGGGGTGTGGGCCAGGCATCGACTCCTGTGGGGGCCCCGGTAACCGCCCCCAGCCTCTCCCCAG
>NW_024340847.1:1318578-1319017 GCF_902729225.1 Pteropus medius
CGTCCCTCCCCCGTCCCGGCACGTGGCAGAACCTGGTGCAGAGGCCGATGCAGCAGGACCGGGCTGGGCGTGTGAGCAAAGGGCCGGAGCTGGGCAGAGGCTCCTGCAGAGGCCGGAGCTGGGCAGAGGCTGGCAGAGGCCAGCGCCGCTGACCCAGGAAAGTGCTCTTCAGGGGGTGACGGTACATTGGAGGCTGGCGCACACACACGAGCACGGGTCCCTCTCTGTGACTCCGCCAGGAGGTTCTGTGACTGTCCACGTCTACCAGAGGGGCAGTTGGAAGGGGTCGCAGCAGCACTAAGTGACAGGCATAGTTTTTATTCCAAGAAGAATAACGTAAACATGGAAAATAAATGAAAACCTGCGCCTAGCAACCTCTGCATTTTGAACTCCGGCACTTTAAGGGGGTCTCTGTGGTCCCCTGCGTAGGGGACACTGT
>NW_024340847.1:1320620-1334161 GCF_902729225.1 Pteropus medius
CTCCCCTCCCCCCACAGACCCGTGACACTCTGCAGTGCCCCCGACCGTTCCTAGTGCTTTTTCTATGGGAGTAAATGCCATCGTCATGTTAATTAATATTTTCTCGCCATTAACAAATCTAGACAGCCGGTCCTATTTCTTGGCCACTGACCATGCTGTTCTGTGAATTGTCTCTCCATGTCTCTAAACATTTTTCTTTCGATGAGTCTTTATTTTTCCCTTAACTTTTGAAATTTATTTCAATTGCACAGCTCATTTTATGCTATAGATATTAGCTCATCGTCATCAGAGGTACAAATACATATTTTCGGGTCTACTATTTGTGTACAGACTCTGTTTATGATAAATTTTGAGCTTTTACTATAATATGTGTAATCAATTATGGCCGTGTTTGCTTTTTCCACTCGTTCTGAGACTTTTCCAGTAAACGCCAACCCTAGATTTTCGATGTTGTGGCCTAGAGTTTCTTGTAGCAGTTTTATTTCTTACTTTTAATTTCTTTATCTCTCTAGAATTGATTTTTTCCATGGGATGATATCGAGTTGTCTCAGATTCTTTCGCATAGAGAGTCAGCATCATTTACCAAACGGTCCATTATTTTTTCCATCAATAGGAACTGTCGACTTTGTCCCGTATTAAATTCCTACCGCGATGACTTTCTGGATTCGCCGTTGGTCCCTCTGCACCCTCGGTCCGCTTCACACCCGCACCACAGCGATGTCATTTTAGGGGCTCGGTGTTACGTTGGGATCGGGAAGGGGGACCCCCCCTCGCTGGTCTTACTTTTCACCGTTTTCTTGACGGCTCTTGGGCAGTTGTTTACGCGTATAAACGTTAATACAATTCAAGCCAATTAAAACTTTTGTATTCTTCTCGGAATTACTTTAAATTTTCATTGACTTAATTTTGGGAGAATTGCCACTCTTATGATAATAAATTTTCTCATCTAAGAATACAACTGTTGAATTATTGGTCTGGATTTTGTTTGAGGTTATTTCCTAAGATTTTATTATAGATTTTGGCTTATGATTTGCCCGTCTTATTAAGTTTATTTCTAAGTATCTTATGGTATTTGTCACTGTTTTCGTCACTATAGTGACTACAGCTTTTTATTCTTTTATCCTCATTTTCATGTTTCTCTTCTTAGAGTGACGGAAAAGCTAATTTTTATGTATTCATGTGTAGCTTTTGTATATATGCCAAGCTACGAAGTTTTAAAATAAATTCTACCAGTTTTTAAATACAGGTTTCTTTGGGTTCTCACTAGACAGTCAGTCTATTTTTCCCAATGTTTACACAAGTTAACTCATATTCTTTCTTCTCGAATTCACTAAAACTCTCTAAGCCAATGTTGAAGTGTAATGCTATTGTAGAAATAATACACATGTAGTTATTTAAACAAGAATGCTCAAAGCCACGGGAAAATGTTCACAGTATATCACCATTAAATGATTTTAATATTTTACCCTGTAGGCAAATATTTGTTCTTGGATTTTGTTAAATAATCTATTAATATTTTCCTCCTTTCTATCTTACAGAAGATTTTTATTAGGAATTCGTGCTCTACTTATCAGGTAACTTTTAAATGTCTACCGATAGGATTCATTGTGGCAGTAATGGGCTATCTCTACAGCCTTGCTTATCCTGAGCTATCGTGTGCTGAGTGGTCAAGATCTATTATTCTCTTAATACATTTACTATCTTGTTTATAATTTCTGCCCGTATATTTTTAAGTGAGATTAGCCTACTGGTTTTTATATTATTTATATCGAGGTTTCATATCAGAAATGATGCCACCTTCACACAATGAGTTTTCTATGTCCCGAAATAGTTTAAAGAACAATATCACATAGTTTGTCGAATCTTTGTTCAACACCTCTTTGGGAATTTGTTATTGCTTCTCAGTTCTAGAACCAAAATATGACCCGGACTCGGTTAAGATGAAATTATCACCACTGGCACTAAGGGGGCGGATCGTCGAAAGTCCTCTGTCTTCGCCACGCCCGTTTTTGTCACGGGGTCCTCACAGAAGAGAAACGTCACCTGCTCGGCTGCCCGCAAACACCACCTGGAAACCAGGCAGAACCCTAGGTCCAGCGAAACTGGCTTCTAATGAAACTTTCTGGCACCCCCAAAACAACGCTATGAGGGCAGGCGCCTTCTATGTGACCCGGTGACTTTGTCCATCTCCTGGGAGTCTGGACGCTTGATCGTCTTCACTGGCGGGAGGAAATGAAAAGCATCTTTCATTGCCCCGTCTTAGGTCCAGTATCTGCATTTTAAGGTAACTTTAAACATGAAAGTCAGCTCCGCAGTGATGGTTTCGTTAAAATGTTCCACAGTCTGTCTGTATTTCGAGCACGGCTATTCTCCTGTGGACTTCACTGGACTACAAGTTTTCTGTCGAGCTCAGCTTACCCCGCGGTCGTCGACAGCCAGGCGTAGCGTGGACTCGCAGTGAAGGACACTCTCGATTCACCTCTGTCACTGCTCTAGGACAGCGGCCGCCCCACTGGGGACACGGTCGCCTTTTGGCGAGGCCGACACGCAGGCAGGGCTGGGTATCTGCAGTCACGGGCCACGGGGAGACAGACAGACGTGGGGCTTTCTCCACCGGCCCCCCGACGGCTCGCGCTCCTTCCTGATGCCCAGCTGCCCGCGGCCGCACTGGCCACTGTCCACGCACGGAGCGTCCGGCTGTGCGGGAAGTCCCTGTCCTGATGCAGGTCTGCGCCGCGTCCGAGCCTGACCGCGCTCTCTCCCTCTGGCCGTGCTGGCCCCACGGAGAAAGAATCTGTGTCCCCGTCTGTCCCCATCCAGGCAGGGACAGGAGCGCGGTGTCTGTCCCTGTGTCCCCCCGTCCAGGCAGGGACAGGAGTGCGGTGTCTGTCCCTGTGTCCCCCCGTCCAGGCAGGGACAGGAGCGCGGTGTCTGTCCCTGTGTCCCCCCGTCCAGGCAGGGACAGGAGTGCGGTGTCTGTCCCTGTGTCCCCCCGTCCAGGCAGGGACAGGAGTGTGGTGTCTGTCCCTGTGTCCCCTCATCCAGGCAGGGACAGGAGTGTGTGTTCCTTAGGCTTGCCAGCAGAAAAATCCTAAAGAAAGGACTGGTCCCATGTTTTTATTTTGAAAACCACGATTGCCGAATTTCCGTTGGGCATCTTGTTGAGACGTCACTCGGAGCCTGGGTCTCGCGGCCGCCTGCTGAGGTGTCATTCTCGATCCATTTCAGGGTGAAACTAGCCTTAGCAGACAGAGGGGACATTGGGACGATGACAGTCCTTGAGGACATCTGACCACGCACTCATTCCGGGGGACGGAAACGGCCTCCGCTCGTGCTAGTAAAAGGAATGAGCTGCCGCCGGCCACCACCGGGCCGATCACCAAGGCCCTCGCGCGCCCTGCTGTCTACAGACCCTTACATTGTGGGGTCCGACCTCAGGGGGCCGCAGCGGCCACACCGGGCTCTGCACACTTCACTGCCTCCACGGTGACATTACGGGCGTCTCTAAGCCCCTTCCTCCTGGGGACAGCAGCCCTTCCTGCTGATTCTGCAGCCACGCAGATGCAGCTGCACTGGGCACGTGATGGCCAGTCCCTGCTGCCCCATCGTCCCTGACGGGTCTCCTTGGGGGTGGGTGGGCCTTCTCGAAGCGGGCGGGGCAGGGCAGAGGAGGCTGGCGGTCCGAGGACTCCACATGCTGCCCACGGCCTCGCTGCAGGCACGCCGTCACGGTGCTGGGGGCCGCCATCTCCATCGCCGTGGACAGGTGGCTTCCACAGGTATTCACTCTCTCACGGTCCCTGGGCTGGAGCCTGAGACCAGGCGTGGGTGGGGCTGGTCCTTCTGGGCCGTCTGCTCCCTGTGTCCCCACTGGGTTGTCCCTCTGCGTGTCTGTCCACATCTCCTCTTCTCGTAAGGACGCGGTCACGTCGGCCTCGCTTCACCGCTTTAAAGGGCCGTCTCCAAGCTGGGGGCCAGGCTCCAACACATGCACATGGGGGACACGACTCAACCCGTAACACGAGCTGAGCCCCTGGGAGCTGAGCGAACAGTGAGCTTCCGGCCAGAGCGCGGGCCTCATCCACCCAAGGGCGATGGACACGCCCCTGACCCCAGGTCACGAGGACATGGCCCCCCTGCAATGTGACACGGTTTCCCACTGAACAGGTCTAGCCCCTGGCAGCAGGGGCCGGGGTGGGAGGAGCTGGAGCCTGCCCGTGGGGAGAGGCAGCCTCGAAGTTCTCCACACTGGAGCCCTCGGGGTTCCTCCACACTGGGGGCCTCGGGGGTCTCCACACTGGGGGCCTCGGGGGTCTCCACGCCGCAGGGACCAACTCAGGGAGGAACATAGAACCAGCGACCTACGACCCAGGGGCCACACCCGGCCCCCAGCTTTTTTCGTGAATAAAGTTTTATTGAAACACGGCCACACTTATTCGCTTACCTATTATCTCACTGTCCTGCAGTGAGCGGATGTGACACAGACCTGCGGCCCCGGAGCCTACACCGTAGAACAGGAGACATCTGATGACCGCTGGACCACAGCGCACACGGGTCCACTGGGCTTTGCGCTGGGAGGGGCCAGACTGTCACAGCCCCGTGGCTGTGACGCGTGGTGTTTGCTTCCAGCCTGTGCGGTGACGTTGAAAACCATCAGCCGTGGGCTCCGAGGTCGCGGCCGTGCGCCCTCTCCCCGGCCCGTCCACCTGACGGGCCTGAACAGCGTCCCCACGGCCACTGTGCCTCCAGATGAGTGTGGGGTGGGGACAGCAGGCAGCTGGGGGACAAGGGGCGACCACACGGTGCCCGGCCTCCCTACAAACCACGGCCCCCAACGGAAAAGTGTGCTCGGCGCAGGAGCAGCTAACCCCAGCGTCGGTGGCAAAACCTGCCATGATTTAACTTCCTGTGTCAGGCACAAAGGGCTTGTGAGCCCAGCTTTGGGGGGGTTCTCTCTGCCCCCCAGGCACCTGCCTGAGGCGGCACCCAGGGGGCCTCCAGAGTCCCCCAAGGAAAACCGGCGGCCTCCGGGCACAGCGGTCTCTGGTCGGCTGCCCAACCACCGCCCGGCCACCACCCCTCCCTGTAAGAGCTTCCCTTCGGCCAGGCCCTGAGAGGCTGGCCGGGCGCCACCAGTGTCCTCCCGTCCCAGAAGCCCCTCTGCAGCCTGGCGGTCACCCCTGGACGGGGCCTCCCCCGCTTTCGTTGACAGCAGACCAGGGACCGAGTGAGGCCGCTCCGCTCTGACTGCTTCGAAGTTTCCTCTTGGGCACCGAGCAGGACACTGAGGACGCGGCCCAGGGGTGGCCATGGGGCCAGCGACCAGGAGAAGCAGCAGCGCACAGCCCTCGTGACTCCGCTGGGCCCACCCGCCCAGAGGGACCCGCCGCCCGGAGCTGGCGGCTGCTGCAGTATTGGCGACGGCCGGGGCCATGTCGCCCCCGGAGAGGTACCGGGGAGCCAGCGAGGGCTTATGGGCAAAGCCCGCCAAGCCATCTGCCCGCGATGTCAGCCAGACTCAGGCTCCCTCTGCAAAGGGACGCTGGCCGCCTCTGTGACTCACCCCGGCGGTGCCGCGGCGCGTGCCTGCCAGGGAGCTGCTTGCAGGGTCGGGGGGCCGGGCCGTGTCTCACCTTCGAAGGCCAGAGCCGACCACGCTGTTCATAATTTGGGGGGTTTCCGAAGTCATCACTATCATCATACAACATCTTGAGCCCTCAGATGCAGCGACAGCCGTGTTGTTGAGGACCTGTGTGCTTTTAAAACGTTATCTAAGAGCTTGCGTCTGGGAGCTTGTGTCCAGGTGGCGTTCACCGAAGCAGCGCGTCCACAACGTTGGGCCCGAGAGGAGCAGGCTTGCTCACGGCGGCGGTGCCCCGAAGCCGCCCGGAGCTTGGGCCGGCACGCGCTGCCGACAGCACAGCTCCGGGTGTGACGCTATGTTTTTGACACGCGTTTACAGATGTGTTTTGATGCCTCTGATATAACCAACAATTTGCAAATCAGCCAGGCATCTACTCTATGGGGCAATTCAGGAGTTTTGTCTTTGAATTCCCCTCGGGAGACTCGAAAATCCAGTTTGCTGCTGTGTCTTTAAGACAAAACAAGCTGACGTGGACTGAAGCACCGAGGAGCCGGTGGCATCCGCGGGGAGCCCGTGTCCGCTTGCCGGCGACTCTGCTTCGCGCCTGAAACTGCTCTACGTATCCCGGAGTTTAAAGTAGACACGTGACCGTCTCGCTTCTTAGGAGTGACGCACGAGTCCGCGGAGTCAGCGCACCCACGCGGGGCCCGGGGAGACCGGGTGTCCTGTGGGCGCCAGAGGACGCCAGCCACCTCCATCTCGGCCGTGTTTGCTCTGCGTGGCAGAGGGCCCAAGAAGCTCGTGCGGGTCGCCTGGGGACAGGCTGGCGATGAAGGCCGCGCTCCCGGCTGCGTGGGGCCCACGCGTGGCCCAGACGGGTGGGCACACTTGACTCTGATAGCACCCCTGGGAGTCGGTGCCGGGGTTTACCGTGTGGGTGGTGCAGACGCAGCATGAGTTGCCATAGGTCACAAAAACACGCAACGAAGTCCTTCATGAGCCGCCCGCCACGTGTAAGGAAAGGCTCTGGGTCCTGGGACGTGAGCTCGCCCCGAGCGAGCCCATGTCCGTCCTCCCCGAGACCGCCACGCTGGCAGGCCACTGTCGCCCGCCGCTGCCCGCCGAGGGGCGGCAGTCCACACCGAGACCGCCACCGCGGGCGCACGAGTTAGGGGCCAGGAGCACGAGCTACGCCGCTAGGAAGTTTTCTGTCAGGTGTGTGTCGAGAGGTAGTGCGCGGGGCTGTCGAGTTAGAAATGCGTGGTCTCGGCGTTAACCGTGCTGTTCGCTTTTGCATTTGAAGACGCAGCCACTGGGGAGTGGACACACCACGTGGGCTTCGTGTGCGTGCTGCACCTCGGGTTCGTGCTGGGCAGCGCTGGTCTGGGACGCGGCTAACGGGCAGCACCGGAGGCGGTTTGTGAGTGGCCGCCAGGTGTCCTCGGATCCCACATGGAGGGAGAGCTCCGGGAACCAGGTGGGCAGGCGCCTCCCAGGAAGACTCCTCAAGGCTGACCGTGACGATGAGGATTAAAGCGGCCGCAGTGGCGGGGTGGACGTGTGTGCGCCACGAGGCCCGGCCAAGGCGAGGCGGGTTTGCCGAGGGCGAAGGGCAGCGCCCGGTTATCGGCCCTGCCGTACGTGCCCGGCCTGCTCACTGCGGGCGTCCCATGGTCGTCACGGGGATTCGCGGGTGCAGATGGCCTCTCCCCACTTTACAGATGGGAAACCAAGGCCCACTCAGCCCTGATGCCTGAGTCGGCCTCTGGGAGGGAAGGGGACTTGGCTCGGCCTCCCGAAATGCAGACGAGTCTGCACCGCCCCTCCTCGAGTGGCATGGTGGTGGGGAACAGGCCGGGGACAGACACGAGCCAGACTTGTCCTGGCACCACACGGCACCGTCAACCAGCCTCCGGGGCGGCCGCACCCCGTAGTGAGTGGTCCACCCACGTGGGTGTCACCGGCAGAGACACAATCGTGGAGCGGAGCCCTCGGCGCCCAGGGCCCGGGGCGAGAAGGGCTCGGGATGTGGCGAGGTCGTGCTCCTGCGGGGTGGGGGGAGAACCGGGCTTTCCAGGTGGACGAGCTGGGCTGCGCCTGTCACCTGAGTGCCGAGGGCCCACTGCGGGCTCCACGCTGTCAGGTGCTGTGGGGACCCCGAGGCGTCAGAGGGATTTCCCGCGGGTTGGGGGAGCAAGCACACAGCTGGGGGATGGGCCGCACACAGACGCGGAGCGGAGCGTCCTGGGTGGAGGGTGCGTGGTGCAGACGGAAGCTTTAAAATAAGACGGGGCCCAGCAAAACGGTCGTGGGGGACAGGGCGGCGAGGCCATCGGCGGGGACCTGGGGCCCGGGACGCGGTGTGTTGGGGGGAGGTCAGGATTCGCCGTGTCTGCGTCAGAGCCTGGGGAACGCGCCCTGCCATCTGTAGACCGAGGCGCAGGGAGCACGCTGAGCCGAGGGGCCGGGCAGCGGCCGTGGTCCAGGCGCTCACCCCAGCCCGCTCGCTGCTCTGTGGGCCGGGTGGAGCCCAGCGACGGGTGCGGGACATGGAACTTTACGAGTAGCTAACAGGGACGCTCGTTGACTATTTTCCACACGTCAGGCCTTACGCTAAGCCCCGCACGACGAAGACAATGGTCATAATACAGCAGCAGTAGCAGTGACGGCATTCGTGAGTGCTCAGGCTGTGTCAGGTGCTTTCGGAAGCATTTTTCACGCATTCGCTTGTTTCACGAGGCCGGTGCTGTCATTACCCAGATTTTGCAGGCAGCAAAGCTGAGGGACAGAGGGGATCAGGGCTCTGTCGCCGCCACTCATCCGAAGGAGGCAGGGCCGGGGTTCCGACTGGGGCATGAGAACAAGCCACACACTCCGTCGGCGCGGTCCGGGCGTGTGTGCTGTGTCCTGTTACAGCGGATGATGAGAGAATGTGTGACTTGCAGTTATTACTGCTGACCCACACCACCTGTCACGCTGGGCATCATTACTCAGATCGTACGGGCGAGCAGGCAGAGTGCCCGCAGGGGACCCCGCACCGGTCAGTGGCAGAGCTGCAGGCTTCGGGCCGGCCTGACTGACCCGAGGTCCAGGGCCCTTCCGCTCGGGGGCTTTTCCCGGACGACTGCCAGAGACCTCTAGCTGGGGGTAAAAGGTTCAAAGGAACATTGTGGCCCCGCTGCGTACCGGCGGTGTGCCAGGCGGGCACGCACCTCCTTGCCCTGTGGCTTCCGGGCAAACCTATGGGAGTAACAGGAACTCGGAAGGCCACTCCCATCGCCTCTAACCCTAGAGCCCAGGGATGTCACATGAGGTCCCGCAGCAACTCTCTGATTATTATTATTATTATTGGTATAATAATCATGATTATGAAAGCATGGCTATAATGACAGATTCGCAAACGCTGATGATGTTTTGCTTGTTCTGTGCATGTCCTTTCATCTTGGGATATCAAAGTAACTTGCAAATATTAATTAACCTGGGAACTAAATATCATTATGTCGGTGTCAGGAAGGGGGAAACTGAGGTAGCCTGAGGTCAGGTGCATGGTGGAGGACCACCCAGAGGCAGAAACCAAACGGAGAGGCGATGCTTTCCCCAAACACTGTATTTTCTTCAAAAGTCTCTGGCTCGAGTATTTCTTCTAAATTCCTGTCAGCATCTGGTGTGTATCGAGACCAGTACCTACCAGGTGAGGCGAGCCGTCGGCTCCCCGTCCTCTACTTGAGGGGAGACCATGTATGGACATGAAGATAACATGTGTGGTATCTGGTCGCTTTGCAAAGCCATTGTCACAGAAGCAAGACAGTGGGCCGCTGTGGCAGGAGGACCCGGAGAGATGATCCCTCAGACACGGGCAGGCCGGGTGAGGGGCGGGGCAGCACGGTGACCCGAGGGCTTTTCGGGTAGAGAAATAAGAATAAGGGTGGAACCAGCCTGGTGCACAGAGGCTCTAGGGAGCCGGGCGCCCCGGGCAGCGGGCCGGAAGTTCGTGACCTTGAGCTAAGGACTCTGGCCCCGGCACCGCCCGGTTTCCGGCTGGGGTGGCCCTGCCCAGCGCAGGGGGTGAGCGCTGGTCACACGGCGCTTTGGTTTCGCCGAGCACCTGCAGCCCCGAACGGCGTCGGCGCGTCAAGCCGCCCGCCCGAAAAGGCTCTCATCAGCGGCCGCGGCTACCGCCGGCTCACACGAGCACCGCGCAAGCTTCGGGGACGCGTTCCGACCGCGTCCGCTTTGTCACTCAGTGGGCGTGCCCGGCTAGCCCGGCTGACCGCGGGGCAGGTGCGATGGTTCGGGGCCGTCGGGGTCCCCGGCGGTGATGTCCCTCCCCCACCGCTGCGTTAAGCAGGAGTCGCAAACTACACATTACGAGGACAGGACACAGAATCCGGGTTTCTCATTTGTATTTCAAACACGCAACAGTGTGACGGGGGCAGAATCCTTTCTGGGGAGAGGACACCCCTTCCGTCCGCCTCGCCGCAATGCTCGCTGAATCCGAACACCTTCAAAATTGAAATTCGCCCTTTAAAAATGTTGCTCGCGTTGACTCTAGAGAACGAGACAAGAAAATCACCGTTATTGCTGGTGATGACGCGACTCTTTCTGAAAGTCACCTGCTGTCTGGAGGACGGAGGGTGCTGAGCCGTGAGTGAGCTGCTCTGGGTCACGATGCGGGACGGGTGCCACCCGGGCCGGGGAGATGCACAGCGAGGCGGTGGGACCCGACGTGGTGCTGTCAGCGGGGAGTCCGGGCCGAGGGCAAGGTCGAGGCGGTGAGGAGAGAACCGAGCCTTTCC
The DNA here is from genome assembly GCF_902729225.1 of Pteropus medius. Classification (NCBI taxonomy): domain Eukaryota; kingdom Metazoa; phylum Chordata; class Mammalia; order Chiroptera; family Pteropodidae; genus Pteropus; species Pteropus medius. The sequence continues at coordinate 1,331,001 of NW_024340847.1, forward strand.
CTTTGCTCTGCCGACGAGGGACCCTCAGAGCCGGCCGAGCCGGCGCCGCTGTTCTTTGACTTCCAACATGTGACACGGCGTCATCGCGGAGCGCACGACGCTCTCGCTTCCTTCTCCAGCCTCCGTCTCCCCGAAAATGCAAGTTCCATGTGGAGAATGTTCTAGTGTCTTCCCTCCCCTGCCGTGCCGGGGCGGTGTCAGCCGCGATCAGGTGTTGGTCCAGTGCGTTTCCGTGGCGAGTCCGGCATCCCTCCCAGGGCCGCGCTTCTGAGGCTGTAAGTCTGGGGGGTGGGGGACGCTGGTGAGGACCGGGCGAGGTCGCGGGGAGCCAGTGGGACTCGGGAGGAGCAAGGAGCGTTCGTGGGCGGGGCGGGCACCGTGTGGAATGTGCCAGGACGCCTTTGCAGAAAGCCAGGGCTGAAGCTGGTCCTGCGGAAACGCACGGCCTGTCATTTCTGCGTGGTCCTCACGGAGGGGCCCGGGGAGGCCCTGAAGCCAGGCCTGGGAGCTGGGAAATGCAGGCATCCAGGGCAGGGGCCCGGGAAGGGGTTATGACACAGGAGCCCATAGCCCCGGGGCCACCGTGGTGGAACCTGGCCTGGGCTCGGATGGCCCCTCGGGGGCGTGGGGTCCTGCTGTGCTCTCAGGAAGTGCTCAGGCCACACCTGAGCCCAAACTCTGTGCAGTGGCTGAGGGTGGGGCAGGCCGGGGGTCCCGCACTCTGAGCCAGCCAGACCGGCCGGGGCTCCCCAAAGGGGCTGGCGAGCCAAGGCCTGCGGGGGCCAGCCTCCCGTGAACGGAGCACCGAGCGGAGCTGCGGGCTCGTTGGTTCAGGCAGCAGCTGGCGCCCGCCCTCCCCGGCCTGCGGCCCTCCGTGCTGTCAGCCCCGTCCCAGGCTCCCGGCTCCGCTCCCCGCCGCTTTCAACTCGGCCCAGCAGATGTGCAAACGGGTGCTCAGGGTGGCAGCTAGTAGCTTCACGTCAGGGGCCTTCTGCACTTGAAAAGAAAATGCTTGGCCATCAAAGGTGCTGCACCACGAGGAGGGGGCGAGGGTGGTCCTGGGCTGGGGCCTGGCATTCGGGAGGGGCTGTGCAGTGCCTCCACGGTCAGGCCCACGCCCCGCCACAGGCAGCATCCCGGCCCTCCCAGGCCATCTTCGCTGGGGAAGAGGCCCTGTCCAGCACACCGGGCAGAGCTGTGACCTCCCTCCCATAGAGTGTGTCTGTCCGATCCCAGCCTCCTGCAGACGGGTCCCCCCAGGCTTGCTGTAGCCACTCTGGCTCTGCCGGCGTCTGGAGATGTTTGTCCATTTTAATGAGCCGCAGCCACGGGCATTCAACAGCAGCCGAATGATATCGAAGGCGTATTTCAAAGCCAAATGCTGTGTTGTCGTTCGGGGTGATTTTAAGATGATCGGATCAGCTCAGATCGTGGTAAAGCATGCTTCCCTGATGATCAGACGGGAGAAGCTCAGTGATCAGAGAGGCGGGTGATGCACCGTCAGCCGGGCACCCAGCCTCCCTGTCACTGGCTCTCAGCCTCAGACGGCGACACCACGGCGCTCTCTGCCCGGTCACGACCCTTGGCTCCCCTGCAGACACGCCAGTAGGCGGTGATTCTCACGAGGGACCCCGTAACGCCAGCGCAGGGCTGAATGGTGCCGGGCCGGGCCCCACGCTTATCCAGTCAAGGCCGGACACCTGGGGACCGAAAGGCAAAGCGGGCCGGACAGAGCGGAGTGGACGTCGCTGAGGCCCAGGGAGTCCGATGACACGTCTTCCATGCTGGAGGACGGCGTCTGGGACCACGGCGCCCAAGACGGGGGGACAGAAGTGTTGACATCCCCCTCCCTCTCCTTCGGGCAGGTGACCATCTGAAGCCCAGTCACGTCCCTGTCATTAGCCCCGACGATGGTGGCGCCACCAAGTTCCCTTTGTCCACGACTCATGGGACGTTTCAGAGCTCCGTCCTTGAGGAGCCATCTCCAGCGGAGGCGCCACGATGAGCCACTGGAAGCGGGGACCAGAATCCAGGCCGCTCGCAGCGCCCTGCCCTCCACGGACGACAGACAGAGGATGGGACGGTGCCCTGGGATCTGCTCTCCTGGGAGGTGGCGCCCGCGGGCCTCGGTCCCCGCCAGCCCCGCTCCCGGCCAGCCGGCCCCTGTGGGAAGCTGCAGGACAGGAACGCGACGCCCTGTGATGGCCTCACATGCAGCAGACCCCCCGCAAATGTGCGCGACTGGTGACCAAACAAGCAGCGTGCACAGTGCCTCCCACCCGTTTGGGGCCGGACCCAGGAAACATGTTTGCCACGAGGGCGTGCGGGGGAGGGGCCGGCTCGGGCTCCGTCCTGTCTCCCGACCCCCAGCCGCCCGTCCTCCTGTCTCCTGATACAGCCATGGAGACAGGAGTGCGTGATGAGAGACGTCGTGGGCCAGCAGCCTCGAGGGCCGGGAGGGGTCAGGGCCGGCGCTGCGGGGCCCACCGGGGTCCTTCCTGCGGCTGGGGGCGCTCGCTCCCGTCTTGCTCGGTTCTGGGTGTCCATCCGGACAGGAAGTGGCCACCCGGGGCCCTGCGACCTGCTGTCATTGCCGTCATCAGGGCCAGCAGAGGCGATGTCAACAGTGCTTCCGACGTGTCATCAGCGACGTGGCGATGCAGCTGCAGAGGCGTCAGGACACGTGCGACCGTCGCTGTTGCTGTAGGTTTTGCAAAAACCATACTGTTCTTTCATGAAGATCCTAAGTCTTCCTTGTGAAACCCGGGGGTCTGGGAGCAGGACGTTCCTTGGGGAGATGTACTCATGGCGCTGCTGGCTCTGCCTTTGACCACGTCCCTGTCACAGGCAGGTGGGCGCTAAAGTGGCTTTTCCCACGGGCCCACACTTGGTGGCTTGGTCCGGATGCCCAGCTTCCCCATCTCCGCCAGGCGGGCAGGAGCTGAGTGTCGAAGTTAGACCCGTGTGCCAGTCGCGAGGACCCCCGCGCCCCTCAGCCCTGCCCGTCTGCGACGCTGGCGCCCGCCTGTCGAGACCACAGCCCCGCCACCGCGACCGTGGGCTCGGACAAGGCAGGCCACCCGGGCGTCCCCCCTCCGCCCGCCCACGTGCAGCCTGCTCCCTGTGACCTCACAAACCCTGCCTCTCCCACCTCCTCTCTT
>NW_024340847.1:1335914-1338703 GCF_902729225.1 Pteropus medius
CCACTCCTGCACTGTCCACTCCTGCACTGCTCACCCCTTTGCTGTCTACGCCAGCATGGCTCCACACTTGTGTTTTGCGGGGTGCTGTGGGGTCTGACGCCAGGGCCCCCCCCCGGGGGCTTCAGATCTTGGGGCTGATAAAATGACGCGTGTCAATCCTGCCTTCTAGAATATTCTATGTTTTATGTTTCCTGGGACATACTTATACTAAAAAAGTAGTTGTCATCGATCTGAAATCTAAGTTAACGGCACATCCTCTATTTACTCGGAACCCCAAATGGACGGGGCTCGGAATCACGGTGACGGGAGGGGACAGGAAGACAGCGACTTGGGGAGTCTGCTTTCTCCTGCTCCTCAGAGGCCTGGGGCAGCCCGCCCGAGGAGCTTTCTGCACGTGTCCCCGTTGCTCTACAGACCTTGCCTCTGCTTCCTGCTGACTAGAACCAGGCATCCCGGTCAGGAGAAGACGGGGTGGGGGGGTGTCGCACCTGAGGTCGGGGGAAGGCAAGAAGAAGCCCCATCTGACACACAGTCCTGACCTCCTGGAGCAGCTCCGCCCGAAACTGGGAAATCTTCCCCGAGGCATTTGCAGGTCAATCGAATTCCATTTTAGGTGCCATTTTTCTTCCTCAGATGCGAGACACCCTCTCAATATGGTCATAGCATTTCTTATTACAAGTCTGATCTGATCTGAACTTACCGCATCGTAGAAAAATGCACGAACGAGTTCTCTAAGCCTTCGTGCAGTGAGCAGGCTTGTGAGCAGATTGTGAGCAGGCTTCTCCCGTAGTTACGCTTAAGGGTTATCTCACAGTGGTTCTTCGGGGTTCCTGATCCACCAGAAAAATAGTTATTATGTGTCTTTCTCGTTATTATTTCTCACGCTATTTTGTGCCCAGGAAAAATGCTCAGAGACAGCACCGACAATTAACGGTAAAGCCAGCCCAGAGAATTCTTTATGGGTAATAAGTTATCCATTAAGCACCACTGAGGCTGTGCTCGGTGTGCAGCATATGTCAACAGAATCTCCCATACTCTTTATAGAGCACTAGTAGTAAGACATTAAAAATGACAAAAATGCCTTTAATCTCGTAAGAAATGCAATCACCTGCGATACCCTTTGCGGCACAATGAAATACATATTGCCCAGACCGGTTGGCCCAGCTGGCGGCTGCTCCGTGGGGCAGGAAGGCAATCGCCTCCTGATAGATCATCGATAATAGTGGCATCGTTCGTCTCCCTTTGAGGATTTCTCTCTTCTCGTGATTTCTGACAGACGAAGGACGTCACAGCGCCTCCCCTTCTTCATTTGGGAAAAACACACGAACATCCCACGTTCCAGCAGTCGAGCGACACCCACGAGGCCGATCGGCAACCGCGGCTCCGAAGAACCCGAGGAGGCGGGAGGTGCTCGACGACGTGGAGGCCTGAGGCTCCCTCTGCGCTCATCAAACGCCCAGTTCCGCGAACGCGTCCACGGCTCCGTCGGCCCGTCCGTCATTTCACAGGCAGTGACCGGAAGTGGTGACCCACCCAGGGCACCCAGGTGACAGGAGCCACACAGGACACAGAGGTCCCGACGGCTGTGCGGCAGCGTGGCCGTGGGGGAGACGAGACCGGGGCGCCGGGGTTGCGGCCCCTCGCTTTTCCCGTTACTTCCGTGGCCGCCGGCAGGTGTGGTAGGCAGCAGAGTGTCTTGCTGAGTTGACCTGGGTTACACGGTGACGCCTCCTGGACACGCCCCGGCGATTCATTTATTCCAGACAGAGGGGTCGACCACGTTTCACTTTACCGCGTGGTGTTTTTCAGGACTGCCCGCTCAGCCCTGGGCCTACCCCGGACACCAGAGGCCAGCGCTCGCCCCCAGACCTACGGGTGCCCATGTCAGCAACTTTTTAAGCTTTTTTTTTTTTAATTATGGTAAAAGACGCATATAATATTTATCGTCTTAACCATTCTTAAGTGTACAGTTCGGTAGGGCTACGTGCACTCACGCTGTTATGAAACAGCTCTCCAGAACTTCCCATCTTGCAAATCTGAGGCTCCGTACCGGCTAGACGCTGAGCATCCCCCACCCCCCGCCCCGCTGCCCACGGCCTGGGCTCCCCCGTCAAGCAGGGGCCAGGAGAGACCGAGAAAGTGTCGCTTGGAAGGCCTTGCTGGTGATTGTGGCACAGCCCGTGAGGAGTGCCTCTGGCCCCAGCCCCCCTTCTGAGCTGAGCCGACCCCCAGGGGTGTCCAAATAAGCCACACCAATGAGGAGCTCAGGCAGGGGTCCCGGCAGACGTGGGGGTCCCGGCAGATGCAGGTGTCCTGGCAGACGTGGGTCCCAGCTCTGCCTGGGTGGGCAGGAGCCCTGGGCAGGCTGAGCCTCTCCACGGGCTGGACGTGGGGACCTGTGATGGCACTGAATAGCACTGGCTCGGTGGCTTTTACTCTTGGTCGCGTGTTAGAGCTGTCTGGAAAACCGTTTAAAACGCTGAGGCCTGGGCCCCGCCTGGATTAAATGGGCCAGAACCGCAGGCGAGGCACAGCCGTGAGCATTGCTCGAAGCCCCCAGGTGGAGTTTACGGTAAAGCGGAGTTGAGAACCCCTGCTGGGCATTATGGGAACAAGAAAAATGTGCCGTCAAAGCAGAGGGGCCAGGCACTGCCCAGAAGTGGGGTGCTCTGCTCCCCGGTTTTCTGTGGGTGGTTCTCGAGACCCTCGGGTCGACACCTGTAATTTCGAATCTCATTCTAAAATGGTAGGAAGCGGCCGATCTTGCACGGGGACTGCAGAAGTTTTGT
>NW_024340847.1:1338714-1350677 GCF_902729225.1 Pteropus medius
TGCCCAGACCGGTTGGCCCAGCTGGCGGCTGCTCCGTGGGGCAGGAAGGCAATCGCCTCCTGATAGATCATCGATAATAGTGGCATCGTTCGTCTCCCTTTGAGGATTTCTCTCTTCTCGTGATTTCTGACAGACGAAGGACGTCACAGCGCCTCCCCTTCTTCATTTGGGAAAAACACACGAACATCCCACGTTCCAGCAGTCGAGCGACACCCACGAGGCCGATCGGCAACCGCGGCTCCGAAGAACCCGAGGAGGCGGGAGGTGCTCGACGACGTGGAGGCCTGAGGCTCCCTCTGCGCTCATCAAACGCCCAGTTCCGCGAACGCGTCCACGGCTCCGTCGGCCCGTCCGTCATTTCACAGGCAGTGACCGGAAGTGGTGACCCACCCAGGGCACCCAGGTGACAGGAGCCACACAGGACACAGAGGTCCCGACGGCTGTGCGGCAGCGTGGCCGTGGGGGAGACGAGACCGGGGCGCCGGGGTTGCGGCCCCTCGCTTTTCCCGTTACTTCCGTGGCCGCCGGCAGGTGTGGTAGGCAGCAGAGTGTCTTGCTGAGTTGACCTGGGTTACACGGTGACGCCTCCTGGACACGCCCCGGCGATTCATTTATTCCAGACAGAGGGGTCGACCACGTTTCACTTTACCGCGTGGTGTTTTTCAGGACTGCCCGCTCAGCCCTGGGCCTACCCCGGACACCAGAGGCCAGCGCTCGCCCCCAGACCTACGGGTGCCCATGTCAGCAACTTTTTAAGCTTTTTTTTTTTTAATTATGGTAAAAGACGCATATAATATTTATCGTCTTAACCATTCTTAAGTGTACAGTTCGGTAGGGCTACGTGCACTCACGCTGTTATGAAACAGCTCTCCAGAACTTCCCATCTTGCAAATCTGAGGCTCCGTACCGGCTAGACGCTGAGCATCCCCCACCCCCCGCCCCGCTGCCCACGGCCTGGGCTCCCCTGTCGAGCAGGGGCCAGGAGGGACCGAGAAAGTGTCACTTGGAAGGCCTTGCTGGCGATTGTGGCACAGCCCGTGAGGAGCGCCTCTGGCCCCAGCCCCCCTTCTGAGCTGAGCCGACCCCCAGGGGTGTCCAAATAAGCCACACAAATGAGGAGCTCAGGCAGGGGTCCCGGCAGACGTGGGGGTCCCGGCAGATGCAGGTGTCCTGGCAGACGTGGGTCCCAGCAGATGCAGGGGTCCTGGCAGACGTGGGTCCCAGCAGATGCAGGGGTCCTGGCAGACGTGGGTCCCAGCTCTGCCTGGGTGGGCAGGAGCCCTGGGCAGGCTGAGCCTCTCCACGGGCTGGACGTGGGGACCTGTGATGGCACTGAATAGCACTGGCTCGGTGGCTTTTACTCTTGGTCGTGTGTTAGAGCTGTCTGGAAAACCGTTTAAAACACTGAGGCCTGGGCCCCGCCTGGATTAAATGGGCCAGAACCGCAGGCGAGTAACAGCTGTGAGCATTGCTCGAAGCCCCCGGGTGGAGTTTACGGTAAAGCGGAGTTGAGAACCCCTGCTGGGCATTATGGGAACAAGAAAAATGTGCCATCAAAGCAGAGGGGCCAGGCACTGCCCAGAAGCGGGGTGCTCTGCTCCCCGGTTTTCTCTGGGTGGTTCTCGAGACCCTCGGGTCGACACCTGTAATTTCGAATCTCATTCTAAAATGGTAGGAAGCGGCCGATCTTGCACGGGGACTGCAGAAGTTTTGTGACACCCAAGGCCGAGAGCGAGGTGGCGGCAGAGCAGGCCGGGAAGAGAGGACGAGGCGAGACACGGTCCCGGAACGGTCCCTTCGAACGCCCTTAACCTCGAAGTCCAGCTTCGTCTGCTCGTTTGTGCGCATCACGTTCTTCCAAGTCCATACCTCGTCCGCGGCGTGTTCTAATTTCCCGTCGCCGTCTGCATCGTCCGCTGCCGCAGCGGGTCGGCCCCCGGCCGGGGAGGCCGCGTCTACGCCGCGCGCGGGCCGGGCGCCGTGACCTCTGCCCCAGCACTTGTGTTCCGGTCGAGGCTCTAAGCCGATCAGTGGGGCGGCGGGAGCTCAACGGGCCCCGTGTTCTTCACCCCTTTCCTTCATCCCACGCAGTTAAGCGGCTGTGAAAACCTTCCCAGGCCGACTTCCGTCCTCACTTCATTCCTAGAGAGACTCGTCCGGCTCCGGTCAGGGCCGGTCGGCCCTCTGCACGACAGGTGCCTCGGCGACGTCGAAATGTGCGTGCGCGTCTCCGCTTTGGGCAGAGAAGATGGAACCGCGGCTTTTTCTTCTCTCCCTTTTCCCTCTCCCAGCAGCCAGGCTTCCCGAGCGTTCGGCCCCCGCTTCACAGCATCGGCCCCGCACGAACCGCACAGGTGACAGCGCGGGGGCCTCCGCCGGGCCCGAGGGACCGTGCGCACGGGACGCTCCAGCGCGGCGGGAATGCGTGTATGACCCTGCCTCAGTCCGTCTTCATCTCTCGTTCTGGGGGACTGCAGTGCTGATCCCGTTAGAATTCCCCTTGGTTAGACCTCGAGGCCGTTCCCGGCCGCCTCTCACGTCTCAAGAGAGCTGCAGGTCGCATGAGCCCCGTATTCACCAGGTACGGCCCACCTTGTTCTGTGGACGTGGCTGGAAGTCATGTGAAATTAAAGACTGACTCTTCTGGGGCCAGCTCTGCCTTTCCTCAGCTTGTCGCAAAGCGGCTCAAACGTCGAGCACCTTTTCAGTGGGTAGGCAAGTCTTTGATTGGCAGGCCTGGCCGCATCGACCCCCACACCTATGTCGCTAAAAAGTTTATTGACACAATTGGTCGGTGAGGCTGCCGCCTGCCCTCAGCGATGGGGGAGGCTTCGTTTCAAGATGAAATTTGCTTCTGTCCGTAACCCCGGTGGCAGGATCTACAGGCAGGCACGGAAAAGGAATCCAGCTTTGGCGACAAACTGAGTCCCCATTTTTCCACTCACGAGAAAGCCCTGACTCTCCCCGCACGAATTCCAAGTGGCGGTCAGAGCGTCACGTCGAAGCGTCACTGGAGTGAGGGGAAGGGACCGATGAGCAGGGACCGCGCCAGCCGGACGTGCCCTCGGGGGCGCCCATCACCTCCTAATCCAACGCTATTTCGACCGGAATAGCAGGAAGTAGCTAAAAATGATAATATGTGTCTATATTTGTTGGCATTGACCAAAAGATCCACAATGTATACTCTGGAGAATGAAAGTTTATGTAAAACAAATACGCAACAGATCTGGTTAATTAAATGAAACATACGTGGCAAAAGTTTAAGAGCCTTTCTACCTAAAAGACACAAAAGACCATTCACAAAATAAGAAATACGTGGTCAATAAAGGCCAAGAAAATCTTAGACCTCATGAGGAACCCCAGGAATGCAAGAAGACATTAAGTTTCTCTTTTTTCCCAACATATTGCTAAGAACAAAATTATTTTCACTGGTTTACAACTCCTGCTATTTCTAGAAGTGAAATCCATTATCGAAAGCTACTTTCATGCCAACACAGCTGCCCTTTAATCTTGAACTTATTCAAATGAGCATGATTGATATTATTACAACCACAGGCGGTCCACCAGCACGCCTGCGAGGCAGCCCGGCTGAGCCGGGTGAGCACCCCGGTCTGTCCCCCCGTGACGGCACCAGGAGCCGTTCCAGCCCTCTGTCTACAAGGCCGAGATCTCGTCCACCACTTGGATGGGATCCCACTGAGAGCTTCCTCAAGACTATTTTAATTTGATTAATTTCTGCAATTTAGAAAGCTGCAAAAAATTTCTAGCTCAATTGCATTATCTCACAGGGCCTTTATAGATCGGAACCATCCATATGCATTAAAACAGCCACAATGAAAGCAAGCTAAATGTCTGTGTTGGTGGGGTGTCCGTGCGACAGCCTTTAAAAACATTATCTCCGTACTTGATCTTTAGTTGTCAGACAGGACGTTCCGTTTGTTCAGATACGGCCATCCATCGAAGCAGAGATGAAACTCAACTTCAAGAAAAGCGACCTTGCCGTGGGGAGCTGGAGCCCGGCCAGCGGGAAACGGGATATTATTGGAACGCTGAGGTGGCCTTAACAGGGAGTCGTGGGGACAGATTTGTCGACAGTGTGACTGCGGGGACATCGCGTTCCCCTTCGCGTCCCGAAACCAAGTCTCTCTCAGCCTGGCTCTTCCTCAAAACACGCAGACGCATAATACACGCATCCTCCAAAAGGGGCCACACGACGGACGGCTTTATACTCAGAACAAGGCGGCGGCCACCGATACCAGGCCTCTCCCAGACGGGCACGGGGCGGAAAGTCACTGCTGCAGGAGAAGCGTTAGAGAGAGACGGGCGAAGACGGCCGGCCCACGCGCACAGCCGACCGGTGGGGAGGCGGCCGAGATCACAGGGCTGGCAGTGTGTGTGGATGCTGAACCAGGGCAATCATCGTCCACGCAGCTTCTTCCACACACGCAGACTGGCACCTGTCTTTGTCTGTGAAAATAAGGACTAATGTCTTGTACAGAGGGCAGAATCCCCCTCGATGGAAAATCAAAACACCCAAGCAACTCATTAGACAAGTTTCTAAATAAGAGACGAACGTCAAATATTGAAAGACATGCAGCCTGCATCGGGTAACTCCATCGAACACCTGAACCCTCCGTTTCCCGCGTCCAGGCCCGGACAGTTCTCACTCCTCGTCGACACATGGGTCCGACACGAAGCTCCTTTCCTAGCAGCGGACGGAGGGCTCCGCGAGATTCATTGACCAGGGCCCGAGATGCGAGCTGCTCGGAAAACACGCGACAAGTCCTCTGTCCTGGACTCTGTCCTCCAAGTTCCTTTTGGCGAAAGACTCGCGTCGTGAGCTCGAAACGCGTCTCCGTCCTAAAGTGATTCCAGTGTGCGCAGCCGTGTCACGTGAGGGTCCGTCACAGGCGTTACCGCCTCAGAAACACATGATCCGGGAGACCCTCAGCTTTGTCCCTGTGTCCGAACTGTGGGCTCGACAGCGAGCCCACTACCATTTTTTTTTTTTTAAATCATTGAACTTTTAAGTTGCTTGCGATTTGGGGCTATATTATAAATGATAAATGGAAAGCTTTGAACACACATTTGACATATACTTTTTCTGGTAACCTCCCCCAGAAGTGGGATCTGGAACTTAGCAGTGGGATCGCCAGACTGAGCCGTCTCCTCAGAAACTGTACAAAACGACACTCTTGCCCATAACATGAGGAAGAATCGTTTGCCCTGTATTTTCTTCAACCCCGAATCGTCTCCGCTTTTTAGGTCTCTCCCAAAGCAGAGGAGCCCACGCAACGTGTTGTCCCATAGTCCCAGGGGTCAGAGGGTGTCGGCTGGGGCTGCCTTCCCTCAGGAGGTGCCTGCGGCCCACGGCGCTTGGCGTCTGTGTGTGTGTAAGGCCAGGAGCGTAGCGTCTCTCTCTCTCTCTGCCCCAACCCCTCCCTCCCTCTGCTCCCCATCACAGCTCCTCTCCTCTCTCCGATACCCTTGGCCACACGTCCCGTCTACTCGGCCACATCGGGACCCACCCGGGCGACCCAGGACGCTCCTCCCATCTCGAGATCCTTAGTCACCTCTGCAGAGTCTCTTCGGCCACGTCCGGGAGCAAATTCACGGCTTTCGGGGATCGGGAGATGGCACGGTGCTGATGGGGGGGGCCCCCATGAAGACCCCTCAGTCTCAGATCCACCTCGTCTATTTTTATACACGGATTGTTCCAGATGAAACATTTTCCAAAGGTTCCACCACATGAACAAGTTCAGATGCTTAGGATTTGACTGGACTGCATCCATTTAAAATTAAACGTGTTATGGTTTTTACACCAGGAGCAAAAAATCGAGTTAATCACGTCCTTCGGCTAATTGGCGCTTGGTTGCCGCCGGCTCCTTCAGGCCCGTCTGTTGTTTCCTTTGCTCCCGTATTCATCTTCCGTCCCCATGTGCCGTCCTCCGGAAGAGACAGCCCTTCTGACGTGCGCCCCTCTGTTTACATGAGAATCTCGAGACGTGCACTGTTCCTGCGTGCGCACGTGTGCGTGTGCACGTGTGTTCTAAATGCATCAGAGGCTGCCGCGGACCTTAACCCCTTTCTTGACGTTTTCACACAGAATTGTATTTTTGTTTGTCTTTGTTGTTGTCTGTGTAGCTGATACTCCAACTACAAAACACTCCCTGTCACGCCCCGCCCCCCACAGCCCGGGGAAGAACGACCAGCTGTTGCTTTTATATTTTTATTACTGAAAATGAGATCTTTTTCCCATTAGAGGTTCAAATTGGTTCTGTTTATCCTGTGTATAAGCACTCGTTTTTGTATATTTATTTTATATCCAGCAACCTCACTGATTTCATTCATTTGTTCTGATGATTTTGAGCTTTTGGAAAACATCTGCCTCATTTATAAGTAATTACGTTTCTTGCGCTCTGTCCCAGCTGCTGAGGCCGCCACGACAAAGCGCCGCAAAGCCTCCTCCGCCGAGAGGCGACCCCAAACCACGCAGCAGCTGGGCCGAGGGCGGCCGAGAGCCCACACAGCGTGGGCGCGATGCCGCGTCGTGCACTGTGCTGGGCGTCAGGCTGAAAGGACAGGGCGGGACCCCACGTCCTCGGCCGACAAGGTCCCTGCCCGCCCTCGCTCCCCTCTGCCTTTTCCGCCTGCTCTTCCGCCGATGCGGTGTCCCCGCTCCCTCCCCGTCACTCAGAGTCCCGCGCCCCGCCGTCTCGAGGGCTCCCTCGCCCCTCCTTCCTGCCCCGCAGCGTGGTTTTCTGTGCAGACTTTCTGATCGCTTTCCGGTCCTCCGACACGTTTGCTCGCCTGTCGTGTGGCTCCAGGACTGGAACAGGAAGGCAAAGGACACCTGCGCCGCCTCGACGGACGGCCCGTCTCTGCAGCTGGGGTGTCGCCGGGACTCCCTTGGCAGGTGGCGCGGGCCTGGGTGCCTCGTCCCTGGGGCGCTGAGGAAGTGGCCTGCCGTGCACTTCCAGGTCAGCCCGTCCCCGGCTGGCCCCTCTTGTCCCTTGACAAGCGGTGAGGGCAGAAGGGAGGGGGACAGCGGGGTGTCTGCAAACTCAGACGGCCGTTAGAGGCCTCGGAAAAACCTGAACGCGTCAGGTAAGGGAGCCGGGAACGGCGTGTGCCCGGCAGGATGGGGCAGCCAGGGTTCCGGCTGCGGGGTGCAGGGTTCTAGAACCGGTGCCGCTGAACCCTGCCTGCTCCCTCAGGAGAAGCCCTGCCCTGGGCCAGCCCCTCGTCTGCCCCACGAGAGCAGCCGGGAGGAGCCCCAGGAGGTGGGCGCACTCTGCCCTGGCTTGCGCTGTCCCTGGGCTTCTCATCAATTAGCAAAGGCGACTACGGGCCAAATGCACGGAAGAAGTTTTGACCTGAGAGATGATTCCAGTCCGTCTTCCGCCTTACGGGGTGGAGCAGGGCTGAGGGTGGCAACTCAGTGGAGCAAGTGCTATAAGCAGGTGCGAGCTGAGGTCTGCTCTCGGGCACCCCTGGAATCGTGATGCACTGGCGCCGTCAGAATCCTTGGCCCCTCGTGGGTAGCAAGCTCCCCCACATCACCGCTGACCAGTTATCCCACCCTGAAGCCTAATGAGGCCCCAGAGTGGCCCACGACAGGGAGCCCCCTGTCCTCGGGCTGGTGAGTAGCGGGCTGAGGCTGGATGCAGGCACCCGGACGCCCCTCCCCGCTCCCCGGGAGCCTTCCTCTGCCAGGAAAAGAGGGGTGCTGTCTTAGAGCCATCTCATTTCGCCGTCCACCGGGAGGTGACTCGCTGCCCGCATCAGCCGTATCCCCAGGTCCACACTTAGACTCTGAACTGAAATGTCACCTGGAGCCACTCTGTTCTCTGAGTTCTCAAAAACGCAGGCACCGAGGCATCCCACACAGCCACCGGCAAACCTCCCCTTGCTCATCTACCTCTCTGATTTAACGTATTTTTAAGGGAGGTTTTATTTAGCTCCAGGCTACAGCGTTTGCTCCTGGGGGAATCCTGGCTTTGACTTTCTTTGTAGAAAGACCAGAAACTGTTGCCAAAATCCATTCTTTCTTCTTTTCCTCCTATGTGTCCGAAAAGAAACCAGCAGCCCCATCCTCCACCCTGACATTCTCCACAGGAAGCGCAACGGGGTTTGCTGCCCTCTCTCTGCGGAGGGGCCGGCTTTGCGCGGTGACGCGTCTCTCCGGCGACTCCTGAGTGACGTTCCAAGGCACCGGAACTGTCTCCTTCATCCCACTCACGAGCGGCACGCGGCTTCACTCAGGAGAGGCCACCGGCAAAAGGCCACCCTCCAGCCTCCACGCGCCCATGGGCCATGAGTCCCCCGTTCCGCAGCCACCAGCGACCGTGGCCGTGGTCTGGAAGCCGCTGCCGGACACGGGGCGTGTGGCTCCGCCCGCTCTCCCGATGGCCGCTCGCAGGCTGGTCCCCGAACTTCGGGCCTCAGTGTTCCCGCCGGCAGACGGCGTGGTGGCCGCACCGGCAGGCACAGGTGACCAGCTCGCTCCCGAGGGCTCAGCGGGCCCCAGACGCCCAAGAATCCCCTGGGCAAAGAACGGGGGGGCGCCAGGACGGAGCAGCTGTGCTCTTCCTGGGAGAAACACGGCCCCCCAGTTACAGCCACCATGAAGAAGGGGGAGAAGCGCCTCCGGGGCCTTGGCCCTCGGCCCCTCTCCCGCGGGCGTCTCCGCCTTGGGCCTCAGCCCCCCCGTCTGCAGCCTGGACGCAGAGCATCCCAAGGTCCCCGCCGACCTGGAAACCGCGGGACACGTGCGATAGGAGTTGTCCCCACGTGCACGCCGCGTGGGGACCCGGAGCTCCGGGTGGGACGGGGAATTCGGGAGCAGGGCGAACACCTCGCCTTTGCCCTTGGGGACTGGCCCGGTCACAGCGGAAGTGACAGCCCGCGGGTCGTGGTGCTGCGGCCCCAGCAAAGTCCTTCCGTGAGGCTTCGCACAGACTCTCCCTCGGCTTGGGACGCGTCCCCACGTCCCCACGGGCACTGACCGCCCGACGTGTCGCCACGGCCGCCCTGCCGACGGCACTGACCGCCTCGACCCCTGCGTCCTCAACCCCTCCCGCCCACCACGTTCTACAGCGTCACCGTGCGCCGTTCCTCCCAGGAGGACGCCGGCCCCCGAGGGAGGCGCATCCTGCTCTGGCCTGGGGCGCCCCGCGTGCCGGGGTCACGGCGGACATAGCAGACGCCCCGCGGGCACAGTCGCCCCCTCAAGAGCATCAAGAGAAACAGAAAAGGACGGGGTGCCCTTGAGCAGATGCCCTGCGACTCGGAAGGCAAAGCACAGAACGAGCACCTTCGCTGGGCGCTCGACGTCAGTCAGACCCCGCCTCGCTCTGCCGCAGCCCGCGGGGCCCCCGCTCTGCCCGGCCCCGGCCCCGGCCCCGGCCCCAGCCCCGGCCCCGTCCCTCCGTCTCCAGCTGCGAAGCCCCCGCGCGCCCTGCAGGACGAGGCTTCGCTCTGCTTCTCCGTCACCCCGACCGCACGCCGTGTGTGGGCACGGCCACCAGGCCCGGCCACCCGCACGGAGATGGGACAGGGAGGGGGACGCGCAGAGAAGCTGACTTCTCCGTCTGCCCCACGTCGGGCCTGCTCACGGCTCAGGGCAGAGTCAGGGTGACAGGGGACCCAGCGCGAGGCGCCCGCCGAGGACGGCGTGGCCTGCACGGAGCTTCCAGGGCGCGGAACTCGTTTTTCCCGCGTTTCGGAAGGACGAGGCGTTTCGGAGGGAAGGTCGCTGCATCTCAGAAACACAGCTGAGCCGCCGCAGAGGAGCCGGTGCGGGGCGGGCGGGGGCCGGTCCTCTCGAGGGGAAACTCGTTTAAAGGACCCGTTTCTTTGTCAGGACAGTGGCTCCTGGCCGGCAGCACTCGAGAAACCAAAACGACAGTTCATCGAGAGCCGGGCCAGGTACGAGGAGCGGCTTCGAAGGCTGTTTGCACAGAGCGGTGACGGTTTTGAAGGCCGCCCGGCTGAAAGCCCGTGTCCTTCAGGCCTTTCGAGGCGGAGCTTCCCGCGCAGCAGCCGGCCTCCTGAGGCAACTGCGCAGAGGACACGGGAGGGACAGGCTGCAGCCTCCGCCACGGTGAGGCCACAGCCACGGAGCCGCGCAGGACCGGGGCCGGGGGGACGGTCACGGTGCCAGCCCCGCCCGGGGCCCCAGTCCTCCTCGAGCGGCACTGCCGACTCCCCACTTCCTGTCGTCCGGCCGTCCGCCGTCCCTCCCTCCATCTGTCCAGTGTAGACTGCGCACCTTTGTGCCCTCGGTGTTGACCGAGGCACCAGGGACATGAAGGTGCCTGGGAGAACCCTAAGGTGTGTCTGGGTCTGCTTCCGGGACCCCGTGTCTGCTTCCGGGACCCCCACACCTGCCTGCCGGGACCCCGTGCCTGCCCCTCAGGGTTCCGGGGGTGCTTCCTCCCATCCTGCAGGACAAAGACCCAAAGGCAGGGCAGCCATCACCATGACGACAGTGCCAGCCAGTGACAACGGTGAAGGATGCCCGGCCCTGTGCCTCCCCTGCTGGCTGTGTGCTGAGCAGTGTTCCCCAGACCCCCGAGGACAGCCTCATGGGCGTGTGTGAGGTTAAGGGGACAGACAGCTGTGAGCAGGCACGTCCAGAAAGAATGGACGCTGTGGCCCCCACACCCACAGGGGAAGCCGAGGGACAGGGGCTGAAGGCGGGAGCTGTCACGCCAGCTGAGGCCGAGGGACACTGGCCTGTCCTGACCCGCCCTCCGCCCACCTCCCGGCGATGTGGTCCCAGGGCCAATGTCCCAGGACACAGGTGGCCTGGGGACCCAGCAGTCAGCGGCCAGAGCCCGAGGGTGTCTTCTGGCCCACCTGTCTGGAGTCCTGGGCTCTGTGTGGCTCCGGTGCCACTCGCTGGCGCCCGGCCAGCTCTGGGTGTGCCCTGCTGGCCACGCGTCTGCTGCCCGCAGGCCTCTGGCACACGGCCGACGTCACAGGGCTCCAGGCTGCACACCTGCTGCCCCCTGCGCCTGGTGCATCACAGTTCGCCTTCCCGCGACGTGGCAGTCGTGGTCACCTGGGAAGCGGATTTGGTCCAAGCTCTGCTGGCCACGTGGTGGCCACTCAGCAGGCCATCAGCTTATTTAGAGAGTGGCCAGCCATGCGAGTGCAGCCACAGGCTGTGGGGACGGCAGGGGGACCAGGGACGGAGGCCCAGGCCCTCTGCCAGGGAGAGGACGGCTGCCGGCAGGTCACAGCCCACCGGGCGCCGACAGCGGTGGGGACCACGCGGCCCAGGCCGGGGTCACAGCACAGCGCCCGGACCGGCCCCGGGGTCAGCCGCATAAGGGGGGTCAGGGCCGGCCTTAAAGCCGTACGGACCTTACGTGCGAAGTCGGTGCGGAAGTTAAGCTCTATTTGGAATGAGAGAAGCGTCACAACACGCGCCAAGTGCTGCGTTAACGGACACAGCAGACGCCCCCATGCGGCAGCAGCGTGCGTGTCACGAGCTCCGCGGCACGGCTGCGCGACCTTTCCCACCGCCCTGGGTGCGGCGGGGGGTGGGGCGCTTCCACCTCACCCTCCCGAGACCCTTTCCCCCCACGTGTCCCAGCTTTTCATGGTCGAGCGAGACGTGCAGAGCTCACGGGAACGGAGGCTGGCGGAATGTTCCAGGCTCTCTGGAACCGCCACTGTGCGGTCAGGCCGTAGAACTGAGTCGCTCGTGTCCTTTGACCTACGTCGGAGGATGTTCGTGACTTGTCATGGGGACACGTATTCGTTGAGCCGGTTCACTGTGTCGGTGGCAGTTCTGAGCGCCGTCTGTCGAGGACACAATGCGACGAGAGAAGCTGCAGAGGCTGGGACGTGACATGGCGTGGCGTGGCGTGTTGTGACGTGTTGTAGCGTGTCGTGGTGTAGTGTGTCATGATGTGGTGTGGCATGACATGGTGTGCCATGGCATGACGTGA
>NW_024340847.1:1351060-1387146 GCF_902729225.1 Pteropus medius
GTGGTGTGGTGTGACATAGTGTGTCATGGTATGGCGTGGCATGGCGTGGCATGACGTGACGTGACGTGGCGTGACATGGCGTGTCATGGCGTGGCGTGGCATGGCGTGGCGGGCACACGGGCATTCCGTTTCCACAGTCCTCAGCAGAGCCGCGAGCAGAATGCACTGCGCAGGTGCGTCTGCACCAGCCGCCTCAGGAGGCCGGTTCCGGCTGAGCCCACGTGCCCCAGGGGGCCCCCCGAAATGTCTGTGACGGCCCCGACACCACAGACAGAAAGAAAAGGAAACGGGTGCAAGTAAATCAAATGACATATTTTATTAACCCAATATGTCTAATGCTATTTCAAAATACCGTCGGATTTTTAAAAATCATGAAGAAGAGGGTTGGCATTCTTATTTTGGTCTAGATCTTTGAGTTCCAGTGCACATTTCATACCGAAGACAGCTCCATCCAGGAAAAGCACAGTCCGGGTGCTCAACGGCCGCTGGTGGCCGGTGGCCAGGGGCTGGACAAGGCAGCTCCGGACAGCCTTCTCCCCCGCGCATGGCATCCTGCTTCAGGGCAGTGTGTGGGACCCCAGGATACCAGCCCCTCTGCGAGCACCCCGTGGATCACAACCACAGAGCACCCTGGGCGGCCAGCGACAGCTCTGCAACCTGCAGCTTAAGCGTCGGAGTCAGCGGGACGAGGAGACGTAGCGACCACTCCTGCCCATTCCTTGAATTTTGGTTGCTTGATGTTTAGAAGTAAAAACGCCACTTCTAGGAGTCTTGCCCCAGGTGTAAACTAAAGGTGTCCCTCAGACGTCCGGCCACTCATCAGGCCCTCTGCGTGCTGACGCGATCGGCTTTGGGGCGATGTCGAGTGACTGCCATTTCAGCTGTGGCTTTGTACGAATCCTGTAGTCACGAAAGCCACACGTACGTCAAAGTCTGGCTCGGCTGCCGCGGCATCGGTGCGTGGAAGCTGTCCTTTGCGTGGTGTAGCGAGTCTCATTGTCGTTCTGTCGTGGAGGTCTTCGACGGGGGGGCTTCTGATGCTACGGCTGAATTTAGCTTGGACCCGGGTCTTAGCTTTCGAACGCCGTGCCTCCATACCTGGCCATGTGCCTTTTGCTTTGCGGCCAGAAACGGGGAGCCCCGGTCTCTGACTCAGCTTCAGCACCGTGCGAGACGCTGGGACGTTTTTGTGTGTTAATCTGTCCGTTGACTTCTTTTTGGTTTCATCTTAATCTTTTCACTGGTTTTCACATTATGCTCGTTTTCCTCGGCTGCCGCGAGTCCTTTTTGGGATGCGTCAGTATTGTAGTGACTCGATCCATTCCACTCTGGTCTCATTCGGTACCTAGAGTTTGACTTGCTGAACTGCGACATAGTTCATAAGTTCATTTCTGAGCAGTGGCAAAGTCACCGGTGAGTCCTGTAGATGTAAGACGACCAGCCAGGGACGCTTCGCGGCGTCCGGCAGGATGCAGGCAGCTGGCCGGTGGATCCCACGGGCAGAGACGGATTCTCCATCCTCGCCGGGCGTCCCCAGAGCGAGAGGCTGCTCTGTTTCCCACCCTGTGACCACTTTGCTGATCCTGCCTTGTCGGAACAGCCCACTTCGGCTGGATGTCACTCGTCCTTCGAAGTTGCCACCCGCGTCGGGAGACTCATGGTGTGAGTCGGGCAGTGTGCGTGGGAAGAAGCCGCGGGGAAGCAGGGCTGCCCGGCAGCGGGGCGGCCACTCGTCCCGTGGAGCCGGCTCCGCCTGGGGACAGGTTCCAGCAGGGGCCGCGTGTGGGCCTCGGAGGCTGGCGTGGGCGGGGGTCGCCCGGGCGGTGACATCTGACGGTCCCACGGCTCCCTCCGTTGTCAAGGTCTCGATCACTAGTCACGCCACCTCCACCCAGACAGGGGGGACCTCAACGGCCGCAGAAACAAACCGGAGGGGAGACGGGAGAGCCCGAGACGTGGCCGAGAAAACGGAGCCGCCGTCGGGGAGCCGCAGAGGCTGAGGGAGGCGCGTCCGGGTTCGCGTCCGAAAACGAAAACAAAGTAACTGGATATTTTCGCAGGGGCCTGGAATGTGGGGAACAAAAGCCACCTGCGGCTGCTGTCGGCGCGTCCGGTCCCGTCGGGCGCCTCCTCTAAGACGCAGCTGTGGAATTACGGGGTCCAGAGAGCAGCCCCAGAGACGGCCACGAGCACACAGGGCTCACTCCAGCAGCCTGGAACGTTCCGCGTGGCAGAAGAGCCAGCGAAGACGGATTTCCCGCCATCGACGCGGCCCGAGGGAGGCCGAGAAGACGCCTTAGCGGAGGAGACCCCGACTCGGCCGGCACGGAGGAGACCCCCACTCGGCCGGCACGGAGACCCCCACTCGGCCGGCACGGAGACCCCCACTCGGCCGGCACGGAGACCCCGACTCGGCCGGCACGGAGGAGACCTTGACTCAGCTGGCACGGAGACCCCCACTCGGCTGGCCACAGAGACCCCCACTCTGTCGGAGGGGCTGGAGGGGGCATCTGGCCGGCCAGGCGCCCACCTTGCATCCCCCACCCGGTGGCTCGCGGAGCCAGGGGACAAGGGTGGGACCCGGGGCCCAGCTCACCGTCCCCCACCCGCCCTGGCCGCCTTCCCTGTCTCCTTCCGACAGCCACGCCCAGCCCGGGGCAGGAGCTCGACTAGGCGACCCCTGTGGCCCCTGCGGCCACCGTCTGGCCTGGGGCATGGCCCTGAGCGAGAGGGGGAAGGTGCACGTCCCAAGCGGGGGGCACCAGGCTGTGGTCCGGGGAGGGCCCATGTCAGGACAGCAGCTTCTAGAGGGCAGAGGCCTGTGCAGGGAGCATGCGCCTCTGGGCCAGGCAGTCCCCCCGTTTCCCAGACGCGGACGGTGATGACGCCCCGGAAACAGCCCAGACAGGGCCTAGGCAATTTGCAGAGAGGGCCAGGACCCTCGGGGGCCCGTCCACAGAGCAGCAGACTCGGGGCTGTGGACGCCCTCTGCCGGGGCTGCGGCGTCCCCTCCCCGCAGGAGGAAATGGCTCGCGTGTCCCAGGAGGCCCTGCGTGTGACCTCGGAGGGCAGGGAGGCGGTAGGGCAGAGGTGGGTCTGGGGTGAAAGGGACAAGGACCGTCTGTCCTGCTGTCCACCTCCTCTGCCACCAGAGTCTCAGGAAGGAAAGAGGAGAGGCTTCTAAAGAAGCAGCCCCATTCTGTGTCCCCGGTTCGTCTGGTATGACGTGGAGTTGCGTTTCCGGTAGGAAAACCTCCTGGGAGCACGCGTGGGGGTCAGACGCCGCCGGGAGCGTTCCCATCACAGTCACACGCACCGGGCCCGGCACAGTCACACGCGGCCTGCTGGGTCTGCACTGTCTGCCCCAGAGCTGCCTGGGAGGACATGCCTCCGGCCCACGGGTCCCTCCGACACGACACGGGTGACCTCGTCCGCGTGTGCTCCCCGCAGGTGCCTCAGGATGTGTGAGGGGCCGCTGTGACAGTGGGGTCAAGGCCAAGCGAGCAGACGCGCCGTTTAGACGGGGAGCCCCCCACCCCGTTTCAGGTCCCGCTGCCACCGAGCCCCCCCAGCCCTGCTGCCAGGCTGGGTGGTCACCCTCCTCCGGACCTGCTCTGCCACTCATGGCGTGTGGCTATTTAAATTCACATTTAAAGTAATTTAAAAGGAATAAAATCAGTGTTTTCCATTTCTGAGTCCCGCTAGCCGCATCTCAATTGCCCACGAGTCGCGTGGTCAGAGGCTCCCGAACTGGACAGACACAGAACGTTCCCCTCATCACAGAAAATTCTGTGGGACCGACGGGTGACGGCAGCTCTAGAGAAGCAGTGAGGGGTGTCTATGTATTACGTGCATGTGACGGAGTGACCAGTACTCGTTTGTCCTGTGGGAGCTGTTTCCACCGCAAGCTGCTACGCCCCGCCGCCATCTCCCGCCTCGTTGCAATGACACGGTCACTCTCACCGGCCCCCAGAACGCTGAGAGGCACAGCCCAGGCCCGGCCCACTTGCCGAGGTCTCAAACCAAATGCCACCGATTAAGGAGATTTGTCGGAGGCAGCTAATCCCCTGCAGCCCGTCTGTCAGTCCGAGCTTGTTTTGTCTGCGGCCAGGTGTGGGTGGGGTGTCGGGACCTGAAAGGCGGCCGCTGACAAGAGTCAGAGACAGCTCCATCCCCGGCCCACTCCGCCCAGACCCGGGTTCTGGTTCATCGGCCGTGAAACGGCCCGTGAGCAGAAGGCGGGCGGCGAGGTAAACAAGCCGTGAGGGCTCACGCCCCCCGTGTGCTGACGGGGGCCGCTGCAGCCGAGGCCAGGGCCTGCGATACCCGGAGAGGCGTCCCGTCCCTGTGACGTGGGGACCCCATGACGCTCGGCGGCGCTGAGCATCACGCCGGCCATCGATCCACAGCTGGAAGGTGCTCGAGAAAAGGCCTGTTCCCCGGGGCCCACAACACCCCAGGAAACCCGAGGGGACTTCCAGGCCACTGGGCACACAACTTCGAGGTGTAGCAGGAATGCCACCCGTCCCTCCCCGCACCTCGCGTGTCCAGGGGTGTCCCAGGCTGAGGGGGGGACCGTCACCTACACACTCCTCCACACCTCCCCCCCGAGTTCATGTTGAGATGACGCCACAGAACAGGTGATAAACGCCTGGCAGAGAGGACGGGCCACCGCAGAGCTTGGATGACTGCAGCCATCAGCCCAAGGAGATGAGCACGTTGTCAGCCCTGCTATAAGGCGCACGTGGCAGCCAGAGGCGTAGCTGTCAGTCAGGAGCGAGGTCGGTAGACGAGCACGTGGCACCCCAAGGAGACGAGCACGTGGCACCCCAAGGAGACGAGCACGTGGCACCCCAAGGTGGCCTCCGTGAGCTCCGCGGCAGACTCAGCAACTCTGTTCGTCACCTTCCTGCTTACAGTGGTCGGGCTTGTTTCCGTGATTTTCTTGCCCTTAAATATCCGTTCCCCGGTTTATCAGCTTTGGACGGTGAGTGTCCCCTCCCCACTGAGAAGTGAGGGGATATGGACGGTCCCCGTTGTCGCAGTGCCACCCCCAGCTACGAGGGACGTCCGCCCTCGCTCGTCCTGTGCCCGCGTGGTCCTTACGACGAGGGGCAGAGACGCCCTGTCTCAGTCCATGCGGGCCACCGTCACAAACGTGCTGCAGACGGGGGGGCCACGAGAGACAGCACCGATGTCCCCGTCCGGAGGCTGGGACTCTGAGACCCAGGAGCTGGCAGGCCTGGCGTCTGGTGGGGCCTCCCTGGCCCACGGGCGCCGGCCGCCCCCACGTTCTGTCCCCGTGCGGTGGGACAGGGGACTGCTTCCCCCATGGCCCCGTCCCCTCCCAGACACCCTGTCCAGAGACCACCACGTCAGAGGTTGGGTTTCCACACACGGGTTGGGGAGGGCCACAAACGTTCAGTCTACGGCCACCAAAACTTTTTACTAACTTATCCAAAAATCAGACGACAAGTAACTAGTGTTTACTCAGCTTTCGAAACACAGAGTCATCGCACACTGTCTGAAGGTGACCGGGCCTTTGACACCGTCAACCCCCTCCCCCCACCTAGATGTCTCCTGTTCCGACAGCTTTGAGCCCAGTCCACACGCCCACTCCCCACACCAGTCACCGCGGCTGGTCAGCCCGGTCCGACTGCCCGCGGATGCCACGCTCGCCACTGGCCCCGCCAGGCCCTCCTGCTGGGGGAGCCCTCGTCTGCCTGGAGCGGCCTGGGGCCCCGGGCTCCGCTCGTCTGCCCGCGGTCACCGTTTACCAGGACTGGTCTTCGGCATCACAGATCGTAGTTCACACCACCAAGGTCACCGTCGCTTCCGAGCCCCACGGTTCCGTGTCCCGTTGCTGACCCGCCCGGACGGATTTCGACGTGGACTCCGCCGGCCCCCGGCGGCCCTGCCCCGCGAGCTGCTTCTGCGCCTCGGCCGCAGGCAAGTCCGTCAGTGCGGACAGCCGCGCCCCCGGGGAGGGGCCCCGGGCTTGGAGGAGATCTCTGCCCCTCCTCCCGGGAGCCTGTTGGTGACTTCGCCCAGGGAGTCACGGAGCAGCAGCGGTTCCGAGTGGCACCCGCATGGCCTCCCCAGTGCTGGCCATCTTCTCGCACCTGCGTTCACCCCGCCACCCCCTCCTCGTCCCCGCCTGTCGCCCCCTGCGATCTCCCCAAACCCAGTCAACGCGGGTCCTTCCCAGAGCCGAAGTCGCATGGCGGACACTGCTCCAAGCGCACGTCCCGCTCCGAGGACTCACCGGGCCCGGCCTCACCCTCAGACGCCGGCCGCTCCCCCCGACCCCCGGCCGCTTCGCCTGGAACACTGTCCCGTCCTGCCGGACGCCGCCCGGGCGGCCCCTCAGCGAGGCCTCTGCCGCCACCTGTGCTCGGCAGTGCGACCCCCAATGTGCCCCGTTTCCTCCCGTGGCGCCTACCACCTGCCAACACGCTCGTTTCTCATGGGCGCTGGGCGCCCATCTGTCCCATGCCCGCCCCAGTAGGATGTCAGCTCCTGGCGGGCCGGATCCCTGCCCGGGGACCCCGTGTCCGCGGGACACTGTCCAGAACGCGATAGGCCTCCCCAGACCACTTTTGGAGAGTGAACGGACTCTCACGGTCCCCGCTGAGCTGGTCTCTGCGGCCAGGGGTCAGAGGGAGGTAGACGCTGTGGACACGTGAGGGGAAGACGGGCGGCCACCGCACCGGGCCGGCGGGAGAAGCGGCCGGGCAAGCGACATCGGGCGGGGGCCGCACGGGTGACGGGGCCGGGTGTGCAGCCTGACACCGCGGTTCGAGCGCGTGTGGGGCGCTCGTGCGTGCACGCTGCGTGGCCGTCTGCAGGGATCCACACGGAGCCGCGGACGGGGCGCTCTCTAGGGCGCGGGAATGGAAAGGGGGGGCCTTCGCACCTCCCAACTCTGCTCGTTCTCACATCGGCCAGGAAGCCACCGGCATCGTGCGTTCCTGTCAGCGTGTTCCGGGGAGCAGGGCCGAAGGCCGCCGATCGGAGCCCCCAGCACGCCGGCTCCTCCTTCAGAGGTCGGGGATGAAGGAAGCGGGGCGCAGGTTCGGGGCCCCCCTCCTCCTGGGCTAAGTTGAGACAAGAACCGAAACGCCTACAGAGACGGTCTCGGCCCAGACAGACAGCCGCGCCAAGAGTCTCCTGAGGGGATCTGTTCCTCCGGGGTGGACGCATGCGAAGCCGGGCCACGGGGGCCACCAGACTGTTCGGCCAAAGCAGGACAGAGGGGGACGGTGTCGGCCGTGCCTGGGGCGCCTTCCACGCCGCGGGCCCTGGCTTCCTCACACCGAGCGGTTCCCCGAAGTCTCTCCCAGGGACCACAAATCCTGGAGCCCCTGCCTCACGTCTCCCGCGCAGAAAGACGTTGTATTTGCTAATCTTCTCCATAAACGTGTCTTACAATCTTGGGATTTTGTCAAACCGTGTACACAGGGTAATTACAGAAAGAATGGGGCATTATTTGCATATCTAGTATTTAAAGGGTTACTTATGTAATTATTGAATGTAACTTAGAATAAGCTGTTGGATTCCCTTTCATCGCGAGCCAAGCATTGGCTTTGAAAGGAATGCCTTTAAACTTCAATAACGCGAACGCGCATGGCCAGGCCGAGCTACCGTTCTAGCTTAAGCGAGTCAGACATGAAAGTCTTCGAGCTGGAGACGAGGGGCGAGTCCACTTTAGACACTTTTTCTTTGAAAGAAGGCGACTATCGCTCTCGGAGACGTGGGGATGTTCTCCGCATTAGGGGTTCTGGGCTCCTCGCTTTGAGGCAGGTCCGGTCCGCCCTGACTTTTGTTGTTTTAAGTTCCCCCCGGCCGCCTGCAACACCTGAAGCAGGTAAAAGCTCTGCCTCACCGTCGCCCCTGCAGACATTCGCTCCCCGGACCCGCGCGGAGGGGGGAGGGCGGAGGGCACCGCACATGAAAGGGAGAAAGGAATTGAATGTTGTTTTTTCCCCGATGAGAAAAGCAGGTTGGGTCTCAGCCTTTTTCAAACTGGAGGCCAGGTGATCAGCATTTACTCTGTCAAAAGCGTCTCCCGTGACAATGCCACAGGGACTGTAAGGATCAGCGGGATTGAAAGGCGCCTGGGACATTGACAGAAGGGCGTTCGCAGGAGCCAGACTCGTCCCGGAGTCACCTCCACTGTCCGTTTCGAGAAGCCGGGATGGGGGCTCGGGCTCAGAGCAGAAAGTCACATACACGCGCGCTCACGCACAGACACGCACACACACAAACACACAGACGCACACAGAGACACACACAGAGACACAGACACACACCACCACACACACACACACACACACACTGCTCAACTTAAAAGTTTTCAACAGGAGCTTAAATCTAAGTACTGCAGAGAGAAGCAGGGTTGAAAGAGCCTCAACCTCGACTTTGATGTAAACACCCAGCTTCTTGGAGGGCGGCCATATCTTTGATCCTACACAAACTGTTAAGAATCAAGTGTCTTGAATCCTGATCAGTTGAAGTATAACAAATTTTACAGTTATTTTCAGTTTAAGTTAGCTCGCAGGTGATTAATAGTGGGATAAAATGACAAGGAGTAGTCTCAAGAATTCCTCAAGCCAACAAAGACATTTAAATAAATTAAATTAGTCCCAGTGTGTTGAAAAACTGGAAGCTATTTCCATGACATTCATTTGACATCTGGTAATAACCTTTAATATTTTCAAAGTATTTTCTCTTCCTTTTCAGATTTGCCAGGGAGCTTTCCGTGCCCTTGGCTGTGCTGCTTCATTACGAACCACTTCCTTCTCAACGAGTATGAAATCAGGGGTTTTGTTTTGTTTTGTTTTATAAAAAGGACATGGAGCTGGAAATCGGTGTCTCGTGTTCTCAGCTCACTACTCATGACGTGGCTTCGAGCGGCTACTTTACCCATAGAATGAAAGGGTGAAGCTAGATGGGTTCTAAGATGCCTCGTAGCCCCAAAACATTCCACTCCGTGTCACCCAGCATGCCAAGCCTTGTCTCCGCTGTGAGTTTTATCCTGGCCACACTCTGCAAGGTGGCAACCTTTACAACAGCCCTGTCTCCATTCACAGTGGGGCTCCAGGCGGGCCCCGGGCACCGAGACATTGCGAAGCTACTCGCGCCAGTCCACTGGGCAGCCGGGGCCGAGAACCGCCGGTTTAGGTGGTAAGTGAGGTATTATTATTAAAATTATGGAATCAAGAACCAATGATCAGGAAACAGTTACTTCTCAGTCGCCCGCGGGGGAGCCACACGGGCCGCCTGAGGGATGCAAGGAGTGGACAAGCAGAACGTGGGGTCCAGGGGGACCCCCGGGGCCACCTCACATCACGCCTCAACTTCCCTGCAGTAGCACCGAAGGGCGGGCACGTGGCCCGGGACAGCCAGTTTGGACTCCCCTGGACACAGTGGCGAGTTGGCCGAGGGGAGACCCCGGAAGGTCAGTCACGTCAGATGAGAGACGTTCTCCCCCTCTCCCCTTCAGGACGGACCCCGGTGAGGACTGGATGAGCCGGGCCAGTATTCCCCACCACAGAGCAAGAACGCCCGCTAGAGAGCAAAGCCAAGATGGAAGAAGCCCCACCCGGCCGAGGGGAGCTCTGCAAAGACTATTTGAACACCTGGACCCCGACACCTGCAGCCATCTGCAGTGACCGCTCGGTGGCACCACAGCCTCCGTCCCACATGCCAGACACCTGAGTGAGGCTGCAACACTCATCTTGTCGGAAGGCCGCCTGACGAACATGATCCTGTCAGAGGGGCTGTGTCTCACTCCTGAGATGACAGGGAATAACAGTGAGACCCCACCGGGGGGGAGGGGCAAAGCCTGTAGAAGCTGCAGGAGGTCAGGAGGAAAAGGGACCATCCGGAGGGGAGGGCTCAGCAGGCCTGGGGTGGGAAGGACGTGGTCAGGTGCTTCTCCGGGCACCTTTCCAGTGCCCTAGAGACTTGAATTCTGCAAGGAGGGCTGGGGACGGTGGCACTGCATCACGTGTGTGAGTGGAGCTCCTGTGGACCCAGCCACCTGTCCATCCACCATCCGTCCGTCGTCCGTCCCCGTCACGTCCGTCCACCCGTCGTCGTCCGTCAGTCCATCTGCCCATTATCCGTTCATCCGTCCATCGTCCGTCCGTCAAATCCGTCGTCAACCGTCAATCCCGTCAATTCTGCATCGTCCATCCATCCACCCGTCGTCCGTTCATCCGTCCATCCGCCCGTCAATGTCAAATCATCCATCCCGGCCGTCTATCCGTCGTCCATCGTCCGTCCGTCCGTCAAATCCGTCCATCGTCCGTCCGTCCTGCCATCGTCCGTTCGTCCGTCCGTCCGCCCGTCGTCGTCCGTCCAAATCCGTCCGTCTATCCTGCCTATCACTATCTATCCTTTTCATCCATCCATCGTCAAATCCGTCTATCCGTCCACCCATCGTCTATTCGTCCGTCCGTCCGTCCGTCCGTCTAATCCACCTTCCGTCCGTCGTCTTGCATCGTCCATCCGTCGTCCGTCCGTCACCGTCGTCCGTCCGTCCGCCGTCGTCCATCCATCCGTCAAATCCGTCTGCCGTCATTTCCCGTTCGTCCGTCCATCACCCATCCATCATCCATCCATCCATCCATCCATCCATCCATCCATCCATCATCCATTCTCCATCCTTCATCTATCCATTTATCTTTCTATCTTTATCCATGCAATAAATTTCCATTGTGGGGAGATGGTGATTAAGGGGTACAAAGTATTAGTTACAAAGATGAGTAAGCTCTGGGTCTCGTGCAATGGGACCAGAGTGAGAATATTATATTGTGCTCTTGAAATCTGCCAAGAGTATAGCTTAATCATTATTACCCCAAAAAAGAAAAAGAAGGAAACGGGAACCAAATGAGGTGAGGGGTGTGTTCATTAGCTTGATTGGGGCGAATAGTCCACAGTGGCACATAAATTGTTAAGTTGGGCGCCTTTAATAATATAATTTTCATTGTCAATTATACCTCAGTTAAGCGGGGAAAAATAACTCCATCGCAGCCAGCCCCGGGGATTGTGAGGGTCACGCTCTCCACAGCTGCTTCATGGGCGTCTAGCTGGCGGCACAGGTCAGGGTCACCACAGTGCTGGTGGCCGACAGCCAGCTCCGACGGTGGCCTTCAAACCCCATCCGGTCGGGTGTAAGATCGCGACTCGGGCACCCCCACGAACCCAGGCGAAGGGGCCCTCTGACCCCCGCCGGCTGGCCGTGTGGCTGACACGAATAACCGGCGACATCCATTATGAGTCAGGAAGTGAGCACCGGGAGACGTCAATCAGGTGCTGAGCACGGGCTGCTGCGGAGCGCGCAGGGGCGTCCTCCGGGGAGGCGGGCGCCACACGCCCATCCCGGCCACCAGCTGCCCCTCCCGCCCACGGGCTGTTCTCTGAATCAGGGAGCGGGACTGGGAGCTCCCCCGAAATACAGACGAGCGTGTCCATCCAATTATCCAGTGCAGGGGCGTCCAACCATTTTCTCAGAACTGTTACTACTCCGAGAGAACGTGCTGCCTTCCCGACTCATTCCGACTTCACTGGCAAACGGAAGCCGAGCACCTGGGCCAGGACGGGGCGGCCCTGCTGCCGAATCGTGGGCGGCAAGCGACGGCAGAGACCACCGCCACATGTCCCCACGAGGGCAAAACGGCCCTCGCGGACTTTCAGACGCTGGTGGTAAAAATAACGCGCCGATGTAAGAGTGACCGACGCCTTCACGAGTGCTGACCGCCAGCCATCCGTGGAGCCCTCGGTGGCACCGTGACGCCCGTCAGTGCTGGCCTGACCTCGGAGGGGCTCCCCGCACCGCACAGCAGGGGCGGGGTTTGGACGGAGGGCCTTCTGATTCCGCAGGCCGCGCCGTCAGCCGCTGCCACCGGGCGTGCCGTGACCGCGCTCCAGTGCACACCCGCTCCGTGACATGTCGACAGCCGTCCCTTTAAGCACAGGGACACGGTGCAGTAACACACTTCAAACAGGTTCTCTTTGCAGGACTTGTCAGAGCCTTTACCGGGCAAATATGGCTTTTGAGTCTACGGCCAGGGATGAGCTGCTTCTCAGAGGCTCAGGGCCCAATGATGACCCAGCCTGGGCTAGGCCCGGCCTCGCTCAGGGGACGCGGGGGGAGCAGGGCGAGGGGGAGCCCGTAGTCTTCACGCGGACCTTCCTGTATCTGCACTCCAGGGCCCAACACTCGGGAAGGGCCGAGTGCAGCGTGTCCGTCTGGCGGAGTGTCCCCTCCTGGGGGCCGAGTGCAGCGTGTCCGTCTGGCGGAGTGTCCCCTCCTGGGGGCCGAGTGCAGCATGTCCGTCTGGCGGAGTGTCCCGCGGGGATAGACGGGGCTGACTGCTGGGCTCTGGGCTCCCGGCGCTGCCTCGTGGAGGGGGCGTGACTCCGCCCACACCTTCGCCTCAGCTTCTGCACCCATGAACCTTGAGTGACAGTGGCTCTCGCCTCTCGTGGTTGTCACAGCCCCGTCACTGCCGGTTCCGTGTCAGCGCTGGCCTCAGGCGGCCCTGTCTGCCACTCGCCTTCCCCACGGGCATCTTCCGTGTGTTCCTTTCTGGTACTTCAGGCCCAGAGGCCAGACTTCAGCAAAAAATGCCTGAGCCAGGTGCCAAGAGACCTCACTCTGATTCCCGCCTGTCACCTATGAGGCCGTGCCCAGTGTCCCCACGTTTGTCTGAGTGTAGAGGGTGACTATCGATGCCTGGTGGCCTTTCCCTGCCACCGGCACCCATTTCTCATGAAAGGCCCCCGAGTGTCCCCAGCCCAGCGATGAGGGGTCGGCAGCCTCAGCGGGGCGAGGAGCCCAGGCCACAGTCCTCACGGACGCGCGCTCCTCTTCGAGGCCAAAGCCCCCGACGCTCCAGTGGCGCCAGCCTCGGTGGGCCAGCGCCGGCCTCTCCCCCACATCGCCCTTGGCGGCCCCGTCCAGCTGGACCACCACTGCTGGGCGGAAGGTCGTCGGGCACCTGCATTTGGCCGGCTTGTCAGGGGACCACCGGTTTTCATCACCTCTAGGCCCAGAGTGCTGGGTCCAGATGGACCACTTGGGGCAACACAGAGACTGTGATGGGTCCTCGATGTCGCCCTGGGCTGCAGATAGCCCTGTCCCCCACCCCTGTCCCCACAGCCTAAGACCCGGCTTGAAGGCCTTCGGCAGAAGGAGCCCCCAGTGCCGGGCTGCAGGGCAGCCGAGGGGCCACAACGGGGAGCAGAGGGCGAGAGACGCCTGTCCCTGGGGCCAGCCTTGGGCTCCATCCCTCACTCTGCACAGACACCTCCGGGCCTGACCCCCTCACTGAGCCGGGCGGGGACGGGGACGGGCCAGAGACAGCTGCAGCCGAGACGAGACACGTGGGATGAAGGTCCGCTTGGCCGCCTGGGCTCATCCATTGTTCACCACGATGACAGAAGGACCTCTGGGAACCACTCTACAGACACGGCCGGTGGACGTCAGCTTCCCTTTCCTGCCCGTGTCCCGCCCCCCACGCCCGGGGGCCGTGCCCACCTCCCGAGCCCACACCCGACCCGCCAGCCGCGGCCCCTGGGGGACAGGACGCCGAAGGCCAGCGGCTTTACTGCCCCGAACGTAAATAATCCCCTGGGGAGCGACCGAGGCGCTCTCGACTCGTATGTGTCTTCTCCTCTAGTCTTCCCGCACGGAGCGTGGTCAAGTCACAGATTTAGAAAGAAGGAGCTACACTCCCCAGCCCCGAAACGAACAAACGAAACATCGCCATCGTCACCACAGCCCGGGCGACTTCTTCCTGTTTCTCTCCCCTTGCCCATCGTCGCGAATGACTACGATCGGATTAGACGGGCTTTGCTTCAGGGTCTGCCACCGGACGGGATGACTCGAGAACAGGAAATCCCCCTTCCAGTGAGCCGAAGCTCCTTCCGGCTGAGCTTTAGGAAAAGGCGCGTGTCCTTCCCCGCAGAGGACATCCCCGGGATGTTTCGGGGACCAACAGACCCCTGGTTCTGACGCGTCTGGCCGCGGTGCACTCCAGGTGGGGTGCCGTCTGCGTAGACCAGGGCCTCACCCCCGGAAACCCTCTGCCCGGTCCAGAATACCCATTTCTCAGACAGCTCAGATGACACCTCGCCGAGGGGGCGCGAGGAAGGCTGGCCGGCATCCCGGCCAGTTCTGCCCGTCTGAACCCACTCGAGGAGGATCCGCCACAAAGGGCCTCGGCCACCCCCTCTGCAGACGCGGCGGGCGAGCTGGTGGGCCCACGGCGACCATGTGTTTCTGCGTTCACCGTTTTTTTTTGTTTTTTTTTTTTGGTTTTTAACGTCTACCACCGCCCACTCATTAGTCACTCGTGCCAATGAATCGCAAACTTAAGAAACTATTTAATTTCATCATGCGTTTGTTCCAAGAAATGGCACCTTCCCACAGACAAATGTGCGTCTCCGGGCCGGGGGGCGGGGAGGCGTTTGTGGGGGTGTTCGCACAGGCCGAGCGGCCCGCTCTGCTGCTGCATATGTTCCCAGGTACTTTTCCCGAAGGGTGTAAACGAAGGCGGTTCCTCATTTTCAAGCATTTATCGCATTCCTTGCTTAAATGCTATCAAAAGAAATCCTTTCTCTTACATGGAAAGCTAAGGAGAATTCTTAAGTTGACATCCGCATAACGGAACATTTATCTTACGACGGTTTGCAGCTCGTGGTGAGCCCCAGACGCCTGAACCTCAGAGTCTAAAGGGGAGGTCACTCTTTCACCCGCCCAGGAGGGGACACAGTGACAATGTGACGGAGCCCAAACTCGGCGTTTGTCAGACACAATGCATTATCTCCCTGGGTCCCCAAGTCGACTCAGACCTGAGACGTTCCAGTGCCTCAGTTCCACTGCGGAGCACGCTCGATTCATCGGCACAAGTGACACGATTTTCTGTCACGCGAATCTGAGATTAGGACCACGATCCGACAACGCAGAAAGAGAAAACCGGTGACCGTAAGAGCCCAGACTTCGCACCAACGCGGGGAGACGCGGCGCGTTCAGGTGAGAACTCGGCCGATGTGTCCGAAAGCCCTCGGCGTCCCGGCCGCAAACGTGACGTCTGAGCCCAGGAGCCACGCGGGGGCCGAGCGATTACAAAGCGAAAAGTACCGAGAATCTGCTTTTCCTCCAGGAGGCAAAGCGCTACCAGAGGAGAGTGAAGACTTTCTGTGTAACGTGTGGACTGAAGACAGCTGAGCGAAGAGGGTGTTGTTTTCATTTTTGACGAGAAGGAGGGAATCTAGAAAGTGACAGCGCTATTTGCAAGCCCCATGTCTGGTTTCATGTGACTTAAAACGGCATGCACGGACGGTTTCCTCCAGATGGCAGACTTATGGATTTTTTTCTACATACTTTTTTCTCTATGTTCTAATAATTAATCACGAGCCTGCATGAAGTGTAGAATTTTGTAAATTTGCCATAAAATCGTGCCATTCATTCAGCGAACAAGGCTGCGATTTGGGAATAAAAATGCCCTCAGACAAATCACAATGAACAGATTCACAGTCCCCTCGTGGGACAGCGGTGACCTGTGGCCAGCAGGGCCGGTGTGTAACCAGGTAACAAGGGAGCCCTCTCCCAACACAGCAGGGAGCCCCAAAGCGTCACTGGCCCACGGGGCGGGTGGCTGTGCCTCCAGGTCACCTGCTGCTTCGGGTGGGAAGCTGGTGTCAGAAAGACACGCCCCTTTTGACAACTGCAGCTCGGCCGTGCACTCTGCGATGTTTGAGGGCCTCTCCTGTCCTCACTTAGAAGGGGCCCACAATCACAGGCCACCAGGGCTCCCCCGAGGGACGGCAGTGAGCCAACCACAGTCTCCGTGGTCCAGTCACAGCCGCCTCCCCCTCCGGGCCGCCATCCCCATTCCGTCTGCACTCAGCAGACAGCCAGGGGGCCACCCGGTCACTCATCCACCCGGCCTGCCCCAGCCCCAGGGAGATGGCACGCAGACCCCACAGCTCACTTCCGGTGTGACGCCCAGAGCCCCGAACACGACGGTCCCCAGTGTGGTCTGAGGTTGGTGGTCCGTGGTCACTGTGCCAGCCAGGGTGCGTGGCACGGTGGGGGCAGCACGAGACTCGCCCCTCACAGGAGGAAACAGCCTCGAAACGGCCTGTCTTTCCAGCCCGAAGCGCAGTGTTTCTGGGAAAGCGGTCAGCGATGAGTCCGGGGCACCACCTAACCCTTCAAGCAGGTGGCGGCCGTCAGCTTTCTGCATCCCCTGCTACAGGCACACGTGCGTGTGCACACTCACGCACACATGCACACACACGCGCACACACAGTGCTCTTTCCAGCACTACCCCACACGTACACACGCGCACACACCCGCACACGTGCCGACTCTGCAGGACGCGGCGTGACAGTGGACACTGGCCTTTTCCTGAGGGTCTCCGTGCCCGTGAATGCAGCCTGCAACGTGACGCGCAGAGCGGCACCCCGCGGGGCTCGCCGCCCACGCGCCTGGGGGCCGCAGGGCTGAGGGCGCAAACTCCTCGGTGATGACGGTTCTCTGATGTGGAAAGGAAATGGGGGTCCCAGACTGCACGGTTTGAGGGGGAAGCGCGTCCCGGGATGCAAGCCCCGAAGCGCACTTCCTCGGGGACAGCGAGCGGTGGCACCAGCAGAAGGCGGCGACTCAGCCCCTGCTAACGAGGCGGTCCTTTCCTCCCGTGTCCTCGTGACCGAGGGCCCAAGGGGAACCAACTGCGCGTTGGTCTGTGGCCGCTCAGCACTCGAACCTGCTGAGATTCTGCCCAGGTAACGTGAACCGTGGGCCAATCAAACGCACGATCAAACAGACGGCGCGGTGAGCGGGCGCGACGCAGCCGGGCAAAGCCCTGAGCCGGGGAGGCCAGCGACATGAGGAGCCCTCTGATGCCGCCTGTCCCCTCACGTGTGCAGATCCATCGAGAGAAATCCGCGGTTCTCCCCACCGGCCACCCCAAGGAGGGCCACTCGGAGCCCAGCACAAGGAGGGGAAGAAGGGGATGCTGGAGTCGGGAGGCTCCAGCTTGTCAGGGTCCAGTCACCCGGTCACCCGCCCCGTCTGCACGGCCCCGTTACCAACCAACAAACGAAACGACACAGAGGATTTGGCGGCCGTTCAGTTAGCCAGCCAGTCATCTCCCGAGGTCGCGGCCCCCAGCCGGTCACTGCGGTCTGACTGTGTGCGGTCAGCCGCCACACTAAACTAAGTTATTGGAGACCGCCTGCGCCTGCGGCTTCCTGCTGGGAACCCATGACCAAAGCGCCTGAGTGTCTGGCAGCCTGTCCTCCCCTGAGGGCACCGACCGTGTGGCAGCTCGCCGTGTAAAAGACGAATCCCTAACTCAGAAAACCCCGGCCCCGGCTGGACACCGGCTTCCACTCACCGCTGCATCAGAGAAGAATGTAAAAGCAAACTGTCCCTTCCCAAGGACCGAAGGCGACTGGCAGACCCGAGCCGCACAGGGCACCCTGACCGCACCGTCGGCCGGGAGCCTGTCCGCGTGCCCTGCGTCCTTTGAGGAATGTCCGGGACGAGAAGACGGAGCAAGTAGCCCAAACCGAGCGAGGAGGTCCAGGTGCTTCGCCCTCCCCAGTGTGACGGTCACCCGAGTGGGCAAACGATCACGGAAAAGTGCAGCTGCCGGCGGGGACCCTAACACGCCAACGGCCCCGCCGTCCCCAGATGTAGAGAGCCTTCCCGCCACTCAGCCTGTCCACCTTGCAGTCCTGCCTGAAGACCCAAAGGGACCTTCCTATTGGTGATTACGAGAAAACAGCAAGGCGCGTGTGTGTGTTTTAAAGCGATAGCTATGCACGATTTTGCCCTAATTATTGAATTTTTCCGAGTGCGTTTCCTTCATCATAAAGTAGATTGGTAAAGCAGACTGCCTCTTAAAAGGGGTCTAGAAAGGCCTGGCACAGTGACGACTCACCATCCCCTTCCCAATTCTCAACTGAATCTGCCGCTTCTGGCACATGTGTGTCACGCCGAGCTCCAGCTGCGGGTCAGCCAGCCTCGCCTCAGACGAAGGGGTCTTGCCCAGCTTGCTGGTTTGAACGAGAGCAGCGGCTTGGAGAAGTCAAGTGCCTGTGTACCGTGCAGGCAGCACCCGTCACACCGAGAGAAGGGAACAGAGACACACACGTGTTAGCCGGCCGGGGCCAGCTTGCTGCCAGGAGCTGTCTGCACGTGACTTGTGAGGGACTGTCATTCGTCTGGTTTGACGGGAGATGAATTAGGGGCTCTAAGGAAGTCTGAGCAGCTGGTACGTGCCGGAGCCGGGATGAGAACCCAGGAGTCTGCATCAAACCCCACATGTGTCTCACCCACCGGCCCTCGTCCTGGGTCACCTGTTCATTCTGCGTCAAGCAAAAGGTTACCTGCAGCTTCAGCAATCGTCCTGCCTCGTGACGCTGCCTGAGGCGACAGCCTGTTGGAAACCTTTGCAGACGTTTAAACTACATATGTGCTTAATCCGTGTGCCTGCGTGTGCGCGTTCGTATCTGCGTGTAAGACGTTAAACACGGACGTCGAGGTCAGTGACGCTGGTTCCCGTCATCTGTCCTCCAGGAGCTGCGCCGCTAAGTGATGGAAGGGTGAGCATTTGGCCCGTTACCAAGAAAACCTGCGTCTTATCCTTGAGACTCTCCAGGGACAAGCGCGCTGACTCACGGGGAGCTGCGAGGGGACCCGCTCTCGAAGGTCAGCGGGGGCAGCCGGGGCGTGGGGACGACGCCAACGGGACGCGCAGCGGCCGCCTCCCGCGTCTGGCCTCACGGGCCTCCTGTCCGGGCGGCGGGGCTGCGGCGGGCAGACTCGGCGAATCTGGGCGGATCTCCTCTCGCCTGCGGGACCCAGAGGAATCTCGTCGACCTTCCCCGGGTTTGGAATAACATCCAAAAGTTCCAGCTGACCCGGTCAAGACATCCACAGGCTTGCCTCAGGGACCCACACGCTGTGAGGGTCCCAGAAGGGACACAAGACACCGGTCCCGGTGCGCAGGGCAGTGCCGGGCACATGCACACATAAACGCGTGGCTTTTCTGAAATCAGCTCAGCCGGGTGCCGTGGGTGCCTGTTCGCTAAATCGGGCACCCCACCCAGGCCAGCTCCAACCGACTCCCATTTTTTAAATAAAGTTTTACTGGAACACGTGTCATCTGTGGCTACTTTTGCAGCAGGACGGTGGAGGTGAGTGGCTGTGACAGAGGCCGCCCCACCCGCAGAGCCTAAAATATTTACTGTCTGGCTCTTCACAAAAAAAGGCTTCTCAACTCGTGACTTAGATGCCATGCGTCGTGGACAGGTGACCTTGTGTCGTAGCTCAGAGTCTGACATGTAGCAGGTGCTCTGTGAACTTGCCAGCCACTCATATGTGTCTCTCTCCCCCACGAACATGCGACAAACCGCCGGTGCTGGTGTCCACACGAGGGAGAGATGCTCAGGGCCCCCAGCACTGCACACGAGCAGACGGTCCGTGTACCGTGGACTCACTCGGTGACAAACACGCATGTCTCCCGAGGCCCGCAGCCTGCCTGGGGTGAACAAAAGGACACTGCAGGGGACCTCTGAGCAGGAGCACCGATGTCACGGGACACCAAAGAGGTCTCCGGCCCAGGAATCGCCTCCATCTGCATTTCGGCCTCTCCCGGAGGAAGGTAAGGTGGTACCCCGCTGACCGGGGACACGAGAGAGGACACGCCGCAGTCAAGACGGTGCGGTTTCTTGTTAGAACAAAGTCTTCGGGGAGACAGCACGTCGCTTCCCAGCAAAGACGCCGAATTGGTAACTTTGTTCGATTAAGTAAATATTTTTCATGGGCGAAGGCGGACGCATTCCATGTCTGTGACACACGGGCTTCTCGAGGTCAGATGCTAAGGGCGTCTTCAGCCCCAAATCACACACGCCCCTCCGTCCTGCCTGAAATCCCCTTCTGAAAGCTGTCTCAAGAGCTCCGAAAGGGCCACTCACTCATCCTACAAAGAAACCCCAAGACAGGTCCTATTCCTTCACTCCAGAGGAAGAACATGAAGCTCGTAAAACCTCACGAAGGAGGCGAGGGGCAGCGACCTCTCCAGCTGGCCAGTGTGGCTGGGGCTGAGGAATGAGCTGGGGAGACAGACCCTCAAGACGGCCGAGTGAGGGCGGCTGAGTGAGGACGGGTGACTGAAGGCAGGCGAGGGCCTAGGACGACTTGGCGGCTCCTCCCACACAGTCCCACCGCAGACTGTCACCGGAACGAGAGGAAATAAGATTGTGGCTGAGCATCAACAACAGGGAGTGGCTTTCCAAACGCTGACGCTTGTCCGACCGTGGAAAAGCGGGACTTTGGGTCTTCCTAGAAGCCACCAGTCAGGATGGGTCTGGTGACACTGCTCCGGGTTGGCGCACATCCGCCTGCTCCTGCAGCTGCCCCGGAGCCCTCGGAAGCCTCCGTGTCGCTCTCGCCAAGACGGGGCGGATACCTGGGGACTTACGGGGCTCTGAGAAGGCGCGGACTGCAGCAGCACTTGTTTCTGCCCCAGCCCCCGTGGCCACCGTCCCCGACTCCTGCGCTGCTCGGAGTCGCAGGAAACCCAGATCTAGGACGTCATCCACGCCGGGAGTTACGGCACCCAGTCCTCCTCCCGACACTCGTGTCTCCGCTTCGCGGAAGGACAGCGGAGTCGCGTATGCTACAGGAAGACGACTTTCTCAAGAACGAGGCCGGCGTACAGACTCGTCGCGGCCAAGGGACGGCATCTGCTCGGTCAGCAGCGACCCGAGCAGGCGCCTCAGGGCCGAGTGGCACGCGTGGCCTCTGTTCCTTGTGCCGTGCCCTCTCAGAGGCCCTTTGGCGGCCCCAGGAAGACAGTACGCTCTTGTCACTTCCTTTTTTCTGGAGAGAGTGTCAAGAAAATTGGAACGGGAGTGAGGAAGGCCTGGCTCTGGCCTCGGTCTGACCTCGGGGCCAGCGTTTGCAGGGGTCTTCGACCATCGGCAGCTTATTTCCTCTCTCGGTCCCCATTTTCTTGTTTATGAAATGGGGAGCTTGCAGTACCCCTGGGACGGCGAGGAGGGACTGACGAGGGCCGTGAGCGGGCGGTGACATTTTCCGTGGTTGTGCAGAGAAGCACCGTGCCCGTGCTGGCCCAGCCCCTGGATGGCCGTCACAGGAGGGTGGCCGGCTCAGGGACCCTCGTCCTCCTCCATCAGCCGAGCAGGCCCCCGATCTGGTGCTTCCCGCTCCACTGCGCGTCGGGGGTCTTGCTGAAATGCCGAGCCCCGATCGGCAGCTCCGAGGTGACCCGAGGGTGCCAGTGCATAGCCACACCTGGGGTGGCAAGGGTCCAAAGCACGCACACACTCTTGCTGCCAACTTCGGGCGTGGGACAACCGCTTTGCCCTCCGGAAGCACCTCGCTTCAACTGATTTGCAGGATGAGGCCGAGGCCACGTGTTTATACTTCTCTGACCCAGGAGGTCGCCACCAGCCATCCCTCAGAGGTGACCCGCTGTCACTGGAGGGGACGGGCAAGAGGCTGAGGTGGACCAGCTCCTCTCACAACGGCCAAGGCCTCATCCCGCGCTCAGGGACCAGTCAGTGGCCTCATCTCAGGGCCGGGGACAGCCTGGGTCACATAGCCAGTGGCTCGTGCTCGGGCAGCAGCTATGGGAGCATCTATCATGCTTCTGAGTTGCTTCAGGAAGCCGGATCTAACCCTCAGGGCCCCATGTGGCCCACGGGTCCTCACCTGCTTTGGGACATCTTGAGCCCAAGTTAAAGACCCCGGGGTTGGAGCTTGAGTGTCCCTCCCAGGAAGCCCTGCCCTGCGAGGGATTGGCTCTGGCCAACGGTCCTTGTCCACTGACCTACAAGGCAAAGAACGAGTCTCATCTGCTTGTGCCCGAGGGAGCACATCTAACGTACAGGTGTTGAGGCCACCCTGGGGGTCCCCCGGGAGGGGTCGACACAGCAGCGGATGCGCCAGTAGGTTTTCTTGCTGGTCATGAGGAACGTGTGTGAGTTTGGGTGATAGAAGCAGCTGAACCATCCTGAAAATGGGAAATCGATTTCTCAAAGCTCCTAATAACCTGTCAAGAACTTGCTGTATGTCTGGGACGATGCCAACCGCTATTTCCCATTGTTTGTTCCGAAGATCCCAAGTGCTCATCTCTTATAAGAAATGTCTAGAAGTCACTGAGAGAGATGTCCCATCTCTGGGGTTGTCAGATGAAGTGCGGGACACACCAATGAGATGTGAATTTCAGTTAAAGGAGAGGTAAATAAGATCATCAGACTTCCCAAATATTGCATGGGGTGTATCCATACGAAAAAAGTATTCCTTATTTATCTGAAATCTACATTTAACTGGGTTGCCCAGATTTTTACTTTTTAAATTGGCCACCGTCCCCATGACCCGAATGATTACATTTACTCTGATGCCCAGAAGGTCCTGGTGGACAGGAAGCCACGCAGTCCCCCACTGGCCAACACCGAGCAGGCAGGAAGGTTCGATCTGAAACTTCTGTTCAGCATTTACACATATGTCTCTGTTTGCAAGTACTAAGAAACCCTTAACGCGTAAATATCTCCATTTAAATTACTCGCTTTTTAGACATTTGAGAAAAGCAATTATCTAAAAATAGAAACAACAGGCTGTTTTGGAAACAGAGACTGCCGCCCACTTCCCAGGCAAGAGCGTGGAGTGGACGTGGGTCACGCTCGCCGCCACCGGCAGCGCCGTCTTCGCCCCCAGACCCCCGGCCAGTCCCACGGAGGACCTGGCTGCGCACAGAACTCTGCCACGGAGATCGCAGACCAGGTCAGCGAGAGCTCGGCAATGCCCGCGTTTCCGGTGGTGACTTCTCCCACAAGCTGTCCCTTCCTGCCTAAAACCGCCGGGAGCCCAAGGTGGCCCGGGGACACCACCCCCCGTCACCCCACACTTCCTCCTCGTTTCCGAGATCCACACCGACACGAGCCCCGTCTGCAGCAGGCCGGGCAGCTGGCGGCACAGCGATGTCCCTCCCCCCTCGGGGACCGTGACGTCTGCCTCTGGTCCCGCCACTGTCCTCCCCCAGAGGCCCTCTTCCAAGAGCGGCGTCCTCAGCGTCCATGTGTCCCAGCCCCTCTTCGATCAAAATGTCCTCCTGGCTAATGGACATGTTACAAAGGAGCCAACCCGTTCGCGTCAGGGCGCATGTGACAAGTGATGGCTTAATAAACTCTGTTTCCTACAGACATTTGAGTCAGGCCTAATCCTTTTAAGTGTAACAGTGAGGAGGAACTTTCCAGACACTTGGCAGGCCACACAGCCGAGCCGCCCGCCAGCCGCCCGAGCGTCCTGCCACAGCCACGCCCACGGGCCCCCGGCGCTGCCGGCGCCTGGGGACGGGAGGCACGTGCAGCCGCATCCTGACTGCGGTGTCTGGTCCCTGGACAGCGCCCACATCCAGGGCCTTGATGGGGCGGGGGGGACAGGCGGGCGGGCCGAGCATCTGACTCGCTCTGGGGAGAGCCTGACGCTGTCGCACCTCCCTCCCCTGCCCCCCGGTTCCTGCGCTTCACACGCGAGCACATCGGGTCCCCAGAGAAAAGGTCCTTCCCGACCTCTAGGGAAGAGCGAAGCCCTGGGCTTCCGAGTCCTCACCCTCCACCCAGCCGCCTAAGGCCCCGCTCAGCGATTCACAGTGCCCGGCGCTCCGCCCGGTTCTGAGCACGTCTGGAGCGCGTTTCTGGTGCCACTTAAAGGAAACGAGCTGGATTTGTGCAGAAGATGATGGCGTCTGAGAGGGCATCCCCGGGGACAGCTGTGACCAGCACTTTCAATCACAGAGTGTCCGGCAGAAAGAACTCGGGAGCTGACCCGAGTCCAGCCCTCCCTTTCCAGAGGAGACCACAAGGGCCAGAGAGTCGCCCAGGTCCCCGTGACCAGCCCGTGAGGACGTGCCCGGCCCGACCCCATTCCCCGGTTCACGTGACAGTTCGGAGTTCACCGAGAGAAGGTGAGATTATATTAGCTTACATTTACCTTCCAAGAGAGTTTTCAAGCCATCATGTATTTTCAAAGGAACTCTTCAGTTTGGAATAATCTTAGATCGATAGAAAAAGTTGCAGAGGTCGTACAGGACGCCCCGCTGCGCCCCTCGCCCGGCGCCCGCCAACGTGACCCGTGACGCGCGGGTCAGAGAGGGCGTCGGCATCGGTGCGGCCCTGTCGCCAGGGGCTCCGGGGCTCCCGAGCGTCCCACTCACGTCCTCTTCCTCTTCCGGGATCTGGTCCAGCGCCCCGAAGCCGCTACAGTCGAACATGCTGGAATCCACGAAGAGACCCAAACCCTCCCGCCCAAACCCACGCACGCCGCCCGCATCAGCGTGGGCGCCCGGGGTCTAACCAGCTGACCCGGTCGTGAGGGTTCAAGACGCACTCGTGAATCACGGCGCTCGCCGGGGTCAGGGAGGCCGCCGCGCCCCATTACCGCCTGGACCGGGAAGGGTGTGCGGCGGCCTCCCGCGTGCCCTGCCGGTCACACCGCAGGCGACAGGCGATACGTTCGGATATGGACACTTCCAGTCCAGGAGGGACGTTTCACAGCAAAGCCGGGAACGCGGCCCAACTTCTCTCTGCCGTTCCCTGTGCCGCGAGCAGGGACGAGGTCGGGCAGGCCGGCGGGCGTGTGAAGGCG
The DNA here is from genome assembly GCF_902729225.1 of Pteropus medius. NCBI lineage: Eukaryota > Metazoa > Chordata > Mammalia > Chiroptera > Pteropodidae > Pteropus > Pteropus medius. The sequence goes on from NW_024340847.1 coordinate 1,375,761, forward strand.
GATCCACCTGCCGGCCTCGGCCGCCCTTCCTGGCGCTCGTCAGGCCTGGGCTGCTGTCCCAGACCCGGGAGGGCCGAGAGCCTGGGACGCCGAGAAGGCTCAGGCAGACAGAACAGAAACACACTTGCAGATTCAAATGCAATTTTCTGTTCATAAAAAAAGACAGCAAGTCTTTTCTTACACGGAGAATTAATCTCAGCAGGAACAAGCGACGTGAACAAAACAATTTCGGGCAGCATCAGCACGGAGAAGTGAATGAAGTCTCGAATGTTGGGGGACCCTCCCCATCGACGCACGGTGGCTGCACACACCTCTCCAGGTCCCTGTCTCCCCGTCACACAGAGACGGAAGCCATGGGTGACAGAGGACACAGGTCAGAACGAGGTCTGGGCAAGGGCGTCTCAGCCCGACAGGAAGGGGCCTCTGTGTGGCTGGGAGCGGGCAGGCGGGGGTCCCAAAGGCTCCTGTGGGTCAGGCAACGTCACAGCGCACGGCGCACGAGCCACCGCATCGAACAGGAAGATGTTACGTAACATCCCGAGCGCCGCCTTTGGAACACCGGTGTGGCCCGGCCATCAGCAGGGTGCCACGCAGATGACAAGACAGGTGGGTGGTCCGGGCAGAACTGCTTCTGTGCAGGGCCAGAGCCCAGCGGGCTCGCTGTTCAGTGTGGGGCCGTCCGCCCACATGGGTGTCACTGTCCAGAGGGACGTGAGATCGCCCAGTGCGACCCCTCGGCCAGGAGCCAGCCCCGGGGGCTAAGCCGCTGACCCGCGTGAATACGCCAGCGTGGGGCACTCATCACCTGCGGCTCAGTCCTGACACGTGACTCTCCCTCGAGGACCGTCTCCAGCCGCCTCGAGCAGCCCGGGCACTTGGTGCCCTTTAGCTCGTCACAGTCATGTACGTGGGCTGAGTGCGGGCCACAGCGGCCGACAAAAGCGCCCCAAATGAGCTTCAGACTGAATAGGGGGGACGGAGCCTGAGGAGGCGACTCCACAAACAGACTGCACGCTGGACACGCTGTGACGGCAACGTCACGGTGCCCCCGAGCAGACGCCCCACTGATGAGATCGCGCCTGGCGGGTCGGGCGACTCCTGAGTGATCCACGAGGGGCACGGGGCGACCACCGGTCAGCGGAGAGCCCCACACGGCGGCTCATGCAGCGCCCCGAGCCAGCGGGGACGCCCGCTCACCAGTCTGAGGGTCACTTGGCCACCCATAGAGTGTGAGAAGCAGCGGCCAGCACCGAGTCGGCCAGCACAGGCGGGGCTCGGCCGTCAGGGCCTGGGGGCGGCTGAGACAGCCTGGCTGCATCCCTGGAGAACCATAGCCGCTGGCTGGTTTTCAGCGGGGGAATGCGTGATGAGACCCTCATTCTGGAAACGTCTGCCTGCTCCGCGCAGGGCGTCCCGGTGAGGCCGCACACGGGGGAGGGTCAGCCCGTGGGCAGCAGCCTGAGGGCCCGCAGACAATCTGCCCAGAGAAACAGCCATGACGGTGACTATTTTTTAAATCATTAAACTTCTGGAAATTTCCGAAGGGCATTTAGCAAATGGAGAAGCGCAGATCCGAGAAAATCTGCCAAAGCGCAGTGAGATCGGGGCGCGTTCATGGCATCGGAGCCACGACCCGCTCTCTCCCTGCTGTCTCCAGCGCTGCCAGGAGCCCTGCCCCCTGCTCCGGCATCCGGGCCAGGGCTGTGGCTCGTCCTGGGGGGCGGGGAGCAGGCCGCCGGCATCTCTCATTGCGCTGCAGAAGCCACACTCCGGGTGAGAGCAGCCAAGGGGTGTGGGGCCCTCCTTCCACCCAGGACCCGCCCACAGCTCAGAAAGTCCAGCTCGGGGGACCGGCTTCCCCAGCACACTTGCAGGGCAGAAGCTCCACACCAGGTGGGCGACACCCCTGCCCAACGCCCTGCTTGTAAAGCGGGCATGTCACCGAGAGAAGCCGGCCACTGTCCTCTGCCCTGGTTTCAGAGAGGCTATGCAAAGGCTGGACCCAGGGCCTAAGGAGCAGAGAGCTCTGTAGGCCTTCGCGAGGCAACCGCCTTTATCTGAGACGGAGCACGAGGAGGTTCAACCTCAGGGCGCTGTCAAAACGATGGTGATTTTTGTGGTAGGAAATTAAGAGGAGGCTGGACATTCCACGAATACAACAAGCTGAACCGTAGACCAGCTGTGGTTCACGGAGAGAACCCGCGAACGAGACAGCTCAGAAGAGGCTTCCTGGGCTTGGAATAAGACAGGCCCGAAAGATTCACCCTGCAAAGGGGCATGAATTTAATTGAATGTGACTGTCGAGCAATTTATGCCCACGGGCATTGTCAGAAACAATAGAGCCATAAGCCAGCACGAGCGGCGGCTAACGCTGCGTGTGATCCCAACAGAGGAAGACAACGTCGCAGAGAGACCAGGGAAGGAGACCATCAGAGAGGGCCCTGTGCAAACCACTGCCATCTCGGGGCGACGGAACACGTGCCCAAGGCTGTGCCCTCTGGGGGTGACATCAGAGGCCGCGCACTGCAGGGGTATCAGACTTGAATGAAAGAGCCCAGCCAAGTCACCAAGCTAACAAATCAGCAAACAGCAGCAAGCCCTGGAGGTGGAAAAACCAGCACCCAGAGTTGCTATGATATATTGTCTAGTCCATCCGGTTTGAGACAAAAATAAATTATAAGACACGCAAAGAAAAAGGAAAGTATGACCCATAGGCAGGGGCAAAATCAGGCAGTGGGAACTGCTTTTGAAAGGAAGCCATGAAGGGAGGTAGAATGACAATCTCTCATCACATGGAAAACATCAATAAAGAAATGGAAATTATATTCAAAGAACCAAATGGAAATTCTGGACTGGAAAAGCACAACGGCCAAAATAAAAAATTCGCTGAAGGGGGTCAACAGCACGTCTGAGCCGGCAGAAGACATGATCAATGAACTTGAAGGTAGCTTGATCGATATTTATGTAATCTGAGAACAAAAGCATGAAGAAAATGGATGGAGCCAACACGTGCATGATGGAACCGTGAGAGAAAGCGGCAGAAAAGAGATTTGAGACACTAACGGCGGAAAACTTCCCAAAGTCGGTGAACAGTATTAATCTACACATCTAAGAATCTCAACAACCTCCAACTAGGACACAGGCAAAGAGATCCACAAACAGACGCGTCATAGGGGAAAAAGGTCGAAAGAAAGAAAATCTTGAAATCAGCCAGAGAAAAATGACTCGTCACAGACGAGCTGTTCCCCGAGAGGAACAGCTAACCTCTCACCAAGAACGATGGAGGCCAGAAGGCAGTGGGTGCCACAGCCAGTCCCGGGAGAAGACGCCCAACCAGGACACTTCTGTCTAGCAAAACCATTTTTGAACAGAAAGGTGCAATAGACCTTTCCAGATAGACAAAAACAGAGTGATCTGTTGCTGGCAGACCCGCCTCACAAGAAATTCCTAAGAAAGTTCTTCAGAGTGGGAGCAAGTCACACAAGATGGCCATTCGAATTCACACCAAAAGAGAGAGAGAGAGAGAGAGAGAGAGAGAGCGAGCGCTGGTAAAGGCAATTATGTAATTATAAAAGGCAGTATAATTACCTATATCTTCTCCTTTCTTCTCTAAACCAATTTAAAAAGCAATTATGTAAAATAATATGTATATAATTATACTGTTGGGCCTATAACACATAGACATGTCATGTATCTGACAACCGCGCAGAGGAGGTGAGGGTAGCCAAGCTGTTCTACGGCAGGAAAATAACGCTAAGCGGTAACTGGCGTCCGCAGGAGGAAATTAAGAGAGCGAGAACTGGTAAAGAAGATTAATATAACAAATATCAAAAGGGTAGACTTTTTTCCTTGCTTCTATCCACTTCTTCAAAAGATATACAATTATAGAAAACAATAACTATAAGCAGGCATCGTCGGGTTTGTGACCTATGTAGACGCAATGTGTGTAATAACAGTAATAGCACGAAAAGGAGAGTATGTCGACATCTTGCCAAAATTTTCTTAGAAATCCGACGTCGATTCTAAGGTAACGTGGGTATCGGAAGCCCTAGAGCATCCACTAAGGAAACGGGTTAGAAATGTGTGGTGAGAAGAATGATTACAGAAATTATGATGCGACGCTAGAAAATACCCACTCAACGCTGAAGGAGGGAAACGGTAAAGGAGGAACAAAGACGAAAGGGCTCAGGCACGTGGGAAGAAAATCAAACGAACACCAGATGCGAATGGATTAACGATCTGATCGAAAGGCGGAGAACGTTGAACTGGATTTTTTTTTTTTAAAGCTCACCATTCTGGAGATGTACAGGAGATGCGTATTAGCCTCCAAGACACGAATAGGTTAAAAGTAAAAAGATGGGAAAACACATACCACGCAAACAACGTTAAAATCCAGAGGGGCTTTCTAACCTCGGATCAAATAAACTTAAAGCGAAAGAATGTTACTAGACGTAGGAGACCGTTCGTAATGATGAAAGGGACGCTCCATCAGGAGGTATGGGAATTACGAACTTTGATGCACCTAACAACAGAGCCCCAAAATACACGAAGCAAACACCGACGGAACTGAAGCGGAGGATTCAACAGCCGGACACTCTGATAGCCCACTTTCAGTAATGGATAGAACTGGGCAGGTGTCGACAGGCAGATTGCGACTTGAACAACACTATAAATGAGTCGGCCTAACAGACATCGCGGCAACACTCCACTCAGCAACACCAGCGCACATTCTTTTTTGGCACACTTAAGAGTACTCCGGCAATAGATGATCTGTAAGACCTCAAAGCCAGCACAAATAAGGGTTCAAGTCATACGAGTATGTTCTCCAACGTCGATGGAATACAATTAGGTATCCATCACAGGGAGACACTTGGTAACTTAAAAAATACGGGGATAGTAACAATATATTTCTAAGTAACAAACAAGTAAAAGAATAGATGCCAAGGAAAATCGGAAAATACTTTGAGATGAATGAAAGTAACAAACACAATAGACCAAAATTTACCTGATGCGGCTAAAGCGGCGCTTCGAGGGAAACGTATAGCCGTGACCACCTATACTAATAAAGAGGAAGGATCTCTGATTGACAACCTAATTTTCCACCGTAAGACACTAGTACTGGGTGTTCCCACCAGGGCAATTAGACAAAGGGGAAAGAAAGGAATCTAGATTGGAAAGGAAACAAAACTTTTCACAGACATAATCTTGTATATAGAAAATCTTAACGAATTCAATAAAAAAGTATTAGAACTGACAGACCAGCTCCACGAAGCTGCAGGACACAGAATGAATACACAAACCTCTACTATATTTCCACACACCGGCGATGAACGATCTGAAATCGAAAGGAAGAAGGCAATTCCATCCACAAAGCCTTCAAAGAATAAAATACTGAGGAATAAATGTGACAAATTAAGTGCAAAACTTGTACCCTCGAAACACGGTTAAAAGGAACTGAAGACGTAAATGGAAAGTCACCGCGATTATGGATTGGGAGAGTAATCGCCGTTAAGATGGCGGCGCCCTCCACACTGACCCGCAGATTCGACTCGCTAAAATAGCCCGGCCGCCTTATTTATTTATTATTTTTACAGAAATGAACGTGCCGATCCTAAAATTCACGTGGAAATGAAAGGGACCCATAGTGGTCTAAACAATCGTGAAAAAAGAATAAAGTCAGAAAACTCACACTTTCTGACTTAAAACCTACTATAAAGCTACAGTCAGCCAGAGAGTGTGGCACTGGCATAAGGACAGACATTTGGGTCAACAAATTTGAACTGGGAGTCGAGAACTAAACCCTCACATCTATGGTCAATGGATTTTTGGCAAGGATCGTGAGACGATTCAATGGGGAAAGAATAGTTTTTTCTACAAATTGTGCCAGGGTAACTGAATGTCCACATGCAAAAGAATTAATGTGGACGCTGACCTCACACCATACACAAGCATTAATGCCGAACGGGTCATAAACATAATTGCAAAAGGTAAGAGTCTAAGTCTTAGAAGAAAACAAAAGAGCAAATCTTCAGGACATTAAACTAGAAGATGTGTTCTTAGGTAGGACACGAAAAACATAAGCGAACCAAAGAAAAAATAATTTGGACTTCATCAAAATACAAAGCTTCTGTGTTTCAAAGGACACCACCCGAAAAGCGAAAACCACAATCCACAGAATGAGAGAAAATATTTGCAAGTCGCACACCCGATAAGAGACATTGATAAAAGGTAAACCTGATGACAATGAGTGAAGAATCTGAAGAGACATTTTTCCAGAGAAGAGATACAAATAGCCAATAAGCACATGCAAAGATATTCAGCAGCCCTTCCAGCCATCAAGGAACGCAAAGGAAAAGTGCCATGTGGTGTGCCTTCAAACCCACCGGGATGACCATGAACACAAAGGCAGGTGACGACAAGTCGAGGTGACGAGGGTGTGGAGCACTCACAACGCTCCTGCGCTGCCAGTGGATGCTTCGTAGTCCTCAAAATGCTAACCGTAGTCACCACACCATCCAGGACCCCCCTCCTAGTAAATATGCGACCAAGACGTGAAAACCTACAGCCACACAAAACTTGTCCCTGGATGTTCACAGCAGCATTTTTCAGAATAGCTATGAAGTGGAAAATACCCAAGTGTCTAGCAACTGATAAACGAACGAGCGAACTGTGGTATATCCATACAATGAAATATTTTTGGCAATAAAAAGAAAGAAGAATGAACAGCAACATGGATGAGCCTGGAAGACGGTGGGCCGAGGGAAGGAAGCCAGTCACAAAAGACCACAGATTGCATGATTCTGTTTACATGAAAAATCCAAAATCGGGACTCTGGAGACAGAAGGCGTGTTAGCGGCCGCCTCTGGCTCGGTGAGTCGTGGGGAGCAAACCGGCGGCGATGGGTGTGGCGTTTCTTAGGGATGATGCAGATGTTCCCAAATGGGCTGCGGTGAGCATTGTGCAACTCCGCGAGGGCACCAAAACCCGGCGAATTGTTCACTCTAAATTGCTGCACTAAAGCTGTTTTTCTTTTTTGAAACAAGAAAGAAAAAAAAAATCCATACAGAAGCAAATGTGGGGATCCAGCTCTCTGCTTTAAAGACAGACATTAGAGGCATTCGTAGAAATGGAAGTCATTAAAATGTTTGTCTTTGGAAAAATACAGCTATTTCTACGAAAATGTGTTATTGGTACAATGGGGTTTTTTGTTGTTATTTTAAATGAATCAATAAATGGTTTTAAATATTTTCATTTTTCATTTCCAATGTAACAAACAAACACTCTTTGGGGTCCTCGATAATTCTTAAGAGCGGAAAGGGGTCCTGTTGGAGAAGGTTTGGGAACCGCCGGGTTGGAGGCCAGAGAGAGGGGTGGGGATCGGGAGCCCAGGGGACATCGCCCCGAGGACGGAGCGTGTCACCAAGAGGCTTAGTCGCTGCGCCCAGTGCCTCCGGGGGGATGAAAGCGGACGTGGCACAGTGGTCAGCGCAGAGTTACTCCAAGGGGAGCACTGGCCGGGCCGGGTGGTTGTCACTCAGCCCCGCGTGTCCCCGGGGAGCGCTGGCCGGGCCGGGTGGTTGTCACTCAGCCCCGCGTGTCCCTGGGGAGCGCTGGCCGGGCCGGGTGGTTGTCACTCAGCCCTGCGTGTCCTGCCTTCTGTCGTCAAGGTGGCACGTGGGCAAATGGAAGTAGAAGGGGTGCCCTCAGGTGTCCGGGCTTCTCTCTGACATGGGGGACCTGCTGAGGCGGGTGAAGGTCAGGGAGAGACGCGGAGACATGGGGGTGGAAGGGTCAGTGGGACATGGGGTCGGGGGGCGGGCAGGAACCCCGAGGCTCCCATCTGCTGGGCGGGGTGAGCTTTCCAGCGGCGGGCGGCTCCTCACCACATGGGGCCAGCGCTGGGGGCCCCGCCTCCCTCAGGGACGGCCACCCTCTCGTACCTGGGGCTGCCGCACGAGCGGGTCTCGGCTCCTGCAGAGGCCGAGCGGGCTCACAGCGGGGACTGGCGGCCGGCCACACGAGGAAGTCCCGAGGAGTGTGGCACACGGCGGGCTGAGTTGGCCGTGGCGGGAGCGAGCAGGGGCGGGCGTGGTGGCTCTGACTTCCCAGGCAGTGCCCAGGTGGGTGAAGCCAGCTCCGGAGGGGTGGCACCCGCCCCCTGCGCCACCCACCAGGGCCTGGGACGCTGGCGGCTGCTGCACAGCCTCCCTTGGGGGCACGGCCAGGCCCCTGACGTGGGTGGTTAACTGCGCTGTGCCTCAGCTTCCTCAGTGGTCGGGCGGGGACACTGGATCCTGCTCTGCCAGGAGGTGGGGCCACGTGGGGACAGCACAGAGAACAGTGGTGTTGGCACCAGTCCGCCCATCCTGGCCTGTCCCGAGCCACCCACTGGCCCTGCCCGCCTTTCCCGCACCTGGGACTGTCCTGGCTGGAAGCACAGAAGACGCCCTGGCTGGAGCGGGGACGGATCACACCGTCCTTCCTCGGGGGACGGGAACCCGAGACTCAGACGGGGGCACTGGAGGCTGTTGTAGACCGGTCACTTGTCATCAGCATTGTGTGTCCGTGGAGTACCAGGGACCCCGGGCAGCGGGGCTGAGCAGCCACACCAGTGGCCACAACCCCTGCAGGATGCCAGCGACTTCCCCGGGCGGAGCCGCTGGGGCTGGGGCTGGGGCTGGGCCTTGGCTGGGGCGGTGGCTGTCACTCAGCCCTGCCTCAGTGGCTGCGGCGGAGGAAGTAGAGACGGGCCAGGCCGCCAAGACCCGCGCGCCCCAGCCCCTCGCCGGCAGCTCCGCGTGGCGCCGCGACTCCCCGCACCGGCTGCGCAGAAACAGCCCCAGCAGGGCCGCCGCGGGGTCAGCTGTCCCGCCCCCCAGCCCCAGCGCCCGCGGCCTCTGGGGGACCGCTGCTCGCCACGCAGGCTGCGCTCACGCCCACGCCAGGCCCCCTGGCTGGGGGTCTTGCCACCGGAGCCCACGACCGCGGGGGACAGGGCCGGAGGGCGAGGCTGGGAGCGTCCGCTGGTCAATCACGGCCCCCACCCCCGCGTCCGGTACCTGAGCCCCAGGAGTTTGGCGCTGGGCGTGTTTCTTATCAATCTACATGATAGATTCGGGGCGACCACCCCACGATGCCCTGGCTTGGCAGGGAGCGCCCTTCGCTTTGGGGAGGAAGGGGAGGTGGGCTTGTGAAGGCAGAGCTGCGCGGGCGGGGTCCCTGATAAGAGCGCCCATAAAACGAGTAAGTGCGCTTCACAAGCGCAAGCTTCTTCCGGGGGGTCACCCGGGGGGTGTGGGGCTGCGAGGGCGCAGCCGGGGCGCAGGAGGCGCGGGTGGGCGGAGGCGGAGGGGCCCCGGAGCAGGTGGAGGCGCCGCCCCCTGTTGTGCGGGAAGGTCCGGGGGTCCCGGAGGAGGGGCGAAGGCACTTGCTCCGCCCTTGACGCGCGTTAGCTCGCCCAATCCTGACAGGGCCGCACCGCGCCTGCCGTCGCTGTCGCCCGCTGCGCGCGTGGGGACTCGAGGCCCGCAGTTAGTTGGCGCCTCCCGCCCTGCGCCACCGCGGAGCAGCCAGGCCGAGGCGCGAGCCGGGTCTGCGGGACCCACAGGGCCGGGCGCCACGCTGCTTCCGCAGACGCCCTTCCTGTGCTGATCACGGAGTACCCGGGAATTTATTTTGCATTTCATGCTCCTGAAAAACGTACGAGTGTCATTCACACTCAAACCTGTACGCGACTGTTCGTGACAGCTTCATTCGGTGCAGCCAAAAACGGGGCACAGCCAAGATGTGACCGTCAAACGCAAAGGGACCACACCCCTGAGCTCTGAGCAGCAAAACGCAGCAGCTATGACACATGGGCCAACCTTGTAGGTAAAGATCCCCCTCAGAGGTCCCACGCTGTACATTCCATTCACACGGCGTTGTCAGGACGACGGGTACAGAGGGGCAGCCAGGTCAGTGGCTGCTGAGAGTGGGGGAGGGGCGCAAGGGCCACCAAGGATTCCTGGGACTGCGCAGGCCAGTGACGGCTCGCACACGTGCCCACAAACGCATGCGGAAACCGAGCGAGGCTGTGGGCTGAGCCGGGGACGACGTCCTGCCGTGTGGCGTGCTGCAGTCGTAGGAAATGTCAGCGCCAAGGACACTGTGTGGAGTGTGGTCTCCGTGTGGTCACTGTGACCACGTACTAGTCTCCGATTCTCTCGGAAAGGCTTTCAGACGGCTGAGGACGGGGACACCCATGGAAGGAAAACAGCTACGGCTCACATGCGGCGTAGGCGAGGCCAGCGTCCCTCTCACAGGCGCACGTAAATCCGAGTGGCCACGTGCCACACGCCCCAACCTGAATCTGAGCTGGCTTTCCGTCCCCAGCCCTAGACTTCGGCACTGAAAATCTGTCACCGAAAACAAAGAATGGGATTAAACTATAAAGGGAGAAATATTCCTTTAGGTCTGGACATGGCCATCAAAAGGATCCAGAGCCGGGCTTCTGGAACTCCGAGCTGGCATTTGGGGAGAGGCCGTGCATGGCAGGGCTGGCGGGGGGAGGTCCCCGAGTTCAGACTGCCTGTGCCCTCACATGGCAGAACACTGTCACCGTTGACCCAGACTGGCAGAGATGGAATCAGACTCATCTCCGCAGGTGGGGCGGAGAAGGGGGTGTCACAGCTGTGGAGCCAGGACGCGGCCCATCGGCAGGCTGAAGGAGGGGACGTTGGGCCAGGCCCCGGGGTAAAGCTACTGCACAGAGCCCAAAACCCTGGGCACCGGGCTGGCCGCCTACTGTCCACTTCCTCCTGGCCCAGGGCTGGCCCCCACCAGAGGGGAAGCAGCAGGACAAGGCAGGAAGGCTCCGGAGAGAGGGCGGAGCCCCCCGCTTGCTCTCGGCCATGGGTCAGACGGCAGCCCAAGGACCAAGTGTCCCGTGAGCCGTCTGTAGCATGTTTCCCCCAGGGTCCTCCTTTTGGAGGCTCAGTGACTCATGGGCCTTCGACGGCCCCAGGATGGACTCGCTCAGGTCAGCCTGCACCCCACAGCCAGCCCTGCCACCTGCGGGACTCTGAGCGAGCTGGGGGTGCAGAGGGGCAGCTCTAGGCTCCCACCCATTCCCACCAGCCAGAGACGGTGCTCAGCAACCCTTGCACAGCCTGGGTAGCCCTGCGTGTCACCGTCCCCATCCTCAGAGCCAAGGCCGCAGCCCACGCGCCATGCCCCGTCAGGCTCAGACTTGTACTTCCTCGTTTGGCTTCCGCCGCCCACTCCAGCGGGCCTCACCCTGATCTCGCACAACTTACACAAGCTGAATCAGTGGATTCCAGACTCAGCCCTGCACGTGCACACACACACGCGCACACACACGGACATGCACACACACATGCTAACACGC
>NW_024340847.1:1387383-1403873 GCF_902729225.1 Pteropus medius
GCACATATACATGCACACATACACATACGCTCACGCACACGCATGTGCGCGCGCACATGCACACACATGCACGCACATGCACATGCACACACGCACACACATGCACACACATGCGTGCAATGGGTTGGCCAGGCTCATCTGGAGAACACCTGGGAGGCTGGGCAGCCTGAATGTGCAAAGCCAAACTTGGGGAAGGTGACCTTGTGACACAGGGCCCGTGACAGGCTGGACGCAGAGCCCCTCCCAGCCCATGGGCAGCAGGCCTTGGCAGCAAACCCCAGAATCCCAGGTGAGAACACACTTGGCAAAAGGCATGGTGTGATTTAGGCAAAGAAGCGTTTTAACGAATGACTGTGGAAGAAGAGAGGGCCTGTCCCCCTGTCCCCCTGTGCCCCCCGCCTGTCACCCTGTCCCCCCACCGCGACGGCCTCACCGGGGCCAGAAAGTGGCTTCAGGGGCCAGCCAGCTGAGCCGCGCCGTGTCTGGCAGTCGCAGAGAGAAACGGGGGAGACGACGGGGACACTGCTAAACGGGCGTCGGGAAGCGGCCGCAGGGTCACTCGCGCAGGGACCCGTGGGAACCAGAGGGTGACCGAGTGTCCCCAGCTGGACAGAGAGAAAAGCAAAGGAGCAGAGATCCCAGGGCCCGAGGGGCGAGGCCGGCTTGTGCCCCGCAAACCGTTCCCACTCGGAGAAGTCCCCTCCCGGGGCTTCGAGGGAGGGCGAGGTCCCCGTCCCCCGGCGCTGGCTGGCTGGGGGCAAAGCAGCGGCCGAGCCGGGGCTCCGGGCAGAAGTGGCCCAGCCCCTCGCGCAGTCCCATTGCACAGGTGCTTCCTCCTCCCGTGCCCGGGGCGTTCCTGTCAGAGCTTGGGAAGCACCGCTGGGCAGAATGACATGCGCCCTGGCGGCCACACTGTCACCACCGCCCGGGACCCGCCGAGGCACCGCGGCCCTCAGCAGCTCCTGTCTGTCTCAGGGACTCGGAGACCCTTGCGGAGGATCGGCCTGGGGCTGGATTCGCGTCGTAGGCTGGGCGGCCGTGGCCGAGAAGCGTCACTTTTATGTGTGACGATGAGCTGGGCGGGAGGGACCCATAGAACAGAAGAGGAAGGAGAGAGGGGACCCGCAGGAGCCCTCGCTGTCCACCGTCCCCAGGGAAGGGGGCGGCGCGAGGGTGACAGGACTCAAGCTGGTCCCGTGATGCGAGCAGCCAGTGAGAGAGGCGGGGTCCGGGGACGCCCAGGCCGCGGCGCTGGGGTGGCCCGATCTTGAGGCGAGCGGGAAGACGGTGGGAGAGGACGTGTCACAGCCACCTGCACCGTCGCGGGCTCGTCTGGGCGCACGGCACCGGCCGGAGCTGAGCGCACACCGACGGGTGGACCCGGCATGAAGGAAGGGGACCTGAGGACACCGTGGGACATCCGGGCGCAGTGTCTGATGGGTATTCATGGACAACGGTCTGGTGTCGGGGGGGGGAGGTGTGAGGAGTCACGGAGCCCTCCCCGTGAGACCCCGGAATCCGCACACGAATACGGCCGGCTCCGGGGCCGGAGCCCGTGCAGAGAAGGAAGTCGGAGCTCACCGAGGGCGCCGATGCCACAAAGCAGCGTCCCCCCCCCGTGGGGACCGGAGGCCCCGAGGACGCTCGTGCGGCGGCTGCACGCTGACGGAAACGTGCGACAGAAACGCGAGACGCTGCAGGACAACGAGGTCCCACGCGGGACCCGCGGGCGGCGCAGGCCGTGCGGGTGGGAAGTGACGGTGACGGCGGCCGCGGCGGCCTGGAGACGCGGCACGGAGTCCACAGGGCGCTGCCGGAGGCCCCGCGGCCGAGCACTGAGCCCACGTGCGGCCCGGCCAGCCCCGGGCCGGCCGAGAGCCGCCTGCCGCTCCCCGGCGAAGACCAGGCGGACCGGAGCTACCCCGGCGGTCACTTGGCTGCCACCCTCTCTTCCCCCGCAGGAAACCCCAGGAGCCAAAGTCCGGCTGCGAACGGCACATACGGAAAGGAACGGAATCTCACGCGACCCATTCTGTGACCCGCGCTCTCACCCGAGGGACTGTCCTCGGCCGCTCTGTGGGGTCTCCCGCTCGGCCGGGCAAGGGCTCAGCCCACGTGGGGGCCGGACGTGGAAAACGAGGCGGCCGCTCGTCACGCTGCCCGGTCAGGCGTGCAAGGCCCGCTAGCACAGATCCGCGCCCCGGGATGCGGTGTGGCCGGTCGGTCCGGCTGCCCCAGACCGTGGGCCGCCGCTTGCACACTAGGTACGTGTGTCCCTTTAATAAGGTGTTTGCTTAGAAACGGTGATTTTCCCTGTGCTCACTGTCCGTCCCCTTTGGTCCAGGGCGTCGGTGGCAGAATCCAGGCAGCCCGGTGGCAGGACCCTGAGGGACAGAGTGGGACTCGCCTCCTGTGGCCTCGGCCGCAGCACGGACACCCTTCTGGCCTGAACCACCGGCCCAGAGCTGTCCCTGGCGTGGAGCCTCGGAGCCTCGCAGCCCCTCACAGCGACGCCCACACCCGTGCACGTGCTCACGGGAACAAGGTTCTCCCAGTGCTCCAGGGCATCAGGCCAGGTGGGGGACCCGGCCTTCCGGCTCTCCCCTCTGGGGGCCTCCCACCCCTTCCACTCGCCCTGGATCCACAGGCTCAGCCCCACCCACCGCCGAGTCAAGTTCAACCCGCCCCGCCCCCCGCGGCGACTTTGATGTGGTTCCTGTCTAACCTGAAAACGCCTCCTCCCCCACGGGCCCTGCGCTGTGGATGGTTTGAAGCGCTGACTTCACGAGTGTGCGTCTGCGTGTCTGCAAGGGACGCCCAGCCCACGGCCAGGAGCCGCTCATGTCAAAGCCGCAGGGGCCCGGAGACCTGTCGCCCCAGCGTGTGAGGAGGGACCAGCTCGGGAGGCCTGGCGCTCCCCACGTGACAGTGTCGTGCTGTGCTCAGGGCTGGCTGACACACGGAGCACGTGGAGCGTCACGCGGCCCCGGCACCAGTGTGGCCCGGGCTTCAGGGGACAAAGCTCTCCGCCACCCGCCGCTCGGTGATCTCGAAACTCACGGCATCTCCTCTTCCCCTTCCAGGGGGCGGGCTGCGGATGGTGCAAGACTCTGCGGTGCCTGGGGACGCGCAGGAAGCTGCGCCTTCCGTGTTCCCTCCGTCCCCCCCCACTCGGGCGGGGAGAGGCCCCCCCACATCCTCCAGTCCATCGGACCCCGGCCCAGAGCAGCCCGGCTGCTTCAGGCCTGTCCCTGTGACAGAGTTAAAGAGCGTTTAAGATTTGACAAGTTACACTTGTGGTTTTCAAAAGAAATTGTGTGTGTGCGCGCATGTGTGTGTGTGTGTGTGTGTGTAGAACTACCTTTCTTGGCATAAAGTGACTGGAAAGTACCATGGATATCTCAATAAAACACATCAAAAGTAACTTTCTCCAGCTTGTTCTGACACGCCGGCTTGTGGTTTCTGTCAGCTTGAGCAAAACATCGGGCTTTCTCAGACAGGGCAGACCATTAAAATATTCGACAGAAAAAGCAAATAGATATAATTCCTCTTCTGTTTGCCTATTTTCAAAGAAAAGGCAATTCTGAAAGGAGCGGCCAGCCCAGCTCAAAGCGCATTTTTCTGATTCATGCGTTCGCCATGATTATTTGCCTAGGATTTAAGCGTCTACGCCCGGGGTCCTGCCGAGTGTTTTAAGCGCTGCCTTGTGGAGCCGAAACACACGGAGCCGGTTTCTATTTACAGAGGATTGTCCGGTTCTGCCGAGTCTGATAAAAGTTAGGAGAAACTTGTGCACGTTTGAGATTAGATTTAGGGGGCGGGGGCCGTAAAACAAACACCTTCCTGGGAAAGACCAGAGATCCATCGGCTTAGCTCAGATAATTCCGCTCTTAATTATCCCCCAGAGGACAAGACAAAGCCAGCCCCAGATGGTGGACCCAGGGACCAAACAGGGGGCGCCGGGGTGCGGGACGCCGGGCGGGAAGGCTCCGGGCCTGGGCGCCGGGTCTCCCAGCAGCCCGAGCAAAACAGAAACGCGCCCTAGGCGACCCCACCTTCAGCTTTTAACAAAACGAAAACATCCCGAGACCAAAAACGAGGAAACTTTTTGCCGGAGGCAAATTTGAGGAGGAATCTGTGAGGAGGCCTCTCGGGCAGTGACCGCTTGGTCGTATCGAGCAGCGTCCTCAAGGAGACGTCTAAACAGGCAATGAAACCGGTCTGTCCCTTTCCGAAGCTCCAGAGAGGGACGAAGGCCCTGGCCCCGGGCGGAGGAAGGTGTGTCTGTTAGGAGCTGGGTCACGCCCCGGGCCAGGACTCCACTCTGCACGCGTGGGGGACACACACGCGTGTGTGGGCTGGGAGGTGCGAGCGAGCGCGTGGACGGTCCTCGAGACGCGGTGACAATGCCGCTGAACCGTTCCGTGCTGGGCTCAGGCGCCCAGCGGACAGGTCTGCGGGGACACGGCCAACACACCTGCCGGCCCCTTAGAGAAGGTGGCTCTCTGAGCAGAGAACGTCGGCATGCAAGCCTCGCGCAGCCAGGCCGGGCTGCTCACGGAGGGGCGGGCGTGGGCGCTGCGGGCAGAGGCGGTGAAGGCTGCGGCTTCTCCGCCCCGGGCCCCGCGAACAGTCCCGGAGCTGTCAGGCTCCACCCGGCCTCCCGCTCTGTTCGGGGTTGACTTGTGTCCCCGGATTTACAGACTCGCGTCCTGACCCTCGCACCTCAGAAAGGGACCTCGTTTGGAACCAGGGTTGCTGCAGGTGTATTCGGTTAAGACGCGGTCACTGGAGCGAGTCCTAGCCCGGCGTGACTGTCACACACAGGGGACGTGCAGACACGGACACAGACACGCGGGAGAACATCGTGTGAAGGCACAGATGGCCGTGGACCCGCCGAGGACAGAGGCCTGGAACAGACCGGCCCTCACAGCTGCCAGAGGACCCGACCCAGCCGACACCTGGGGCTGGAGCCTCCGGCCAAGGCCACGAGAGGCGAGTTGCTAGCATCTCAGTCGCCGGCTGTGCCCTGCGAACCTCACCCAGGGCCCGGCGTTTTACTGCTCTGTCCCCCTGCGTCCCCTCTGGTGGGCGAGGCCCCCATGAACTGCAGCTCCCTCCACGCGTGAGGGGTGTGACAGAGGCAAGAACCCAGGAGGGCGTTCGGAGACGGTCGCCATGGGAACCAGACTCCGACTTGCATGAAGGATGAGCAGGGCCCAAGGCCGGAGCACCAGGGGCTTCCAGGAAGAGACGCCCCCCGCCCCCCAACCTTCCGACTAAAATTTACAAACGCTTTAGAGCAGAGACAGCCGAGTCCCTATGTAGCAGCCAGCTTGAGAAAGTCCAGAAAGATGAAGTCACCAGGCTGAGTGCCCCGGAACAGCCAAAGGGGCCGATGTGCTAAGGACCCTAATTCAAGCACAAACACCTAAGGGATGTCAACCTCCCCCCACCCCCGCCACACAGTCCCTTCCCGGGCTGGCATGCACACCGCGCCATTCCTCCAGGACAAACGTTCGAAGCGGTTCTTTGTGGCCCTGCCCTCAGAGGGAGCGACGCTCACCCCAAGGTCACCAGCCGGACAGGACAGTGGAGGGTGCAGACGCCTGACAGCCTGCACCGCAGCAGCACGGCGGATGCTGCTCCTGTGGGGACCACGGTCCAGCCTCGCCCGGGCTGCCACACGCCGCAGCCTGTGGCGCCGGCAGACGTGGCGACGCCCCAGGACGTGTGGATGGGGGGCTGGCCGGGCGCAGCACGCCGCTGGCACTGTGCGGCCAGGGCGACCGGTTCTGTTAGCGGCGCCGGCCGTGGCTTCCCTGCCCTGCAGCCGGCACCAGCACAGTGGCTGCCACCTGCGTCCCAGAGCCAGCCGCCAAGGACGCCTGGGAACCCGGGCGAGGGGGCCGTCGGGTTGGTGCGGCCGCCGGCACGTGGGCTCCGAGCTCCCGGGAGGTTGGCTTTCGGCGGTTCCGATGAGGCGGAGGCGGTGCCACGGTCAGGAGGGCTGGTCGGCCCGGTGTGCCGGCTCCTCGTCCTGCCACAGGGACCACGCCTCGCCAGAGGTGGGCCCCGCCGCCCCAGGCCCCTCGCCCGCCCCGGCCCGCGGGCGTGCACGGACCTCCCCTGAGCCCCGCGGGACGCGGGGTCGGCCATCCTGAGCGCGCAGCGACAGGCTGCCCTCGTGCGCACGGGGCAAGCGCTTTCTCACCACCACTGTCAGGACAGACGTGGCGCCCTCCCCTCCAGCTGCGGACCCGTCAGCCCCGCACACAGCAGGTGCTTGGGGATGGGAGCGACCCCTGATGAGCGCAGCTCCCCGTTCACAGTGGCCGGGGTCGGGGTCGGGAGGAAGGGAAGGACCAGGGGCTGGGGCGTCGGCGTGGCCGCAGTGGCAGGCGGGCGAGCAGGGTGGCGCTGCGCCCGGAGAACCCAGCTTTGTCAGCCTGAGCGGGGCGCGGGCTCTCCTGACTCAAATTCTATGTAAATACGTGACTTCGGCTTGGTCCACGTTGTGCGTCGCATGGATGTGTTAGCTTAGAAATTGTCACCATAACATACAAAGTGCTAGAAGAAAGATAAGGGCACAGCTCGGCCAAGGCTAAGAATAGCACCTAATTTATGCGAGTTGATTATACTTGTAGCAAGAGTGATAATTAGAGATATTTTGCAGGAAAAAAAAAAGAGCTTGAAAGTGAAGATAATTGGAAGATTTATTTCTCCTAGGCTAGTAGATAGAGAAGAATGAGATCTTTAATTACATGAATAAGAAAATAATTATTGATAGTCACAAATAACGTCTCTATTGGCTCAGGAAAGCTCGTGACTGAGGAGAGCTATCTAATCAATTTAAAGCCTGAGGAGGGCGTTTAATAATAAACGCTGAAGCGAGTAAGCCATTCACATGGGGGCCAGGGACAGTGGCCCAGGGTTAAGTTCGTGGCAGGTGGTCGTAGCAGAAGAACCACCCCCAGGACTGAGGTGTGCGGACTGGGGGTGCTGGGGTGGCCGATGGGCACATGGCTCGGCCCTCGCGGGCCACGTCTTCTGACCCCTCAGAGGTCCACAGGTCTCTGCCTCCCCTCACGGGGCACCTGGCACCTGCCTGAGCCGCCGGCTCGAATGACTCCTCCGGACCTTTAACTCCGGGTCCGCTTCGCCCCTCTGCCTTTGGGAGCTGGTCGTCGGGCATCCTCCGAGGGCCACTCGTGGGGACTGGCACAGCGCTGCCTAACGACCCTGACGTGAGGAGGCCACCAGTCTCCTCCCTCCGCGTCTCCGAGGCTTTACCTCCCCACTCGCTGGGGTCACTCGGCCGACATCTACTGCTACCTCCCCATGGAACGTGCCGAGCTCAGCCCTGGGGAGTCCGGGGTTAACCGGCCTCGGCCCTGCTCCCGAGGCCCAGGGTTGTCTCGGGGTGCTTGGCGTCCACTCTCCGCTTTCTGAGGCGACCACCCGAAGCAAACAAAACTTGACAAGCGACAGAATGACAGAAGGGCCTGCGTGTGGGTAAAACTCCCCTCTAATCACTGACCTTGGGAAGAGGCGACTCGAGGTTTGTCACCAGAAGGGCTCTGAAGGCCCAGGCTTTGGGCCGTGCCACGCTCTCCACGATGGAGGTGGCTTTCTGAGAAAAGGTCGTGAGTCAGAATTAATCAAGGAAAACCAACCCGATCCTTCCCCGGCGCGAGCCCTCAGTCCTGTGGCCGGGACGGGGCCCCGCACCCAGCTGGCCCGGCCCGGAGGGAGTGCTCACCCTCCCTGACGTGGGAAGCAAACACAGAGTCCAACCTGCCACCCCAGCCACAAGAGAGGCCACGCGCACGGACCCGAGGCCACGGCCCGCATCTCCGAGGGGCCGGTGGCAGCTGTCCCCAACCGCAGCCTCTCCCCGCTCCCGCTGCCGCCCCACGGGCAGTGGTTCTGCCCCGAGGAGACCCCGTGTCCCCTCCCGGACAGTCCTGTCCCCGGCTGCCTACGCCACCTCTGTCCCCAGGCCCCTACGCTGATGTGCTGTGTGCCCGGAGTGTCTCGGGGTCTCTCTCTGGTCATTGTCCTCAGAAGCTGCGCTCCTCCGAGGGCCGAGGCCCCGTCCCTGCTCAGCCCGCTCCGTCGCCCCCATGGGGAGGGGCCGTTCAGTCATTAGAACGTGAGTTCCCAGGCAAACCGGTTCTCGTCACGCAAAGCCACCACGTGCACCCATGAAGGCCAACAGCGGCGGGCGAGGCGGAGCGTGACAGGGAGAGACAGCGTGCTCCTTGACCACCGACGGGGGAGCCGGCCAGCCCGGGGGGACGCTGCGCCTGGGCCTACGACCAGAGAGGACCCCTGGCAGTTTCGACTGGACACCCCTGGGAAGAGCTGCTGTCGCCAGAATAAGCCCTCTGTGAGAACGGGGTGGAGTCTGGGGACCCCCCCACCCCACCCCCAGCCCCCCGTGCTGCAACGTGACATCGCCAGAGCCAGCCGGGCGGGAGCGAGAGTCAGGGACATCGGGAAGCTTCGAGGCTCCTTGTCCAGCCGGTCCCCGTCCTTCTTCGTCACGTCCTCCTCCCTGCCCTCCTTCCGGGGAATGCGGACGGCAGGCAGGGGCTGGGGCAGCCATCCTGTGGCCATGAGGCGTCTGTGAGGAACAGAGTAGAGAACTGGTGTCCCCAACGTGACGCTGTCACCATCACCGCTGCCCCGGCCCCAGCCGCCCCCACCTGAGGGACCCATGGGAGCTCCACCCGCAGATGCAGGATTCCTGGTCCAGACGCCCAACACAGGTCCCCGCGCACACCAGAATGCGGACACCAGGACTGTCCCCTCGGCTGACGGACCACGCCGCCACGTGTGGAGAAAGTCGCCCTGGGGTTTTAGTAAAACTCGACGCGCACTCTACTCCGTGCTCCAGGGTGCCGGGAGTGGACGCCTCCTGACCGGGGGCTTACGCTGTGCCCTCTCCGGGGGACACTGATGCCACAGGAAATATCGAGAGCGTGAGGCGCTGGCAGGTCGAGGCTCTCACCTGAAAATAACTCAAGCGCCAGGAAGTAGGGAGACAAAGTGGACTTTCCACAAGGAAAGTCAGGGCCGTGGGCTGGGAAAACCTGGAAAGCCTCCCTGGAGAAGCTAAAATGTGTGATGAGACATTTTTAACTGGGAAAGGCCAATATAATTAAAATATATCACGTCCCATTAAGACAGGGCACGCCTGTGTTTGCTTGCTCCGTGGGTGCAGTCAACTCAATTTACCCAAAATTCCAACAAACAGAAGAGCTAATGAAGATGATTTTCATCTACAGCTGTAGACCTATGCGACGCTAATTGGTGTTTATTAAGACGTCTTCGGGGAAACAGAAAAACCCCAAAGGACTTTATTATCCGAAGAGT
This sequence comes from Pteropus medius, assembly GCF_902729225.1. Classification (NCBI taxonomy): domain Eukaryota; kingdom Metazoa; phylum Chordata; class Mammalia; order Chiroptera; family Pteropodidae; genus Pteropus; species Pteropus medius. The sequence continues at coordinate 1,396,765 of NW_024340847.1, forward strand.
CAATCGGTTCCAAATTGTTTGGGTGATAAAAGTTGGTACATTGTCGATCCGCATTCAGTCTGGGATTTGTAAAATAAATGTAGATGGTTACGTTTTTGTTCGGTCGATTATATTCCCCATAAGTTTATCTGTACAAAAAAAATCTGTGACTAGATAGTAATTTGCTTAAATTCGGTCTGCATATTAAATGATCATCTGCTTTTTTTCTATATTTTCGTTTGATTTCCTCTGTGCTTTCTCTGTTTATGTTCGGTTACTGCTTCCCGCTCCCTCAAAAACCAGAAAGTTACAATAATTAATTTCTAATAAGAAATAATATGGACCCGGATATCACGTAGGAAGTTCACCTTTTTAGCCCAATTCCACAGAATGTCCTCAGGAGCTTAATTCTATTGTCGTTAGCGAGGTATTCACGTCAAAGGCAATCGCATTTCTAGCAAAATGGGAAAACACCCATTATTTGAGATGCGTGAAAAAAAAAGGGGTCGGGCTTTGCTCGAAATAGCTAATCGGTCACAGGTTTGTTGTTGAGAGTTTTCCCAAAAGCCGGATGCTACGGAATTTGGTTCGATGGCTGACTGTCTAGCATTGACCAGCTCGGCGCAGGCCGGCTGGCGTTTACCTCCCGTTCCCAGTGGACCGTGGCCTGCGATGCTGGACCGCTGCCTCGTCTGGCTGTGCGGGGCGGACACTAGTCAGGCACTACTGCCGTCCCCATACCCAAAAGGGTGGCGACGATTGCGACCAATGAGTCCTTGAGCCTCAAGCCCAGCTCCCCTCTTGGCCTCCAGGTCACCGGACGCTCGGCAGTGCCCAGGCCATCCTGCTCGCCCACCACTGCGGCCCTCGCCTCCATGGCTCACACTGGGGGGACCAACCCCCCCAGCCTCTGCCCCACTTCCAATGCTCCGTGCTCAGCCTCTGCTGTCTCGCGTGTCTGCCTGGCAGACGGGGGACACGTCCGCCCCAGGATGGTTGCCTGCCCCCCGAGAGGGGGGCGCCCTGCGGTGCGGGTGAAGGGTCTCCCCCGGGGAGGCCTGGCCCTCTGAACGGAGGGAGGGGCACCCCCCCGGCTGCTCTGCCGATGCTGTTCTGCAGCTGGACGGAGCCAGAAGTCGAGGGCTTGGCAGAGCGCTGTCCCCAGAGCAGCAGAAGCCGCTCGCGAGGAGGAGGGAGTGGGCCTCGTGGGCTCTGTCACAGGCGCTGGCAGCGCTTATCACAAGAGAAGACATGCCGGGGAGAGGGGGGCCTGGGGTCCCCAGTGGATCCCCCCAACACAACGGGTCGCCTCGGGCCACCATCGCAAACACCGCAGACCAGGTGGCTCAGACAGCAGATGGCCGCTCTCTCGCGGTCCCCGGGGCCAGAGTCCAGGACCAGGCGTCTGCTCCCCATGTCCCACCGAGTCAGCCCTCTGCGTGTATGTCTTCATCTCGTCTCGGAAGGGCGCAGTCACGTTGGCTGGGGGCCACCCGCGTGGCCTCGCTTCACCTCGACCACCTCCGTAAAGGCCCATGTCCAAGCGCAGCCACGGTCTGAAGTGTTGGGGGCCAGGCCTCCAACACACGGATTGAGGGGGACAGAACCCAGTGCCCGACCCCTGGTTCTGCCCAGCGGCCATTCTCGAGACCCGACACGCTGGGCTGGGCAAGCCCACACACCACGCTCATCAGTTTTTCTCTATAACATGCGCGTTTGTTTGCGTTTGTTTTTCAAGAGGACGTGGGGCTACGTGCACACAGAAGGTCCCGGCCTCTCCCTGATGGTGACCCTCCCTGCAAAGCCGTGGAGCGGGCTGCGCGGCTCATTAGGTGATGGCTCTCAGGCCTGCGATCGAAATCTGGCATCGCTGAGCCCAGCTTAACTGACACACTGTGAAATGGAAAACTATTAAGTGCCCAGAAAAACTGGCTTAATTTCCTACTAAATATAGGCACAGAGATTATTATAGTTGTGCCCTTGCCAGGTACAAATGGCCCCAGCTCTTATGATAAAATACATTGCCATAAATCATGTAACAGGCCACTCTGAGTCTGTGCTTCTGAATTCAGGTTCTGGAATCTGACTGACACCGTTAACGGGCAAAATTTGAGGATTTCTTATAGAAAATTTTCAAAAACAAGACCAGAGCGGCCAGAGGCTGAGAGGCCCAAGCAGAGACTCCAGGTTTCAGGACATGCTCGGCTTGTGGTTCCCCGGCCTTTCCGTGCCACCCGCCACTCAGCCATCCCCACCGACCGTCGGGACAGGGAATTATGGGACAGGGACACCTCGGGGGCCGGGACGAGCCTCTCCTGGATTCCGCTGGCACAGAGTGAAGCCTCCCTCCCGGTCACCAGACGCCTCTGTGATCGTGCTGGGGGGCTGTGCGCTCGCCCCCGCCCCGGAGGACAGAGGGCGGCCGAGGACGAGGCGGAGGTAGAGACAAGTGTCCCCGTGTCGGGCTGGGAGAAAAGGGACAGGGGGCGCGCACGCCTGAGAAGGGGCTTGGGAGGGAGGGGAGTGGCGTCGACCCCACGACCTCGCAGGCCCGGGCGACCTAACACGTGTCTCGATCCGTTCCCGGAGTGACCTCGGCACCGTGAGTGTCCGAAGGCCAGTTTCTGCGGCGACGATGTACAGAGCCAGCAGACACGTCAGGACCCCTCCTTCCGCTTGGGCCCCCGTTCTAGTAAAGTGGGACGAGCCTCCTCCCGGCTGGTCAGAGGGAACCAGTCTGTGTCACCTGCCAAAGGGCGTGTGAGGAGCAGCGACATGAGCCCCACCCCGAAGGAGGCAGGGGACCCCAAAAGACACACTCGGCCCCACAGAACCACTTACGACACCGTCTGAACACGAAGAGGGAAGTGAAACGAGTCAGAATTCCTTCTCGAAAACGAGTCAAAAAGGGAAGAAAAATGGGCTCAAACGGAAAAAAAGAATCTAAAATTAAGTCATGTAGGGATTTCACGAACAAATAAGGGCGCTTGTCCTACGTAGCGACTTCGACCGAACTTGTCGAACACCTCGTCGGAGCTCTTCCGCGCGAACTGCCCCGTTTGGTCACAAGACCCCCAGAGGGAGGACAGACGTCGCTGTCCGCTCGGCAGACGGGGAGGGTCTGGCCGAGATCACCAGGCCCGGCAGAGGCAGGTGGACCACGTGCAGACCCAGCGGTCTTCCCCAAACCCAAGGACATGTTCTGCGAGGCAGAGAAAGAGCCAAGGGCCGCATCGCCCTCGACTGTCCACCCGACAGAGCAGAAGGCCCTTCGCCCTGCAGAGCGTGTCGCGAGGCCACGTGGGAGGCCGAGGGCACAGCTTTGCGGCCACCTGTCCCACCGCTCGGTCAGAAGCAGCCGTGTAACGTGCATTCGCAAACGCGTCTGCAAGACGTTTTCACCTCGCAAGACGGAAACTCTGTCCCCGTGAAATGGCGACGCCCATGCCCGCCCCCCAGCCCCTGACACCTGTCACTATGACCCTGACCCCTCTAGGGACCTCACGTGCGCGGAGTCACACGGTACTTGTCTTTTTGCGACTGGCTTGTTTCAGAGCACGAGGTTCGCCCACGGTGCAGCCGGCGACAACGTTCCTTCCTTTCCAGGGCTGAATAATGCCCCACGGTGTGCGCAGACCACATTCCGTCACCCGCTCATCTGTGATGGACACCTGGGTGGCCACCGCCTCTCGGCCACTGTGACTATGTCGCTGTGGACACGGGTGTGCCGGTATCTCCCTGAGACCCTGCTTTGCATTCTTTGGGGCGCACACTTAGCGGGGCTGCCGGGTCACGCGGTGACTGGATCCGCGGTCTCTGGAGGAGCCGCTGAACCGTGCTCGCTACCTGCCATCTTCCTGATGAAAGCCGCCCTGCCTGCGAAGTGACGCCCATTGTGGTTTCTCCATGACTAGTGAGGCTGAGCATCTTTTCATATGCTTGGTGGCCGGGTGTGTGTCTTCAGAGAAATGTCCGCTCAAGCCCTTTGCCCACTTCTTAATCAGATTATTCAGGGGCAGGGGGTTGCTGAGTTATATGAGCTCCTTGTATGTGCTGGATACTAACCCCTCATCAGATATACGATTTGCAAATATTTTCTCTTGCTCCACGCGCTGCTTTTCTGTCTGTCGACTGAGACATGAGCACGACGTCGCTCCGTTCACCTGTGCCCTCCTCAGCGCCTTTTGGCGCGATCTGTTGTTTTCCATGTGCAAGTCTTTTACCCTCTTGGTTCAAGTTATGCCCCAAACATCACTTTTTAAGAAACAAAACTATACACTCGCTTCGGCAGCACATATCCTAAGACTGGAGCGATACGGAGGTGAGAATCGTCCCTGCTCGAGGCCGGCGGGCAAGTTAGGGCCCCCCATACTCTGCTCTCCTTCCCTGAGATTTGCAGGCGGGGAAACTGAGGCTCTGACAAGGGAAGCCACTTACCCAGTGGAGGGCCTTCCAGCTCCACACCCCGGCCCAGCTTCTCCAACGAGGGAGACGGCATCCGGGTGCGGGGGGCGGGCGGGGGGACGGATTTTCTCCCACCTCTTTTCCCGGTCAGTGCAAAGTCTCAGCAACTGCGGAGCGCTGCGCATCGCTCCTTTCTAAGGGGCCCGGCCTGCACCTCGCAGCAGCCGTCACGACCGAGTTACCGTAAGCTCTCTTCGAAGCAGGGACATTGAGATCCCAGCCCAAGGCCAGGGCCGCTGGGGACCCGGACAGGTTCCACTCTGAGGCCCGCAGGGGGTGACGGGCGCCCGCGGACACACCCGAGATAGCGGACTGTGCCTTCCTGGCGTTTCGAGGGGAGGACAATGCAGCTGAACTGAACGCCGAGGCCGCTGGTTGCAAAGGAGCTGGCAGATGGTGAGCATCCCAACCCACGTGACACCGTCCGGGGGTGAGAGGGACCACTGCATCGAAGCCACTCAGCCCCAGGGCGCCAATAACTTCTCACGGGGCCTCGAGGGGCCCCAAAATGCCACCCCGCACCACCGAGGAGCAGGCACAGGCCCATGACACTGGCTCCCGGGCTGGCCTCCGGGCTGGGCTCAGGATGGCGAAGGTGGTCGGGGCTCGAGCTGGCACCGCCAGCGAAAGCATCCTGACACCCGAGCCCTGCACGCTTCAAAGCCTCCACCCGACCCTGACGCCCACAGCCGGGACAGAGGCCTTATGAAGGTGTCGCCTTCCAGGAGGCTGGCCTTTCAAACACCTGTTCCGGACGCCTGGCTCTCACCTGCACGGCCCAGCAGGTCTGAGGGGCTGCCGCCCCACCTGCCGACAACCCTGGAGGGAGGCGGGATGGGCCATGGGGGTCGGGCTGGGGGAGGAGCGTCTTTAACTGCTTCCCCTTGCGTGTGTCGAGTGACCTTCTGGCAGTGACGAGACGTCACCACGGCCGCCAAGCAGTTTAGGAGCCAACGCAGAACACCCAGGGCCATGTGCCCCCCACGCACCCTTTCCGGACCTCACGGAGTGTGAGAGGAGACGGCGGCCATCCCCAGCCTCCAAGGCCACACGAGGCTGCTCTACCTCCCAGCGGCGGCCGGGGGTGGGGACAGGGACGAGAGCGCTGGCCGCCGTGCCTGCTGCTCTGCCACGGGAAGCCGCTCTGCTGGTTAAAAGGTCACCTCTGGGGTCTCCCACCCCCTTCCCAGGGGGAGTAATTCTCGAGAGGGACAAGACCACTCACCCAGCACTGGGAGAGGGGATTGCAGTGGCTGAGGTGATGGCTGGGAGCCAGGCGGGGTACCACTCCCCAGGGCTGAGCTCATGTCACCCCCACACTGGCCCATGTCACCTCCACGCTGAGCCCACGTCACCTCCACACTGAGCCCAGGCCCCCTCCACCCTGGCCCGGGGCCTCATCCCTGCCCGGCCACTGTCACCCGTTGACCCACGACACGTGGTGACGCTGTCCAGACGCCCAAACTGTGGCGTCTCCCAGGAAGGGCGGAGGCTGCGCCCAGCACCTCCCGCTCACACCCGAGCGTGAACTCACTGCTTCCTCCGTCCGCCCTGACTCAGCCAGCTCCCGCCGTGCCTCGTCCCCCGCCCGCAAGCGGGGGACTGAGAAAGGGACCCGCCCGCCTCATAAGTGTGTCGGAGGTTTAAAGAGTTAATGTGCCGGAACCACTCAGTCGGGAGTCGGGAGTCGGCCGGCACGCACGGCACCCCATCGGCTTCTCTGCTATTATTGCTGTTATTGTTGTTGTTATTGTTATTGTTATTATTAGTCATGGCTTGGAACGAGGCCGTGGAGACGGGGCGGTGTGTGGAACCGTGACACGGTGAGTCAAGGCCGAGTGTGTGGAGTGGGGCTGGGCCACACTGGAGGGGGCTCCAGACAGGAGAAAGGCGGGGGGTGTCCTGGAAAGGGACTCGGTCCACGGGCCCTGCACGGCCCCAAGAAGCCGCCAATGCCACCGGGACGCCGAGCCCCCGCCCTCCTGAGCCGCGCTCTCCTGAGCGAGTCACCTGGCTTCTCCGAGCCCAGCACAGGCTGCCTGGACGGGCGCCGGAGGCGTCTTTGGTCTCCGAGCCCAGCAGGACGCACGCCGTCCGCCAGCGCAGGGGAGGCCGGCGGCCGGCCATTAACATTGAGAGCAGCTGGTGACAAGCGGGACCCTTCGTCCCCAAACCGTCCACTCCGCCTTTAAATCCCCCCATTACAGCTTCACTCCTGTGTACACATCTTAACGTCTTGTCAGGCTTCAAAGTCCCTGCTACATGTGGGTTTATAGCTGAAATTCATCTAACAGTGACTCGTCACAGCCTTCCCAAGGCCCTGCCCTCCGACCTGGGCCTGGGTCCCTCGTCCTGGTCGGACCCAGCACCACCCACCCTGGGTCGCGCCGGAAGCCCGATGCCACCCTTTGCGCCTTCTCTGGCATCTCCTGCCCACAGCCATCAGCGCCATCACTTTACCTCCTAAACGTCCCCGCCCTGCCTCCTCCCCGGCCCCGAGTCTGGACACCGCCAGCCCTGGTCACCTCCGAGCCAGGCCACCACCTCCCCGCCAGGCTCCCGATGGGCCCAGGGTGTCCTCCCTCACGTGTTCGCTACAAAGGCCCCCAAGCAACCTGTCTGCTGAGTCGGCCCCCACAAAACCAACATCTGTGTCAGCCCCAGAC
>NW_024340847.1:1404092-1435948 GCF_902729225.1 Pteropus medius
TCGGCGCATGGGGGGTCAGGCTCACACGTGGGGGCATCAGACTCACACACGGGGGGTTCAGGCTCACACACAGGGGGTCAGGCTCCAGCCTGCGCATCCACGCTCCCGGGGAACACCAAACCCCCAGAACTCTCCCTGCACGTGACCTTGGCCGTGGCTTTCTGTGTGAGCCCCTGTGCCTGACCACACCCACACGCCTCTCTCCTCCCGCTCATCCTCGGGACTCGGCCCCACCATGCCTCCTCCGGAGAGCCCTCCTTGACCAGCCCTCACCACGCCTGGAATGTGCCTGCGAACACCACCGCCCTCACCGCCTTGACTTCAGCGCGTTATCTGTTTCTCTTTCCATCACCGGCTCTAGTCCCAAAACTCAGGGTCGGGGGTGACATTTTCATGCCCCCGGCACCCGGAAGCTGGCAGCCCCCAGTTAACATTTTCTGAGTGAATCAGGGGAGGTGTTAGCTGGGACTCGTTCTTGCTAGCATGTAAAGGACTGATGCTCATCTTTTCCCGGGAACGGCCCCTGATAGGGGAGAGCAGTCCAGGTGAGCGAGGCTCCATGCCCCCCCGACACACGGGCGGGTCCTTGTGGGGCCCGACGTCCCAGAGTTTGCGTAGAGACGGGGTAGGAACTTTGTTCCTGGGAGTGGGATTTTCCCCCGTCGGCGGGAATTCCGTGACAGCGGCCAGAGCGACACACTCCGACTGGACGCCAGATGCAGCGCCGGCCGTCTGCGAGGCGCGCGGTGGCTCGTGGTAGCCACGCTGCTGCTCACCTCCACGCGTGGGCCAAAGTTCATCGAAATTCACACTCGTTCTACTTTAAGTCGCTTTTAATAAATCAAGGTTGCGGTCGATCTCGGTGTTTTCAATTTGGCCAAAATCGGTCAAGACCAGTGGAAATTCCGACGAGGGGAAGTAAAAATGGCAACGTTGCCCACGTGACTAGGTCGGCAACAGCGGGGACCTCGCACCGGTTGGACTGTGGAGCCGCAGACACGGAAATTTGTTTCTCCCAAAGGCGGCTCAGGACAGGCTCCCAGGTCACACACGCACACACGCGGGCACGCTCGGCACACCCGGTCACGGCACGCTGCCGCCCGTGACCCCTCTGACAGCAAGACTCGACGTCGCCCACTTAACCCCGTCCCGGCCACAATGGCCCACGTGCTTGTGCCCCCGGAAATCGAAATTCGCCCAGCAGATACATCAGTGGACCTCGGGCCGCCGCATTATTTGTAACAAGGTGGGCCCCGTGATGGACATGGCCGTCTGCGTGTGACTCGTGACAATGTGTGTGACTTTCTTCCAGAGGATGGGAACGGACGAAGACAGTCCCTGGGTGATCTCAGGGGATGACACCGGTTTGCGTGGTGCCTGAGGTGTTTGAAATGGGGGCATTCTCGGGAAGACACGTGGGTGGCGGGTACTGCGGGCGGTGGGGGCCCCCCGAGAAGTCGAGGGGTGCGGTAAGAGGAGGTTCTGGAACGAGGGCAGCGCGCGCTGTGCACTGTTAGGTCGGGGTGAGTGAGGCGCTGTGGTTTCTTTCACTCCTGCCCGAATTACCCCAAGGCAGGCGGTGGCCTCATTCGGTGCCGTGGAGAATGAGTCTCAAACGCACTCACCGTTGGGGCGATCGGAGCCAGCCAGGACGATGGCTGCCAGCGAGTCAGCAGCAGCGGGGGCAGCCAGGAACCAGGGCCATCCCCGCGCTGCCCCCTCCGCCGGTGACCGCCGCGAGCCTCGCCTCACGCCTCCCGCAGACCCAAGTGTCGCCACCACGGCGGGAAGCATCTGCTGAGGTCTGGGAGAGGCCGCGCCTGTAACTGCAGGAAGGGCGTTTGCTGCGTTTGCGAGGTGCAGCCCCATCACCCCACTCCCGGTCCCAGCATCTGTGTGCTGCAGGAGTGTGTGGCCAAATGGCCAGCACCCCACCCCGCCCATGCCTCACGGGTGCCTGTCCCCTCCTCTCCGAAGGTGGGAGGCGGGAGTCACCATTCGCAGGGGAAGGCAGGCCGCACGTTGTCACCCGGTTCCCACCATAATGTGGCAGCTGCACCTGTGAGATCAGGGGCTAGGTCCACCAGGCTCCACAGTGTCCTGCTCAGCCGCGAGACAGCGCGCCCAGGACACGGCAGGGCGCTGAGGCCTGTTCCACTACGCCGCACCACACGGCGCTGCACGCCGTCACACGCCGTCACACGCCGTCACACGCCGTCACACCGCATCACGCGATACCAGACGACAGCTCATTACAGTGCACCACACACCGTGACGACCCACTGCACTGCGCCCTGCCCCGCTCTGCTCCGCTATACCACACGCCACGCCACGCCACGTCACGCGGCTCTACACGCCACGTGACACTGCACCGTGCCACGCTGCACCGCGCTCTGCTCTCAGGGGCAGACCCGTGGACCCCGTGGACGGGGAAGAGCTGGGCCTGGCACCAGGAGCCGACGTGCTGGCCTCACTCTGCGGGTGTCCAAGCCAGAGCCACGACGGCGACTGACGGAGTCTCGTGTGTCGACGCGGGGCCCACGGGCCCGTGAAGGAGCCGTGCGGTCCTCTGCGCCAGGGAGCCGCCTGAACGCCGCCGAGCTCCTGAGGCCACCAGACCTCTCGCTCACTCCTCCTTTTCCGGAAAAGCACTGGCCACATCCGGAGAGGTCTGGATCCCATTAGTAAAACGGCTCAGAGATGGCGAGGGCGCCCCCCACCTGCCACGCCTGTACGTGGGTCTGTGGTCTCTGCCAGACGAGCCGCACCAGCCCTCGGGGCCACCGGCCACCAGGGCCCTGTCCCGCCGGCAGGCCCGACGCAGGCAGGTGGAGCCGTCTCACACAGCGGTGCGAACGGGGACGAGGCGGGTGCGAGCGAGGACCGGGCTGTAAAGCCACACCGGAGGCAAATAGCCACTTCGGCAACACTTGTCGTTTGCCTACAGTGCAGATAAGATTAGTGCAGCAGGCTCCAGACAAACGAAAGTCAAATGTCACCTGCTGCCCCTGGCCCACCTACCCAGCCCTGTCAGCCCAGGCCGCAGGCACAGCCCCGGGGCCCGCCCTCCCCTCCAGCTGGAGCTCCCCACAGCCACGGGCACCGTACTCCAGCTCCCCACGCAGCTGCCCGCTGAGAAAATGGGGGGACGGTGCAGAGAAGGGGGCGCTCACACAGGGCAGTGCAGGTCGGGGGGCTGGGCGGGCTGCCGGGGGGCCTGCAGCTCTCCTCCCCCTGCCTGGGTGGCTCCTGGGGACTTTCCCAGGCCCCGCTCAGTGGGGAGCAGGCTCTTCGGGCCTCTCTCCGGGCCCAGCTCTGGGACACTCACCCCCAGGCTCGCTCCAAGCCCGTCATTGTCCCTCCCCTATCCAGCCTGCAGCTGCATGCCCTGACTCAGTTTCTCCTCCGTGCCCCCCCGCACCCCGCCACCGCACGATGGTGTATTCACACAGAGACAAGTGAGCAAACCAGCACTCTGCGAGCCGGCCAGGCCAAGCCCAGCCCTGATGTGGGGTGCCGGGAGCGAGCGGGGATCTGGGTGGGAACAGACTGGCACCTGCTACGTGACGTCTTCAGAGCCAAACACTGACCATCATTCACAGATGCCCTCTGCACAGCGCGGCCACACAGGTGGCCCCGCGAAGGCCCCACACGCTCAGAGCTTGCTCCGAGCTCAGAAGGGGACACCTGGGTCCTTTACGAGTGTCTGTTGATTCTCTTTCTTGAGCTGTGGGAGGGGATGCCCGGTATGTCTTTAGCTATATTTGTCTGAAATAGTCTGTCAATATAAAAGTCCATTCAAGAAATAGGCAAATCCAGAGTTAGGAAGCAGAACAGAGGGGGGGCCGGGGGGGGGAGGACAGGAGACGGGTGTGCTGGGGACAGGGCTGAGGATGGAGACGATGGGCGGTCTGGATAGAAACAGAGGAGATGGCGATGTGACGTTCTGACTGCAGCCGAGGCCACAGCGTTGCACGCTTACAAACGGTTAAAATGACGACTGCTCCGCTCCTGCACCCGCCACACACAAAGGAGAGGCAGCTGACGAACGCTCACTGGCCACGTGCCAGGGACGCAGAGCAGGGCGCAGTCCCCGCTCTTCAGATGCAGAAAGCAGCCTGAAAGCCCACAGCCTAAGGCACGGCGTGGACGCAGGGCTGGGACGTGGCACGCACGGGACCGAGGCAGTGGTCACCAGCCGGCCCGCCACACCCAGTCTCAGAGGACACACATCTGGTCACATGCAGAAACACACTGCCCAACGCCAGCTCTGGGGGAGACGCCACGCTGTGGGGAGCCCCCCTATGTGGACCTGGGTGGAGGGGACACTGTGACGGCCAGTGCCGTCAATGCCACCAGTTGTAGAAGGACAAGTGCCCAGAGCAGCCAGGCCACTGCTGGTGACAGAGGACGACGAAGGTGCAGACGTGTTTTCTGGGGGTAGAGGGGACACTTAGCTCTGGGGACAAACACTCGTGGGCGTTTGCCGCTGGCCTCGCTGGCCCCATGCTTCTCCCTGCCCGGCACTGAGGCCCAGTGCCATCGACAGGTGGACTGCACAAGGCAGTCCCCACACGGTGGCCCGGAAGCCGCCCGCAACGCCCTGCCGCCCACACCGTGCTCCAGCGTGGCACACGGCACACCACGTGTCCCCCGCCGAGCCACAGCCGGGCCTCGTGTTAAGTCAAGGCCGAGCTCAGCACTTCACGGGTGTCACCCCGCTAAACCTCAGGAGAACTCAGCAAGGCAGGTGTTAGGTCGTCCCTGACACTGGTGAGGAAGGCCGGGTCCTCCCGCCTGGGTGCGGCGTGGGGCTCTGGACACCGACAGCCCGGGCAGGCTCTCGATAGCTTCTCATGGAGGCCACGAGGGGACACGTTGTGTGGGCCGAGGCACCATTCCTCCAAAGTCCCCTCTGCCAGAGGGACATCCATGAGTCCCCTTCCCTGTCACTGCCTCTCTCACATGGGAATGATTTGTGGGCCACCAGCACGAGCCCCAGCAAGGCCCCGAGAGAGCCCAACAGTGTGGGAGGCAAAGGGGAGGCCAGTTGTGAAGGCTGGAGGCCGGCGATGCCCCTCGTGACCACGCGAGCGCTCCAGAGAAGTTGGGGTGCTCCCGGAGCGTCCACGGGAGGCACCCGACCCTCCATGGCCCCGCAGCCCCCGAGCGGAGAAGGAGCGGTCGGTGCTGGCTAAACAAAGGGCTGGCGTTCAGGGACGGGCACTGGGATCTGAGCAGCCCCTCGTGGGAACGAAACCACCAAACCCGTGACCGGAAGACCCTGCTCCAGTCCCGGCTCTGCCACCCCCGCCGGTGACCACGGACAGGTGCTCATCCAGCAGCGGGCGGGTCCGAGGCTCCCGAAGGCCTGTTGGCCCAACGCCCTGCCTTCCTCTGAGTCACCCCGGTCCTGGTGGCCGTCACCCGGTGCCCAGAGAGTGGGCGAGGGACGACCAGGGCAAAGGGCGGAGTGCGGGGCCCTCGGGCGCCCGCCCGGCGGGTGGGGAGGGGCTGGCACGCCCCGCAAAGCGGCCGCTCCGCGGCAGAGCTCCGATGTTTTCAGATGAGACACATGTCGAAACGGTGATTTTATGAAGCTGTGGGGCTCGGTCCCCCCCAAACCAGAAGACAAACAAAATTCCTGGCGCTGTCGGAACGGGGCCCGGGTTCCGGGTCAAGCCCGGTCCTGCCGGGGCCGGGAATGGGGAGCGCGGGGCGACTCGCTCTGAGTCACCACGGGGTCGCTCTGGGCCGTGACTCATGCCTCTGTCATTTAGGGCAAGAGGCGCGAAGCCACCCGAATGCTTTTGCCTCTCGTCCTGCCTCAGCCCCACCCCGGCGGCCCCCGAGCCTTCGTTTTAGGTCACGAGGCAGACAGACGCCGACCCTTCGGGCTTTGCACGCAGGAGAACAGACGCCCAGGATGCGGCCACGCACGGCCGCGAGGACCAGGAGGCAGCGTGTCACAGGGGCTCGGGCTCGGCGGGCCCCGGGGCCCCGCAGGCTGGGTGCCGGCTCTGACCCCTGGGAGGACAGCACGATGGCTTCCTGGCGACGCCCCCACGAGGTCTCACCTCACCCTCAGGGTCCCTCTGCTCCCGAGTCAGGACGGAAAGCTCAGAGGCAGACGTCCCCCCTCGCCAGGACCGGCCCGCCCTCCCCCGCTTGGGAGTGTGCCTGTTTGGGAACACTGCCCAGCGGGTCCTGCCCCGCGGCCATCGGACACGCTCTGTGACAAGGAGCCGTGCTGTGCCACGAGACGCCCTTGGCCGGTCCTGTGGCCGCGCCGCTGCTCGGCTGTAAGCGAGCTCAGTAGAGGGGGACACCCACAAACTCGGCTTCACGGGGTTTTCTTTTCACATAAAGAAATGACCACGGCACTGCCCCCACGACAACGACTTGGCCACAACGACCTAGGATGAAGCGTCCCATCCTCACGACCGGGAGAGCGCGAGTCACTCTGACCTTCCAAGCTGAACCGCCACGAACTCCCGAAAGAATGACACTTGCACGAAACGTCCGAAAACGGAGGCGGCTCCTGCCTGAGTCCTGGGGGGCTCATTTTAATGACACGGGTGCACGGACATGCAGTGAGCGAGAGGATGCACTTGACACTGGAAAGACCCAGCACCTCAGTCCGGGGAGAGCTCGGGGGCAACGAGGCCCCTCTCCTCTCCCCCGCCCCGGCTCGCCTGGGGGTGTGTGCTGAAGCAGGGGCTGCCACCCAGCTGCGACCCGAGGCCCCCACATCAGTGTTATTAGAGAGAGCAAGAGAAAGAGCCCCGAAGAACGGCTCTCACCTGCTCCTGGGACCAGAGGAATGAAATGACAGCAACACCTTCCCAGCTGCTTGGCTGTAAACGAGGAAAAATGGAAGGCTACCCAGGACAGCCTCCCTCTCACCCCGAGGGGCCTTCTGTTTTCGGAGCCTGTGATATTAAGGCCAAAAGGGGCAGAATTCAGCTCCACCCACAAAATACCACGATGACAGATACTTACAGAAAGTCACTTTTATATCAGGTCCCAAATATTAGCACCTGCCATCCACGATCACCGCAGCAGAGTCATTGGTAACATTTTATATCAAACTTAAGTGTCTTCTTCGAAGTAAAGAAAAAAAAACCAATGGATTCAACGAATAATAAATTTCTGTACATCGAAATAAAACATTTTTAAATTAAACGCATTTTATAGTCATTTATTGGACGTTCCCTAAATAAACAAGCAATGAGAAAAGGCTCGCAACGCAGGTCGACTAAAAAGCCTGTGGAACTAACCACTCAAATAAAGACGGAAAACCAGGGAAGAACATATAATGGCTGCAAAAGAAAATAAAACTGGTCAGTAAAAAAGTAACCGTTGGCAGAAGAGGCGTAGAATTCAAACCGCAAGTCGCCGTGTTTGCTGTCAGCTCAGCCACGGCGGCACCCGGGGCTCGCACGGCCCGGAGGGGGCTGGGGAGGGGACGCACAGCCCTCAGCCTCCCTGCAAAGTCGTCGCATTCACCAAGGACCTTTAAAAACATTTATCTACTTCGGCTCACCTAAGTCCACTTCTAGAAATCTGTCTGAAGGAAGCCATAAACATTGCTAATGAAAACCTAATGTGCTGTTGACAAAGTCGGGTATCAAAATCTTATTTGTAATAGAAAAAAAAAAAAGAAACTTAAAATGAACAGGCACATCCAAATCATGGAATATGTTTCGATCATTAAAAAATTCGGTTTACAGAGGATCTTCAAGAGTTTGGGAAACTCTTATGCTGATGTCCGAGGTAGAGAAGGGTAGAATGCTCCGTTTTATTAGGCTGTGAGCGCAGCCACTTAAAGACACCTGTGCGGGACCGGGAGTAAGCGGCTAAAGTGTCACAGACTCCGTGACCGGTTTTGATGTTCCTTGAGCTCGTTTTTTAAACCCGTGGTACTTTCGAAGTATCCTGTAATAAGCAGACATTGCTTCTGCAATTATGAAAAGACTTTTGAAAGTTCTATGTGACACATGCCCTGGAGGCTCTGAACCCTGGGAGGCTGGGGGTGGGGTGGACACCCCTCCCCGTGGGCGCAGGGCTGGACCGGCCTTCGGGACCTGCTGTGGGGACCTGGACACGCCGACCCAGCGGCCATCCTCTCACCCCAGCCCCACTGCCCGGCCCCTGGTCTCACCCTTGCTTGGAAACGGGGTCCCCAGTCCGCAGGCACCCATCTCAGCCCGCTCGACACTGTGACTCCAGAGCGTCTCCAGTCCCCAGGTGCACTAAACGCGCAATAAATACACGCCGATGGCCAAACGGCACGTACGAGAAGGAGCCGGGGCTGTAGGGACGGCAAGGGGCTGGGGGCTGTGGCGCGGAGAGCTGTTTCTGTGTCAGGAGTCACTGTCACACAGCCGGGGCCTGGGCAGCACGGCCAGCAGCAACCCAGGGTGGGGCGGGACCCCCTCCTGCCTCCCTCCCCACTGGCAGCCTCCCACGCCTTCCCCGCCCCCCTCTGACCCTAACCTTAACCTAACTAACCTTCCCCTAACCTTGGCAAACTGTTGGTGATTAACCAGCGGGCTTGACGACGGCCCACGCCCGGTGCATCAGGACAAACCTCCGCTGAGGCTTCCGCGTCAATCTGGTGGGTCCTGTTCCCGGCGGTTTGTCACTAGCTTCGCTGGCCAGGACGCGTCACGGACCCTGAGACCTCAGCGTCCTCCTTGCGGTCCGCCCAGCCCCGAGAGCACCTAAACTGCACTGCTTACTCACTTGAGGTCCCCCCCGCCCCGGGGGACAGCTCTGCTGCTGTCCACGCTCGGCGGGCATGAGGAGGCCAGGCCGGGACCCAAAGCACAGAGTGTCAACACTGGATCGCCCTGCCCCCCGCGAGGACGTGCCACGGGATGGGACAGGGCGGGCCTCGCACTGTCCCCATGATGCCCTTCTCGGAGCTGAGGGGATCTGCGGGGACACCCTTGTGGATGTGCCATCCACAAGTAACCTGTCCTCGAAGGTGCTTACATATGCACAACCCCGTGGAGGGCTGTGTGCATCGCCTGCCCTAAGGCAAAGCTTTTCACTTATCCTAAGTGCCCTCCCTGCCACGCGTCCCCTCCTTAGAGACTGACTCCGAGACCCGGGCAAACACCTGCACATACTCACCGAGGGACGCGCGAGCTCCAGTCCCCTTCCGCCTCGGCCCAGCCCCATCGGCACCACCTCCCAGAATGAGGAAGCCTGCCCGAGCCTCTGCAGGCCGATGCTGCCGGGTCCTCCCTGACTGAGTCCTCCGGTCTTGCTCATAAGTCCCCCCGACCAGAGACCGGAAAGTGACTGTGCGTCTCTCTTCCGAGCCGGGTGGGTTTGCTTTCCGCCAGGAGCCCTGGCCTGCCCCTGGGCGTTTCATAGTCGGAGTGAGCCGGGCGCCACATCCCATCGTTTACACGTGGGAAGCCAGCTCTGTCTGTTGGCCGCTCCACCTTCTGCGTGGTGACTCTTTTGTGTGACCACGACGCGCTTCACGTGTGTTTGCTGCACGCCTCCCGCGTGCCGGGCGCTGTTTTAAAGGTTGGCGATACGACAGTGGATGAGGCAGACAGACAGACAGACAGACAGATGGCAGCCTTGGTCTCGGGGAGCGTGGACAGCAGGGGACCCGGAGGACTTTCCAGGCAGAGGAAGCAGCAGGTGCAAAGCCGAGAAGCAGAAGCAGCTCGGCGCATCCAAGGCACACCTGGGAAGGTGGCGTATCGGGCCAGGTGGGCGAGGAGCAAGACGGCAGATGGGGAAGCCGCAGCCTCTGGACCGAGGGAAAACGGCGCGATTTTATCTCCGTGTGATGGAAAAACCACCAAGAGGTCGGCCGAGGAAGCCACCGACGCTTCTGAAGGCCACGGGTGACGGCGGTGGCCCGGGGTATGCAGCGGGGGTGCCGGGGTGCCAGATACATCTGTGAGGTCACGGCGCTGGGTTCGTGCGTTTGGGTGGGGGTGGGGAGAGAGGAAGGCTGTCTACCGGAGCGACTACGCGCGTGATGGTGGCCCTGTATCGAAACGGCAGCCCTGCGGGAGAAGCACGTCCGAGGGCAGGAAGGGAGAGCGGAGAAAAGCATCCTTGCTGGAACATTCGGTTGGACGTGGAGCCGTCTGGTCGAGCGGGGCTGAGAGCCTGCGTCTAGGCGCGGCGGCGTGTACGTGTCAGGTGGCCAGGCAGGATGTGGGGTCTGTTGATATGTGATGTCCACGGCGCAGAGGTGCTAATTAAAACCGTCGGACTCGACGAGGTCACCAAGCACGAGAACGTAGCCGGGGAAGGGGAGACGGCACCTGGAGCTGTGCTGGCTCCTCCTACGGGCTGCCTTCCTGGACTGACTTCTGTCTTCATCCACCTAGCGTTTCGCCGTGTGCCAAAAACACCTTGTTTCACTCACCACCATTCTATCCTAAGTCTCGATTCCTCCAGGGCTTGCCCCGCTGCGAGGCTTTGTGTGCCAATGAGGAAAGTCTAATCAGACGAGACAGTCCGATGACGAAGGAGAAAACGGCGCTCGTCGCAGAATAAAGTCCACGGCTTCGTGCGAGGGGCAGGGGCCGCGGCCTCTCCCGTGCTGCTGGACGTGCTCATCCCCCGACACGGGAGAGAAGGACGTGTGGGTACAGATTCCTGTCCTATCTCACTTTCTAGGTCGATAGGAACTACATCGAATTCGTAAATCGGTTTAATAGAAATTGACATCATCTCTGCATCGCGTCTGCCCCAGGATAGAGGCGCAGCTCATCGTCGTCATATCGTATTGCGTGGGCTGATCACGTTTCCTCACTTACGGGATGGACTCGGTCTGCCAGTGGGGTTCGCTGGACGTTACTGGGGACATTTTGGTTAAGGAAGTGTTCCTTCCATTCTTGGTTTGCTGACAATTTTTGCCTATAAGTGAACGTTGAATCGTAACAAACGGCTTTCTGCATTTAATGCTATGGTCACATTGTCCTCCTCGCTGTGGAATTATCTCACATGAATAGACTTCGTGATTGACCCCGAACCATGCTTGCCTTCCAAGAATAAGCTCTACTCGTCACCGCGGTGTCGCTATGTTTCTAAACGGCTAACCTTATTTGGTTAACGTTTTGCACTAGATTTTTGCATCTGTATTTATTAGTGAGATCGACATTTTTGTTCACAGATTTGTTGAATCTAGACGTAGGCTCTCGGCCCTGCGTTAGTTTCCACGATTTCCATGAATCCTGGTCACAGACCTGAGCTTAGAGGAAAAAAAAAATGCCTGGGAAGAAGAAATTAAACTGCTAAGTGAGAACAGACTGTTCCAGAAACCTACCCAGTGGTCGTGCCTCAGCCAGACCTCTCCTCGTCAAACCCTGCTCACCAGAACTGTCCTCGAGCCCCAAGTGTCCCCGGGACTCTGGCCCCGGGTGCTGGCATGGTCCCCTTGCCATTGAGCTTTCAGCCCTAGCTCCTGGGGGACAGTCGGCCCGCTTACGTTGTCACACGACATTTTATGCTACAAAAGCTTTGCTTCTATGACGTTTTTCACATCTCCTGAGATTTCCGATAAGGTAGTAGTTCTAAGTAATTCTCTTCAGGGAATTTACGCTTCGGTTGGGTTGTAATAAATATTTTTTCCAAGTTTTATAACCATTTGCCTAGAAAACCAGAAATGGTCCCAGAAAGGTTGCCCGCCGGTTCCTTGCCCTGGCCTGCCTTCCCTTGGGGTTATCCTGCCTTTCGGTGGCCAATCTGTCACCTGTCAGTTGGGACTTGTCCTCTGATAACTCTGCGACGACCTCTTCGAAGCGTGTCCTCCACTATCTCTGATCTTAAAATAACCCCGCGTTGATGCCTTCTTAAAACGCACCCTAAATAAAATCCTGAACACGAAGCGAACGGAAAGCCAGCGGTACGCTCTCGCCTCGTGTGGGGGCGAATGCGCTCCACGCCAGATCTGCTGCTTCCCAGTGTCCTCCTGACACCGAAGCTCGGCCCGTGGCCCCCACCCTGCCCCGCCCTGCCCTGGAGACTGCGAGGTCACCGCGGACGGACCCGCACCCAGACCTTCCTCTGCTCCCCACCTGGGCCGGCAGCCGGGCCGCTCAGCCAGCTGCTCACCTAACGAGGGTCCGCTGCGCTCCTCACACCTGGGCCGACGGTCTGGCACCGACGCCGTGACCACGGCCCCAGCTGCCTGGCCTCTGTCCCCGGAAGCTGCACGCGTGTGCGCCGCACAGATGAGGCCACCGTTGGAGAAGTTCGGCCCCCACCTGCGTGGGTGGTCCTCCCGTCAGACACAGCACGGCCGGGGCTGCCCTCGACTGACAGAGCCCTCCTGGGCCCACAGGTCCCCAAACAAAGGTGGTCCTAACACATAGCAGGGCTTTCGAAGTCCTCGTCGAGGAAGGAGGAGGAAGGAAGGAAGGAGGGAAGGAAGGAAGGAAGGAAGGAGGGAGGGAGGAGGGAGAAAGGGGAGGGGGAGGGAAGGGACGGAGAGCAGCAGCTCAGGCCCGTCACGTCTGCGTTCATTTGCTTTGAGTGTTTCAGGATGTGACGTTGAAGGCCGGGCGCCACTAGTGTGATCTAACCCGCTTATCACACACATGAGGACATCGAAGCCCAAGGAGGCTGAGAGGCGCCCCGAGACCACAGCCCCCGCCTGCCTGCCATCGCTGAAACTCGCCACACAGGCCCGCGCCCACCACGCACCACGGCGCTGGACGCGCGGCCCCACAGGCGGGCGTTGGTGCAGGGCGGCCGCCCAGCCCGACCCGATCGTCCTTCCCGTCTGCCTAAGTGCGGCCTAAATGACAGGCGACGGCCTCGCGGGCACTATCAAAGCAGCCACGGCAACATTTTAAAATTCAAAGGGTCAAATTTCCACAAATTAATTAGGTAATTTGTTTCTTCAAGAGCCCCCACCACGAATTCCCCATTAAATAAAGATCTGATGCGTTTACTACTCTCCCGTGCCGTCAAGCCGAAATGGTCAATTAATGATAATTATACATAAACGCCTGACTCTTCTTCCCAGGCTCTGACATAATTGGCACACTCCACTGAGATGCGCTCCGTCACAGGAGTCTGCCACCCATTTTCCTGATGGCAAAGCCGAGGAAAACAAACAAGGATTATTTGGGCGAGACCCATGCCTTTTGGACTACTAATAATCCGCACGTATTTGGTGTATTCATATAAAAATCGTCACCGCACGTGACTACGCCCTGGGGAGGTGGTGACGACAGAGAGAGGCCGTGGTCTCTGCTCCCTCAGGGCCCGCAGCCCTGGGCTCTGATTCTGTGACCGTGTGGCCCCTGTTCATTTGCTTGACCGAGGGCGAGGCCGCGAAGGTCTTGGTGGGATATAGTGGTGGCCTTTCTGAGCCCCCGGGTGTGACCGTTCACCAAGAGCCATTTTCAGATGTGGAAAGAAATTCAAGAACGACACAGAGAACAAAGATCGTGATGATTTTTTTTAAAACCAAGCTAGAAAGTCTCCTGGGGGAGAAAATGTACTGGGCCCCGCGTCCTTGTCTATTTAAGTTGTCAGGAAGGAGAAGCTCTGCTCCAAACCATCAGCGTTTCCAGCGTTTCTTCCGAATTAGTTTAGATTTTTGGGCCGCTTTCCCCTCAAAGCCTGCCTTGGCTTCGGCGCTGGTCAGAAGGGCTTGACGCTCAGCGTTCTGTGGCTGGCGTCACGTTTGGTGAACCGCCTACCATTTCCAGACCGTGACCTTCGGCCTGTGATGTGGGGACAGTGGCAGCTCCCCACGGAGGTGTGATAACAGGACACGGGTCGCGGATATAAAGCACACGAACCCTCGGAAAAGGACGCTGGAACCTTCCTCTCCACCAGAGCCTGAGGGTCGCCTTGGACACCCTTGGGTACCCGGCGACTTCGCCTTCTCCACCAAGATCCACAAACGGGTGTGAGAAAGCGCTCGGCGTGGATCGAAAACCGCCCCAGCTCCGTCCCGCCGCTCGATTCAGGGGCGTGTGCGCGCACACGCGTGTGAGTTCCACACGGAAGTCCCGTCCACACACGCGGACCGTCATCCGCAGATCTCTGCAAACGCGGACGCGGAGCGAACGGCCCCCGCGCCGAGGGCGCGGGAGGATGGGCGGCCACGATCCTGCTCCGACGCGCGGATTTATTTCTGCTCATTTTCCCGGGAGCCCGGATGCGACATTTTTCGCTCCGGTTTCCACTCGGTCGGGAGACGCCCTGCCCGGCGGAAGCGGCTTTTCCCGGGGAGGACGGTGAAGCGTGGGGCGTTGGGCTCGCCGCCGAATCGCTGCCAGTTGTGGTTTTCTAATCCATTAAACAGGGAAATTCACGAAACTGTTGCGAAGGATTAATGAGATAATATTCGTAAAGCGATCAGAGACAATCTGATGAAAAGCACATATAAATAGAGTATTACTATTAAGTCTCTCGGGAATAATGGAATGTGCAACGACATGCCTGTGGTAATCTATACTTAATTATGTAATTTTCTGATACCCACAAGGTATGCACAGGCACAGATGAGTAAATTGCATCGCGCGGCATTCATTCCGTGAGGTCACTGGTCATCAAGGCTTAATCACGTCCCATTAAAAAATGAAGATTTCTGTTTTCGCTCTGCCCCGATAATTGCTAATACGTACACGTGGCGAGGTATGAAGTCACGTCGATTTTTTTTTAAAGAGAGAGGCCACACGCGAGGCTCACCCAACTCTCCCCACCCGCTCCCGCAAGCGCCCGTAGGGACCTCGGCAATGCTCGAGGCTCGTCCTGTCCGCGGGGCCTCCCACCCAGCTGGGCAGGGGCACTAACGTGGGAAAGATAATGAGCAGCGTGGAATGGAGCACAGCTGACCACCGAAGTGCAGAGTGGAGCCGTGCAGGGCTGGGACCGGGAAGATGGCGGAAGCGGCTTGACGAGGCCAGGGACTTAACCTCAGTCCCTTGTCACCCAGAACCACCGCCGGGCTGGTACCTAGTGTCCTGTGCACATTTCTGCTTGGATAAAATGATGGATGGATGGATGAATGAATGAATGAACGAGTCCCAGGTAAACGCAAGAATGCTTCATGGAAGGGAGGGGACTTGCAAGGGGCCCTGCGAGCAGGGGTAGGACTTGAGGAACGCGTCCCCACCCAAGAGGCCCGAGGGACATCGGCGTGGTGCGTCTGGGTGAGGAAACTGGTCTGGCTGCTTGGAAGGCCAGGCTGCAGATGTGCAGATAGAGGCCGGTCCCTCAGGCTCTCGCTCCGACTGACCTCTGTCCCAAATGTCAGGCCCACGAAAGACTCGAACTGCACGGAGACCCCGTCTGACCACGGCCGCCCTTCCCACGGCTTCTGGCAGCCCCAAGACACAAGGCCAGGTGTCCTTACACACGTGGGGTGACAGGGCCGCAAGTCACCATGAAGCCAACGGTCCAGGTGGCAGAGCAGCTGAAGGCGGCCACCCTGGGCAGGTGACTGTGTCGTAGCGTTTCTGAGTTTTTCCATGAGGCCTGTGGGTGTTGGCGGATCCAGCAGGCAATGGCCTCCAGCCACCTGCATGCCCACCTTGCGTCAGCCCTCACCCACAGTGGCCCCAGGTGGCCATGAACCGGGCCAGGTCTCCACTGCCTCGGGTCTAAGACAGAAGCAAAAATATTTGCCCGCCTGGAGCCCGCCATGCTCAGACCTGTCACGGGCACCGTGAATGAGCCCGACAGGACAGCACAAGACAGCATTTTGCTGTGCACCTCTGGGCACATCGAAATTCTCCAAGCCTTAGTCTCTTCATCCACAAGATGAGACCGTCGGCCTAGATGGTGTGCACAGCCTCAGTCACAGCCTCGGTCACTGCCGTGGATGTCCCTCACCGTGCAGGACCAAAGAGGCAGACGGGGTGGGCATGGGGACGCGGCACCCCGGACGCCAGGGGGCCTGACCGCGGCCTTCCTTTGCCTGGAGTCGGAGCCCAAACCCACGGTGTCACAGCTCTGCACCCTGCTGTGCCCGACCAGGCAGGTGCCGTCCCCCCTCCACCTAGGAAAGGCACTCAGCAGGTGTCACAAATGTCACCCCGTAGCGTGCTATGTCAGGGAGGTATCTGCTGAGGGCTCAGAAACCAGTTTTCTACCCCCTTTTCGTGAGGTCACCACTTCGGTCACCCCTAACTTTAAAAACCTTTCCGGGTGGCCCCGGCCCGTACAAAAGAAACAGGTCACTTTCCCCTTCTGTCCCTCCGAGTCGCCTTCCTGAGACAGCTCCGTGAGGGGGTTCCCTCCGGAGAACCACGGCCGACAATGCGCCAGGAACGAAATTCAGCCCCCAAGAGCGCTGACAAGTCCCGGTCGATGAGACGGGGAAGCAAATCTCTGGGGTGAGAGCGGCCGACGGCCCCGCCCTCCTGTCCCCAGGGCCGCTCCGAGGCGCACGCGCGCGTGACGGCCACCGTCCGCCGTGTCGCTCCGACGTCCGCGGGGCGCGGTCCGCGCGCTGGGCCTCTCTGCACAAGTTTTCACACTTGCGAGCTCCTCTCCTCCCTGCCCTGAACCCTGTGCCGCGGGCGCCATCGGAACCCCATTTACAGGCGAGGAGAGGGGGGCAGAGCGCAGCCGCCCGGCCGCGGCGCCCGCAGCTCCGTCCTCCGGTCCTGCCAGGCTCCGCCACACTCAGCGTCCCACCCTCCGCCCCCCTCTCTGGTCCCGTCGCCCGTGCGTGGACCGCCACCGACTCGCTAATGCCTGAGTCCGCTCTCGCAGGTGCCCACCACCCAGCGACACCCCGCACTGTGCGACCCGCAGACTCGCCACCGAGCGACGCGTGGATTCTGGGGGTGCGCGTCCGCGCCCCGCTGCCTGACTGAGAGGCGGCCGCTGGGCGACTCCTCCAGGCGGAGCCACTGTAGTGTCCCCAAAGGTCCCCGTCACCTGGGGCCTCGGTCCTTCTCGCTGCTCCGCTCTCGAGCTTCCAGCCGGTACAAAGATTGAAACTGCCAGGCCGGCCCCTCCCCCACCCCCTGGCATCCGGCTGTGTCCCCTCCGCGGGACTCGCCAGGGGGTTCACTACCCTCACCAGACGAGAGCTCCCGGGGGGAGGAAGTTCTGTGCACCCCCCCGACACCTACTGCCTGTCACCAGCCAGGAACCCAGAAGACGCTCATGAGGAGCCCATGCTGGTGAGAGGCTCAGCCAGCCCGCCTCGCCCCCCGAACCCCTCCCCTCGCTCTGCTCGAAGAGGAGGCTTCGACCAGCCCCAGGGGCCACACGGGGACAGTGACCGGGACAGCAGCCGCCCTCCTCCTCCCGCCTTCCTCACGGGCTCCCTGTCCGCAGCCAGCCCCAGCCAGCCCCAGCCTGCCGTGAGGGCCAGGCCCAGGCATGGTCCCCGAGCTGACCCCCAGCTGGTCCCCTCCGCAGTGCTATGGGTCACAGGTACTTGTCTGGCCACTTCAGGCTCCTAGGCCTGCACGGTGCCCACCTCCCTGGGTGCTGACCTCCCTCACCTCCCAAAGGGGCCCCGGTCCCTGTGCCTTCACCAGACCCTGCCCAGGGCTCCTGCTGCGGACAGCGGGGCCGTCACCTCCGCCTGCCGCGCACGCGTCCTGTGGGAAGTTACAGGCTCTCGGCCTCCTTCTTGGGGACACAGGGAAAAGACACCTGCCTGGCATCGTCAGTGATGCTGAGGAGGAAACAGGTCACTCCTGTCCCCTCAGTCGACTGGCCTGTCACCGCCACCACCCTCAGCGTCACCTCCCTGGAGTTATTAGCGAGTCCGATGAGAGTCTTAAGTGCTTGAAAGGGGGTCTCCGGGTGCCCCCCTCTCCCGGGAATCCTGATTTTAACCAGGCCAAACCCTGAAAACGAAGGGACACTTGCTTCAGCATCGGTCGGCAGGGAAAACACAGCGCGCCCCCTGCACCCCAGGACGCGTGACGACCCCACGGCTCGGTGGGGCCCGGCACTGATCCCCGGCCCCGAGAGATGAAGCCCCGAAATCACAGCGGAGCTGGAATGTAAACCCGAGTGTCCACGTGCTGTCCTGACAACGGTTACCTAGGTTACTGATGAGCGGAGGCCGTCCTGCTCGAACCGCTACCTTGGCGGCGGTTACTGGGGAGACACTCGGGAGGTGCCCCCCCAAGACGACCCGACTGCAGGGAACCGAGTTACTCTCTCGAGGGGGGCGAGCGCGCATCGCGCCGCCCGCCCCTGCCGCCCTCGAGGGGCTCTGGTCCCCCGCGGAGCTCGCGGCCACATGTGCAGGCGCCTGTCACATTTCTCTCCACCTTGCAACATTCCAGCCGCCCCACAGCTGTGTCCTGTCACACGGGGGTGAGATTTTCCTCATTCTCCTGCCATTTACCAGGACCCTGTAGCCCTGAAGGGTCAGACGGGAGAGGTCCGGGTCCTCTGGGGCTTCCAGAAACGGGCTCACCTCCGGGCACCGCTGGCCAAACCACAACCCCGCCCCCCCCACGTCCCCGGGCCCTCCTGACACATCCGAGTGAGAAAGCAAGTGTGACCTTGCCACATCAGCAGCCCCGGAGCTCGCCGCCGGCTCGCCGCCGGCCCGCCGTGACGAGCCTGTGGACGGGTGCCACTCTTGTTTGGAGACAGTCAGATTCAGACTCCTACAGGTTTTGAATGAGACGGACAGCAAAGCCGGGCATTGAGAAAGCCTGGCATTGGGGGTTCCATTGTGCCGGATGAAAGTGGCTTCCGTGCCCAGACCTTCCTAGCAAGTCCCCGCCTGAAGGTCACCCAGCAGCGTGACCAGGCCAGGGCAGGCCTGGGCCGAGCAAGTCCCTGGGAAATGAAAATCGCTCTGTTGTCCAGCCGGGAAGGTCAAACGCTGCCATTTGAGATTGCCTAGACAGCAGGAAGTCAGCCCCCACAAGGTGACAGCATCCGAGGCGTCGGTCAGCATCCTGCGTGGACCAGCAATGCCGCGCCCGGCAAAGGCCCATTATCTCGCCACAAACAAATGCCATTGTGGCCGAGAGATGGTCGGCAATAAAGAGGTGCTTGTTCGAAAGGCCACCAGCTCAGCTGGGCCGGGAAGGAGAGGTGGCACCAGCGTGGCATCAGCACTCGGCGTCCGGGGAGCCGCCGGCCCCACCCCGCATCTCAGTGGAGTGAAAATCCAGTGACTTCCCGTTATTCCGTGTCCTTATGATCCATAAAGTCACCAAAACTCTAAATGAGCAAGTCCTGACCCATCCCTCCCGGCGGACATGACAGCTGGGTCCCGTGGGCCTCTGGTCACTGCGTTTTCTCTGGCTGATCAGCCCACGCCCTCGTCTGTGCGTTTCTGTTGAAAGATGCCTCATTGATAGACCTTCCCGACAGACTGGCATGGAACTCACAGCCACCGGGGCTGCAGCTCAGGCCGGGACGAGGTTTGTTCCGGGCAGCCGTCTCCCCCGGGAGGCTGTCCACAGCCTCCTCGCTCACAGGGACGCGGGACGGCGCTCCGCACCACGCTCGGGGCCTTTTAACACAGAGAAAACACAAGACGTGCAAAGATGTGAAAAAAACACGGCACCAGGAACACCACGAAAGGGTCCCTCGCTCACAGCGGGACAGCTGGGCGCAGACGTGTGCGTCAGGCAGCTCAGCCTCGTCGCCGCACTGAGCCTGTCCACAGACGGCCATGAAAGTGCCCGGAATGTCAATCTGGGGGCTACAAATGGGGAGAACGAGGACCGATGGCACATAGGACCGTTTCCCGGTGAAGCAGGTGCCTCGGGTCATTGCTGCTCAGCGATAATCAGGACATAGAAACAGCCTCCCCTACTGAGGGTGGTCCTGCCACCCCAACCGACCCCGCCGAGAGCACGCCGCCCCGCTGGCCTGCCCCAGTCACTCAGGCAAACTCTGCTCCACGTCGATGGCTGAAAACCTCAGCGGCTCTCAGCTGGACTCCTTCGCTGGAGACGAGGCGTCTCCGAGCTGGCCCGACCTGGGCTGTGATGGTTTGGCACTCACGTGCAGTTAGAAAATTCCGGACGTGCCACTTACTAGCCAAGGGACTTTAAGAAAGTCACTTAACTGGCTAAGTCTAGAGCCCCTTGGCACAATCTGCTATTCCGTGGACCTCTGCCCCTTCCAGCCTCTCGGGAGAGCCATGCACCGACACTCGACTGCTCATTAGCATTCGACACTACAGACAAGGAGCAGGGTGCATTCGGCTCTCTGAGCCATACTCAGAGTCATGGACGAGACGGTCTGTGCCCTCCACGAGATCAGTCAGGATGGGGTGACCACACCCCCATCGTTCAGTATTCAGTGATGGGTGCTGACTTCAGAGGGGGAGAGGGATACAGGTCCGTGACACTTGGGGAGGGCTGCATGAAGCCGGGAGGACGGGAGCTAGAACTTAGATGAGTAGGGTACAGAGATGCAGGGGGGCAGAGCGAGAGTGAATGAACAGTGCTGGCATAAGGACAGTGACATCAGTATGGCCCCGAGCAGCTAACAGACTTCCACAGGTCAGTCGAGATCCTACAGGTGTCTTACCTAAAATAGGTGATAACCAGAACGAGCATTCTCTGGACAGCTCGATTAATCGGATGCAGGGGGAGGCCGGCATAAAGCGCATACTTTTCAGACACAGGCTTTAGGGCAGAAAATGTAACAAGCCCACCTTCTTTCAAGTAGAAGTGACCACGTAGAGACTGGCACTTCTAACACCCCAAAGAGCACAGCTCTGAGAGTCATGTCATGAGTTTTAAGCTCTGTCCTTCTGAGAAGGTGCTGCTGGCACCGGAGAGTCTGTGCTGCGTTCTCTGGGGTCACTCACAGGCGGAGCTGGGGCAGCTCTGAGCCCCCGGGAAACCCAGCCGGTTGGCAACGGGCAACACAGCCATGCTCCAAACACAAAGACCTCTGGTTAACCTCTAGTCACAGGAGACACCGTACCTGAGGGCGTGGGGACAGGCACACAGATGGAAGAAATGGAGTTGACAGCCCAGAAAGAAACCCTCACAGCTGTGGTCAGTTGATGGTGACGAGGTTCCCAGACCATTCGATGGGGAAAGAAGAGAGTTTTCCACATATGATGTTGGGAAAATTGGACATCCACATGCAAAAGAATGAATGTGGACCCCTTCCTCACGCCGTAGACAAAAATTAACTCACGTGGAAGAACCAAAACTGTAAAGCTCTTGGAAAATTTAGGTATAAACCTGCATGACCCTTAACTAGATAGACAATGGTTTCTTTGGTGTGACACCAAAAGCATCAGGAACCAAAGAAATGATAGATACGTTGACTTCGTCCAAATTAAAAATGGTTGTGCATCAAAAGACACTATGAAGAAAGTGAAAAGATAACCCTTTTTCTTTTGAATTGGAGCGGGAGAGCGAAAGAAATCATTTGCCAACCACGTATCTAATAAGGGTCTGGCATCCAGAATACATTAAAAAAAAAAAAACTCCTACAAATCAGCAACAAAAAGACAAAGAACCCAATTAAAACCCAAGTAAAAATGAACAAGGGAGATTTCACGTCAAGACGGCAGAGCAGGTAGATGCTGTGCTCGCCTCCTCTCAAACCACATCAGAATTACAGCTGAACAGAAGTCCTACAACGAAGGACACACAGAAGAGGCCACCTTGAGACTGGTAGGGGGTGCAGAGACATGTAGCGGGCTTGTCCCACACCTGCACGTGGCGGTTAAAGATCAGGAGGGATATCTCGGCTATGGAGGCCCCCTTGGAGGAGCGAGGGGTCCCGGCCCCACACTGGGCTCCCCAGCCCTGGGTTCCAGTGCCAGGAGAGAAGTCCCCACAATCTCTGGCTGTGAAAAACAGCAGGGATGGTGTCTGAGTGCGGCAGAGGGCGGCCGTAGCCACAGGTGTTCCTCTTAAAGGGCCCTGCGTGGACTCACCGCTGACGAACTCGCTTGCTCTGAGCTCCAGTGATGGAGACACAGCTTGAAAGGCTCCAGGGACACTCAGGAGGAACTGAGTTGTTGGGCTTCAGGGTGAGAGCTGTAGGGGCGCTTTCTCGCAGACGTAAGTGCTGACAGAGACCATCGTTCCCTTGTTGAGTATCACCCCATCCCCATCTGCACGCATATGCAGACGCAGATGCAGGCGCAGGCAGCTGCCACATATGAGTCTCCATCACCCTGGTTAATACTGGTTGCCCTGCCCAGGTGATTCCCTGAGACCCCGCCCCTCCCAACCTGCAGGCCCGCCCAAACCATTTCCAAAGGCTTTTCCACACAAACAGCCTGTCTTGGCTCATGCTTTGGACTTTCCTAAAATCTCGCAAAGGTTTGCAATACCCAAACAAGCAGCATCTGGCCTCAGCGTGCCCCACACCTCTTGCTGAGCAGCCCCAACCCAGGCACGAGCGGCAGCTGGCCTCGCTTCCCAGCTTGGCCTCTGGAGGCACTTCCAAGCCCAGTGTGGGTGATGGTCATCTGTGGATTGCTTGGCAGCTCATTTCAGGTGGCCCCAGGCAGGACATAGGCTGCGGCTGAACATGGCCTGTGGTGACCCCCTCCCGGGAGGCCCCAGGGTCAGCACACCCAGTGGCGGGTCAGAAGGAGCTGGAGCACATCCAGGGCTGCATCTGAAGACAATATACCCAGAGTGCAGGCACCAGAGTCCTGTTAAAGCAAATCCTGCTCCAAGGAGGTAGCCCCTCACCGGTCAGTCTTCTCAACCAATCAGCCCAAGGATCAATCCCTCCTATAGACAAGCAAATAGCAACCAAGGCTTAACTGCAGCAGGAGGCCACATACAATACATGCAAGGGACACACCTGGAGCACCTGGCTCAGGTGACCAGGGAAGCCTGCCATTGGGCCCCACAGCACACCTACTATATAAAGCCACTCTACTAAGACCGGGAGACGCAGCAGCTCTACCTCAGACATAGAAACAGGCACAGGGAGGCAACGAAGAAGCATGTCCGGCATGAGAGCACAGAGCAAAGCTCCAGAAAGAGAAACAAACAAGATGGAGACGAGCCACGTGCGAGACGCAGAGTTCGAAACGCTGGTGTAAGGGTGCTCGGTGAACTCAGGAGGGGAGTGGATGAACCCAGCGAGAACTTGAACGAAGAGAGAGAAACATAAAAGTGGAGATGGAGAATGCAAAAGGGACCAGTCAGCGGTGAAGACTCCACTAATCGAACAAAGAGAGCATTGGGGGGAATCGGCCGAGTGGACGAAGCAGAGGTTTGAATCGGCGATGTCGACGACACGGTAGCAGAAAACCCCCAATCAAGACAACAACAACAAGAAGAAGAATCCAAACAAACGAGGACAGTTTAAGGGGCCTCTGGGACAACATCAAGCGCACCAACCTCCGCATCATAGGGGCACCAGAGGGAGAGAGAGAGAGAGAACAAGGAATTAAAACCCCATGTCAAGAAATAAAGACTGAAAACTTCCCTAACGTGGTGAAGGAAATAGACACACGCGCCCAGGAAGCTCCGAGAGTCCCAAGCAAGATGAACCCAAAAAGGCCCACACCAAGACACATCACGATTAAAATGGCAAAGGTTAAAGACAAAGAGAGAATCTTAAAAGCGACAAGACAAAAGCAGTTAGTTGCCTATAAGGGAGACCCCACGAGAGTGTCAGCTGATTTCTCAACAGGAACTTTGCAAGACAGAAGGGCTTGGCATGAAATATTCCAAGGGACGGAAAGCAAAGACCTACAACCAAGATGACCCCACCCAGCAAAGCGACCATTTAAACGCAAAGGACGGATAAAGAGCTTCTCGGACAAGGAAAAGCTGAAGGAGGTCACCACCACCAAGCCAGTACGGCAGGAGATGTTGGAGGGGCTTCTTTAAGAAAAAGAAAAAAGAAAGAAAGATTAAAACTATGAATAATGAAATGGCAGTAGCTACATATCTATCAACAGTTACTTTAGACGTAAATGGATTAATTGCTCCAATCTGAAGACATAGGATGGCTGAGTGGATAAGAAAACAAGACCCTCACATGTGCTGCCTACGAGAGACTCGCTGCAGATCGAAAGACACACACAGACTGAAGGCGAAGTGGGAGAAAAAGACATTTCATGAAAATGGAAACAAACGATAAAGCTAGAGTAGCAATACTGAGACCAGACGAAATAGACTTTAAAACAAAGGCTAGAAGGACCCAGTAATCTTATTTTGGGTATTTATCCAAAGAAACCCAAAACACTACTTCGAAGGGACGTGTGCGTCCATATGTTCATTACAGCATTATTTACAATAGTCAAGCTATGGAGGCCGCCTTGGCGTCCATTCATGGGTGAATGGATAAAGAGATGTGGTACATATATGTGCAGTGGAATATTACTCAGCCATGAAAAAGAAGGCGATCTCGCCATCTGCAACAGCACGGATGGACCTAGACGGCACTGTGCCGAGTGCAGTAAATCAAACCGAGAGAGACCAATGCCATGTGATTTCACTTACATGTGGACTCTAAAGAACAAAATAACAAACAAAGCGGAAACAAACTCATAGACACAGAGACCATTTTGATGGTTGCCAGATGGGAGGGGGGAGGAAGGAATTCGATGTCACCCCTCCCCAGAGAATCTTCACCAGGAAACAAGGTGTTTGGTCCCCAGGCGAGGGGAGGAAGCTTGGAGGTCACTCTGTCCAGTCCCCTACCCAGAACCAAAGCCCCTCAGGGCCACCCAGCCGCTGCCCTGACGGAGAGCGCCCTGCCCCAAGCTGCTTGCACATGGGTCTCCGGGGGGCAGACCGGGCCCCGTCTCCCCAGGATGCCCAGCTCTGCTGCCCAGCACACTGTCACGGCCCCTCTCTCTCTCTCTCTGGGGTCAGGGGTGCTTTCCAGGGCATGAAACTGGCCCCTTATTGAGTGACTCCGTCACACCTCCCGTACAGTGAGGAGGAGGGGGCAGGGGCAGGAGAGGAGGGGAGGGGAGAGGAGGGAAATCAAGAGAGAACAAATCTCAGGGCCAGGACCTTGGACAGGGAGGCCGGGGGCCGGGGACAGGGCCGGGGAAGGGCCGTCCGGTCAGCAGTGACTCAGGCCTCTGCCCTTTGTCCCTTGTCCACTGCAGTGGGACAGTAAAAGGGCTCAGCTCAGAACAAAGAGGGCCTGTGGGGCAGCGCCGAGCAGAGGGCAGAGCTGGGCAGCGAGCGCTCGGGAAGGACGAGGCCTCGGACGTGGGCTGGGGCGGGCGGAAGCGCGGCGTCATCCTGGGCAAACTCATGCTGGCGGCCGCCCCAGCACAGGGCAGGAAGGCGGAGGCCCCCGGGCGGGCGGCCGCGTGTCGCGTGGCTGCTCGTCGGGCCCGAGGGGGCAGGACCAGAGCCGAGCACTGCCCCGCGCCCTGCTGCCTGCCGAGGCCCCAGGCGGGCCCGGGGCCCCACGCGCCCTCCTTTCCAGGCCCGGGGCATCCCCTGGGTGGGCCCGTCCTCCCCTATGGGACCCGCGGGACGTGGAGAGTGCAGGACGTTGTCACAGTGGGAGACCAGGGCACGCCGCAGGTTCCGGGAATGGTCCAACACCCCCGCCCCGGGGGACTTCGTCCCACTGCTCGGTTTATTCCCCAATCTCCCCGATCGTGGCTGATCCGTCCACCTCCCCCCGGGCGTGAGCTGCCTGGGACCGTCCACCAGAGGCAAGGGGCTCTGAGAAGCTGCAGACAAGTGGGGACCCGGGAAGAGCCGTGCGGCATCCTAAGGCGACCTAGCTCCCGGGGGGTCTTAGCCCTTCCGCCAGCTCTGCTGGCACAGCGACCTCCTGAGCCGCTGGGGCCAGGGAGCTGGACAGCAGCGTTTCCCTGCGTACTTAAAACGCGATCATTATCTTCAGGTCACGCTTTAGAAGGTACCCCGATATGTAATTTTCGTTGGCAGATAAAGTTTAATGTGCGCGAGGCGTCACCGCAGAATTGCGGGCCCGGTTTCGGTGTGTGGCCGGCAGGCCTTTGATCCTAAGAGACGCGGCCGACATTCGGAGCCTGCGATCTGCTGTGCGAGGAACAGAGTGACCCCATTTTGTGGTTGGGTGTCACCCATAAGGCTCGTCAGATGTCCCTGGCAAGCGTGCAGAGGGCAGGAAGCACCAGCAGAGGGGTGAGCCAACAGACGAGCTGCAGAAGCCCTCGGAGCAGTGAGCGGGGCGCCCCGAGAGCCCCCAAGAAGACCTCTGGCCCAGACTTCTACAGCCACAAAACCCACCCACCAGATGGAGCGCAAGGCCCGCCTCCCTTCTACCGTGGTGTGAAGCTGAGCAAACTCACATGGTGGATTTGTCAACGGCACGACGCCTGGGACAGCCACCGACACAGCCACGTCTCGTTCCGGGAGAGAGCCCGGGACCCGAGCAGGAGGGGAGCGGGCGTGGGCGAGGCTGACCTGCGCTCTGGGCTTGCTTCTCGTGGGCAGGGACCTCCGTGGTCACCGCGGCTCTGCACCCTTGAAGCCACGGCCCCGAGCCCTTTGCCCACTGAGAAGACGTGCGTCGCTATTAAGACGCGAGGCTCGCACGTGATCGGCTTCAAGGCCCTGCTAATAAGCAAGTGACCGGATCGCATTTTTTAAAAACACGTGGAAAGAGTCTCGATCCAAAGCTAAACTGGTAAGGTGGAGTTTATCTGGCGAGGCCACGAAACCCCGAACCCCAGTTTAATGCGTGCCGTTAGCGGGAGGGGCGAGAGCCGTGGAGACGACTTAGTTCACGTGGAAAAGGCCCCACGAACGCAGTGGGCGACGTGGCGGGTCCGAAAATGTCACGGAAGGAAAATCGCACGAGCTCGGGGTGCGAAGATAGAATTTAACATCCGGGCAAAGTTGGTCAAACCAAACTCAGCATACGGGGTCCGGACCTGGACGCTGGAGACCAAGGCTTAAGCAAGCCGGCCTGGGTCCCAAGGGAAATGTATGGAAGAGACCAGAAAGTGGGTGACACCCGGTGACGCATCGCAGCCCGCTGGCCCATTCCCAAACCCGCCGCCGATCAGCCGTGTGGCTCTGCAGCTCCTTAACCCACCTGAGTCCCCGTTTTCTTACCCGAAACACAAGCAGAGCTTGGAAACTTTCTCCAGATGGGAGTCGTGGGAATCATTATGCCCGCGGAGAAGTAAGTACCCGGCAAGTTTGCTGAAGCACCATCGTCATCCGAAAACTCACCGTCGTCGTCGTCATCCAGCTGACGAAGGCATCCTGGCACACCGAGCACGGCCCTCCTGTCCGGGCACCTGCGACCTGAGCGGGAGCAGGGCCAGCGGGAGCAGGGCCGGCGGGCCGGGCGGCCGCAGAGCTCAGGCCGCTGGGCGGGCGGAGCGGTAAGGTGTCCGGAGATGAGGGGACCCGCCAACAGAAAAACGACACCCCCATCTCCCGTCTGAGTCTGCCGCAGACTTTCTGGGTTTAAGCTTGAGCTCAAAGTGCTCAGACACAGCAGATGCTCACCGGTCAGACGTCACGGGTGGACGCCTGCGGGGGCGACCGCCGACGGGGACCCGCCCCTCACGACTAAGGCTCGGAACCCGTTCCCTGACGCGCTCTGCAGCTTCGGTGCTGGGCGGCGTAAGTAAGGTGTCCTGTTTCCCAACCCCAAGATGGTAAAAAGCCCCCGAGGGTCCCGCTCGCCGATCCCCGGGCCAGGAGCGGGAGGAGGGGCGGGGGCCCTCCCTACGGCGACACCTGCACGACATGTGCAGTGAGCAGGGGACCGTGCAGGCCGGTCCCCGTCTCCCAGCGAACATCCCCCACTCAAAAACCCCCAACAGAGATGCTGAGAAAACGTCTTCAGACACTTCTCCAGGCAAATGTGCGTCACGTGGCCCCAAATGAATGTCTTACAGAATTTCCTTTCTCCATTTCAGTCTGCAAAGCCCGTCCTTCAGCCGCAAAATGTCCTTTCATCACTGACTGTAAAAGAAACGCATACTCGTTGTACAAAATTTGGAAGACGCGGAAAATCAGCGTCTGATTACCCTTCATTCCACCAGCTAGAGCTACACAATGACTACTTTACGTCATATGTATCAAAAAAAAAAAAAACATTTATTTTATAATATCGGGCTTTAAAGTTTCCTTACGAATGACACATCCTTTCTGTCCTTTACTGTGACATTATGATGAGTTTTCCAACTCATCAGATAGTCTACAGAATTATGACTGTGTATTCCACGACGCGTATGGGTTAATCCCCTGTTCTACGTCCTTATGTCGACTGCAACCTTTGGTGTTATATACAACATCGAAATAAAAATGACCATACGCGCCTCTTAATTATTTCTTTAGGATAAATTCCTAAGCGAGGTTCATTGTTGGGTCAGATGGTCGAAGCATTAAGAATCCTGATAAAAAGTCACAGAATTACCTCTAAACACTGTACCCATCTACTCATCGCTGTATCTGTGCCACTCAATATTTTGCCCGTTCTGGGCTGGCTGTTATCTCATTATTTTTTCCTCTGTCAAGGTGAACATTGAAAAAAAAAATTTTTTTTAATTTTACCGTGAATTATTTGATTACTAATGGAGTTGAACACTTTACTTATTTTTATTGGCCATTTGTCTTACTTCTGCGAATTTTCTATTGATGCCATATGTTCAATTATCTCCTTGGATATTCAACTTTTTCTTATTGATCCTTAAGAGTATTTTTATATTTAAGAACTTTAACTCTTTATCTGTCGTATGCGAATATTTCCCCCAGTGGATTTTGTTTGCCTTTTAACTTGAAATACTATTTTTAATTTGCAAATAGTTTCAATGTAATGTAATCAAAGCTATCGATCTCTGCCTTTATGGGGTTCTCTCCAGCCTAAGATCAGATGAGTACGGCTCTTTTTCCCCTTCTGATCCTTTTATGGGTCTTTTTTCCACATGGAATTATTTAATCAACGTGAAATCTATTTTGGCGTCTGACGGGAAGCAGAACGCCGACTCTTCTGTTCCAAATGGCAGTCACCTCGTGTGTCCAGCTCCACTCGCTGAGAACCCATCCTCTTCCCACTGGCATGGAATGTGCACCTTCTCATATACCAAATTGTTTTAAAATACCGTTTCTCATTTGTCTGGTTTTTTTGTTGTTCATCTAGCCTTTTCACACTATTCGATTTGATATTTTTTCATAATACCTTTAATTTGGTAGAGCACATACACCTTTCATTTTCTTTTCTAAAATTTTTGTCTAGTACCGTCTGTTTATTATTTCTCAAAGAACCACTTGGTCAACTTCCAAAAATATCCTGACATGATATGGATCGAAAATACTTATATATCTTTATTAGTTATGAGAAAAGTATATTTTTATAATTTTTACATTTGGGAACATGGCGTAGCTTTCCATTTAGTGAAACGAAAAAAAAAATTGATGTGTAATATGAGTTCTGTACCTTTCTTAAATTTATTCCAAGGTACTTTATGTACGACAATGGATAGGATCTTTTCTCTCTTAAATTTTTTAACTAGTTACTGCCAACATGCAGAACCCCTGTTGGCTAATGTATTTATGCCGTACCTAGCCACTTTAATGCAAACTTTTAATAGTTCCACTAACATTTTCAACTTACTCTTGAGGTTTTTGAGGTGGACGATGAAAACGTCTTCAAAGCATGATCATGTCCCCTGCCTTTTAGAGACGTGTATTGTGGCTTGTGTTTTTCTTTCTTGTCTTATTGCATCATCTAAAACGCTTAGGTCAGTGTGAGAGCGAGGAAGGCTCTCTCGCCTGCTTCCCAAGTGAAACGGGTCTCTCCACTGTCACCCGACGCTGGGCTTCAGTTTAAAAGACAGATGATTCACCGAGTTAAGGAAGAATCAGTCTACTCCTAATCGGCCAAAACATTTTTTTAGTTCTGAGTAGAGTCTGTTAGAAATTTATCAAAATGAACATTTCGTTTCTATCCTTAGGCTTATAGATGCCGTGAACTAGGTTAATAGCGCTCTATATTAAGCCATCATTGCCTCGCTGACATAAATCCTTTTTGAAATCAAGGTGGAGTGGATAATTCTTTCAATATCCTGCTGGATTTGATTAGGTGGTGTTTTATTTACAATTTAATGCATCTGCACGTGTAAGTGAGATTAGTCTAACTTGCCATGCTGTTTGGGTCAAGGCTTATATAAGAATTGCGCCAGCAGTAGAACACATTGGGGAGGCTTTTCATTTTGTGTGCGAGCGAACAAACGTGAGACGAGATGAAAATGACCTATTCCAAACCAACAACGAGACCCCACCGCGCCCCTGTCGGAATGGCCAAAATGCGAACTCGGACACCACCGAGCACCGGCGGGGACGCGGGGCAGCAGCAGCTCACCCACTGCTGGCGGGGACGCAGCACGGGGCAGCCGCTCTGGAGGACAGTGTGGCGGCTTCATGCAGAACTAAGCATGCTCTCACCCTGCGACCCCGCAGTCATGCGCCCCAGCGTCTCCCCAAAGGAGCTGAAGACTCTGTCACACAAAGCCTGCACGTGGACGGTCACGGCAGCTCCACTCACAGCTGCTGAGACTGGAAAGTGACCAAGGCGTCCTTCAGCAAGGGACGGATGGACCCACTGGTCCGTCCAGATAACGGAATATTGTTCAGTGCTAAAAATAAACGCGCTACCAAGCCATGAAAAGACATGGAGGGACATTAAATGCATGCGACTAAGTGACAGAAGCCCATCTGAAAAGGCTGCGTACTGTGGTCCCAACCATATGACATCCCGGGAAAGGCACAACTAAGGAGCCTGTAAAAGGTACGATGATTGACACGGGTTGGGGGTGGGGAGGGGCGGCGGGTGGGCACCTGAGACTTTTTTTAGGGGCGTTCTCTGAGCGTCACGATGAAGGTGAATACTGGGCGATTCGCGTACGCGTGCCCAAACCACAGAATCATAGCCCGCGTGAGCCCCGGGGCGCGGGCATAGCGACACCACGTGCCAGCGTGGCTCCTCCAGCTGTTTTGTGGATCGCTGCAGTCGAAGGCGGGAACTGTCGTGAGAAGGCGAACCGAGAAATTTCTGCAGGAATCCTAACCTTCCCTGTCGATTTAAAGCGTGGAAGCATAACACACTGTATAAAAGAAGAAAGCCTGTCACGAAGGACCTCGCCCCTGAAAGTTTAAAAGAATTTGCCAACGGAAACTGTCCAGAACGTAACGTTTTCTTGTTTGGAAGGTAATTCTTTGACAAGATTTACAGTGTACTCCCGGGACATCGATCTTCCCACGCTTTAAACCTCTTATGGAGCTGGCTCTTCCCATTTTTATTTTCCCCGGAAAGAACCCGCCGTCTCGAAATCTGCGGGCTCACGGGCGCCGTGACCGCGCGGTTCCCACGCTGACCCTGCGACATCA
This sequence comes from Pteropus medius, assembly GCF_902729225.1. Classification (NCBI taxonomy): domain Eukaryota; kingdom Metazoa; phylum Chordata; class Mammalia; order Chiroptera; family Pteropodidae; genus Pteropus; species Pteropus medius. The sequence continues at coordinate 1,435,349 of NW_024340847.1, forward strand.
TCCCACACTCACGCCTCCTCTCTCGTTTCTGATTTTACGCTTTCCTGTTTTCTCTTTCTAGTGGACTTTTTAGGTGTCTTTATTTTTACTGGACTTTTTTCCCCCAAAGAAGCCATTTATAATTGATCAGGAATTCATAGCCCGTTCTATTCTTCTGTTTTTAATGCGTTCGCGTCTGCGCGGAGCATTTCCCCGCCCCGGCTTTTCCTGCCTGGGGGGCATGCTGTCCGTCCCGTGTCCCAGTCTTGACTTTCTGAGTGTCCAGCGTATTTATTTGCGTTTCTGCTGCATGGGAATGAGTGGCTCGACAGGACCAGTTTTCACAGCCCCTGCTCGGAGTGCGCCCACGAGACGTGATGCACGGGGCTCCGTCAGCGCTGAGCGGAGGGTGAGCGCAGTGTCGCCCCCTCTTGACTTTGTTGACTGAGTCTGAGTCCCGCGGGCTTCGGGTGGGGCTAAGCTTTGCGGTCAATGTGGAAGTGGCACTGGACGCCGGATGCTGATCTCAGCAGGTGGAGGCGGAGAAGGCGGAGGGGACAGTGGGGACAAAGATGTGTGACGAGCACAGATGGCACAGCACGTGGTGGCCCAGTGCACGCG
>NW_024340847.1:1436962-1437901 GCF_902729225.1 Pteropus medius
GGGCTGGCCGCGGCTCCGGATAGCTGCAGAGTCGCTTCCTATTCGTGTTGCACAAAGAGTGGCTTTGGGGGACCGGGGGGGTTGGGGGGACTGCCATTTGGCAGAGTCCGACCGGACCCTTCGAGCATAGTTCTGTCTCCCCCTCGTCCGGCAGCACGGCCGACCCGGTCCAGCCCCGTGCACGGATGAGACACCAAGGGCAGTCACGGCGCAGGCCGCTGGGCGGTGGCCGGAGCTGAGCTGACCGACGGGAAAACGACAGGGCTGCCATTCGCCACCGAGATGGCCAGGCCGGTGGCGATGCAGGTCACGCACACGTCCCCTCTCCAGGCCCCACATCTATGTCACTCACAGGCGGGGGTCCTCGGTGGACCCCGCAGCTGGAGAGCGGCAAACCCTGCAGCTCTGTGTTTCGGCCCAGGCAGCGTCAGCGAGGAGGAAATTTCCAAGGGGGAAACAGTCTCCCCCCGCTGCCCCCGCCGCTGACCGGCCGGCGACCCCAGGCTGCGAGAGCCCCCGCAGACACAGTTCTTTTCGCCTTCGATGACCTCAGCATCTTTTTTAACCTCCGAAATTCGCATCCCGCGGAATTGAGGCTGCACGGTGGTGACCAAAGCGGAGGGGCTGAGGGGAGGACAGTCTTCTGGGACACTGCCCGAGCTCTCCGGACAAACCGCACCCGGACGGTGCGACCCAAGCCTCCCGGACCGCCAGCCAGGGAAGATGCGCACGCAGCACAGCCGGACCCGCCATCGACCGCAGCCGCGGGTCTGCATGCGCCGCCAGGAGGGAGGCTGAGTTCTCGGGACAAAAACAACGTCGCCCTCGGAACTAAGGCGATGCAAAGCTATAAATAAGATTTCCGCCACCGCCAGCCGAGGAGGGCAGAGCCGGCATCGCGCTTCAGAAGATTTCGCTGCCCAGGGCTCGGGGTCGGTC
>NW_024340847.1:1437958-1454539 GCF_902729225.1 Pteropus medius
GATCGTCCAGAAACACTGAAACAGAGCAGCAGGACCCCGGCCGTGGGGAGGGCCAGGAACGAGCACAGGTGTCCCACGCCGACGGCACAGTCAGGGCTCTGGGACGTGAGGAGGGACAGGGTCCACCGCCATCCACACGGGGGGCAGGGGCAGGAGGAAGACGGCAGATCCGTGGGCCCAGCCTGCAGCCGGGGCTCAGACCCGCGGCCAGGGCTGCAGCCTCTGAGCCCCCTCCTCCCAGGTCACAGGTGTGCTCACCTGCTCCCTGTGCTCCCGGAGGCAGAGAACCCCGAAGGGTGCCGGGAGGTCACCCCAGCTCAGACCGACTGGCTCAGGTCACCCCTGTATCTGCTTTGCTTTCTTTCTTTCTTTTCAGCTTTTTTTGGCGTTTAAGGCGTTCAAGACCAGGCTGTGCACAGGCCCACGCGGTTCGCTGCTCCACGCGTGATAATGTCAAAAACGCAGCACGTTGCGAAGGATGAGATGTTGAGTACCCATCCCAGTGGGTACTCTTTTTCCTGATTGCTTGCGGGTTGTTTCTTCGAATCATAGTTTCGAGTTCATTTCCTTTTTAGGGTCTGTCATGGGCTGAATTGTGTCTCTCCCCAGATTCGTGGGTCGGAGCCCTGGCCCGCAGCGCTTCAGACCGTGGCCGTATTTGGAGATGGGACTTGAAAGCAGGGACGAAGGTAAAATGAGATCACTAGGGTGGCCGAGCCCCAGTGCGACCGGTGTCCTTATAACAGTGGTGATGCGGACACAGACACACGCAGAGGGATGACCGGGTGGGGACGCGGGGAGCAGACGGCCACACGCACGCCCGGGAGAGGCGCCTCGGGAGGACGCCGCCGCCCACGCCTGGGTCTGGGGCTCCAGCCTCCAGGGCTGCGAGAGCAAACGCGTTGTCCGAGGCACCCGTCCGCGGCGATTGGGACGGCGGCCCTGGGAAACCGAGGCCAGGTGAGCGAAGGAAGACACATCGCTGGAGCGGTGGCTCCACGGATAGCTCTTGGGCGAGGTGGCTGCAGGGCGGGTGGCTTGGCTCGCCGAGCACCGAGGAGCCAGCCCCCGAAATGCTGGCCGTGCGACTCGGCGGGAGGTGCTCGGTGGCCCCGAAGCTCCACGGAGCAGACAGCACGGCGGCTGGGGACAGCGGCATAGAGGCGGCGGTGTTTGTGCCGGGTCCCAGAGGGTCCGCGATGAGAGGAAGCAGTGTTCACGCCCGGGGACCCTGTTGCTCTGTTGAGTCGCAAAGAGGGCCACGTTTGGGCCCAGGGGGTGGCCGGAGCAGCCGCGGGGACGGGAGAGGTGGCAGCAGACGGCGGGTCAGACGCCGCGGGAACCGGGGCTCTGGGCGCCCCGTGAGGGTACCCGGATGCCGAGCTACGGACGCAAACGTCACACACAGGAAGGCTGCCTGCACCTGACATGGATCGCGCCCCCTCGCCCCCCAAGAGACAGCGCAGGCCGAACCATGCACGCTCCCCATCAGTTTTTAAATATTTCTTACGGATCCTCGAAGTCCTTTCGAGGGTAAGGAAAGAGACTGGGGACGTCCCCGGTCGGGGGAGGCCGGTGTTCAGGAAGGTAAGTGCCCCAGACGGCCTCTGGGCCGTGTGCAGGGGCGGGATGCAAACCATTCTCCAACACCTCTCCCCCCCAGGAGCGCCCCCCGCTCCAGGCCGTGGGAGGACGGCGGCCGGACGCTGCACCCCGTCCCCTCCCTCCTGGCCGGCCCAGGCCGTGAGCTCGCCGAACCCCGATAAGATCACCGCCCTCAGGGTGAGCCTTCCCGCCAACTCTCCTTGCAGAATCAGATTAATTAACATGGGGCCACGGGACAGAGGCTGACAATGGCAGTCTGTTCTCCCCCAGCTGTGCGTGAACGGCCCGCGGGATACTTATAACCCAGTCATGGCCACCCCGGGGAGCTGGGCCCAGGGCCTCGTCTCATGAGCTCAGGGGCCCACGGTAGGTGAGAGACAGGCTGGACCTGTAAGGCCACCCCGCCCAGCACACTCTGGCCTCTGCGGTCCCCAGCCCCAGGCGCGACACCCCTGTTTGGAAAAAGAGAAAAATCTGACATCACACGGAATTCACTGTCTAGGTGGAAGCAGACAGCCTCGGGCCCCCTGGCCATGATGATGCCAGGCAGTGGGGGGTCATGGGAAGACCCCCAGCCTTGAATGGCTAGGTCATGCTCTGTCCCTGAGGGCAGGACACACAACTTTCCTACCTCTGTGACCCCAATAGCCCAGGGGGAGGGGTGGTACCCTCTCCCCAAGTCAGAGCTAACTGACCTTCTGCGGGACAGATGAACGGCTGACTCCTGATGTAGGGCGGGTGACCGAGCAGAAGCTGACCTCTAAGGGGTATCTGCGGAGAGGGCTGGCAGAAGCTTCCTGAGCAGGGCGGGGGTACGTGCTCGGGCGAGGCGGGCCCTCGGACACCGTGCTGACTGGTCAGTCGCCTCTGGCCGCACGAGTGGCCACAGTCAGCGCGGAGACAGGCGAGCATGGCCGCGTTCCAGCGAAGCTTTGTCTGCAGACATGGAAACTTGAATTTCATATTGTTTTCTCATGTCAAGAAACACTGTTCACCTTTTGATTCTTTCCCAATCACTTGGAAATGTAAAAACTCTTTTCAGCTCAACAGTCCCATGAAAAAAAGTGGCTGGCGAGGGTGGCTGACCTCCGACCCAGGGCATGGCTGAGCGAGGTCCCACAGAACCCGAGAATGACGCAGAAGAAGGGAGCACAAGTCCCGTGTGCCCCTCTCAGATGTCCCCCTCAGCCACAAGCACCTCCTTCGGCCACACAGATCCTAAACCCGAGGCCACCTCTGACGTCAACACCACTGCCAGGACCTTCAGGACCTCCACCCCCACCTGCCACCACCCATAGGCCCAGGACCACCCCCTACGGCGGACGTGAGCTCGAAAGAAGGTCCGCTGTGTCACGTCACTGAGAATTTTTGAGATCGTTTGTTACGCAGCGTGACCTTGGTTGCTGATGCAACCTCTGTTTTCCATCTGTCTGCTTTAGAAATCACCTATGGATTGCATACGATAAACGTGAGCATCTCCTCACTTACACGTCTCGCTACCCCTAAACACAGACGGTAACTATGTTACTATTTTCAGTTGTTCTGTTGTTTGCCTTTGTAAATTTAAATGATACACTATTTCTTCCACCAGCATCGAAGGTATCTTTTTCTCACTATATAGATCAGGGCGGCAGCAAATAAATCTTCCTCCCCCCTCGGTCTCTCTACCACTTGTACCGATTATATATTTTTTTTTATTACACTCTCGGGAATGTTAACGCTGGTATTCAGTCTTAAAGCTGTGATTAAGTCTCTTGGGCTTTATTCCATTACAGAAGATAAATAAAAGTTTTTAAAACATCGAGTGCATTCATATGATTCAACTGGACAAAGACCATTCCCTCCAGACAAGCGGTTTGGGGTCTGAGATGAGGGTCCTCCGTGGCCCAAGGGATGACAGTCATAGCATCGAGGTTACACGGCGGAAGCGCAGGGCATTATCCTGAGTTCCTTCAGGACGTCCGCCCATCGTGAAGACTCTGTCCTTGCCGGCCTGCTGCCCGGAGCCGGAGGAGGAGGGTGCCGAGGGGGTGGGGAAGGGTCGTGAGGGTTCCCGGGACAGAGGGACGCCTCGGCTGTCTGTTTCCACCCCTGTTTCTCAGCCACACCTGGCCCCTCGGAGCTCAGCCACCCGGAATTGCTCCCCTTTCCAGGCAGCCGCCCCGACTTCCCGTGAGCATGAGGCTTCTGTCCACGTCAGGTCTTCTCGAGATCTGTCGAGAGCGCTGAGCTCCTGTCACCCGCTCACGGCCCGGTGCGTTACGGCTTTATTCCTTCCGTCCTCTCCTCCGCTGCCCCTGCGGCAGGGGGAGAAGCCGACGGGATGGCAACCCCTGAGAAACCGCTTCTTCACGAAGCCATGAAGCTCTGCTTCGTTACCGAAATGTAATTGTGTACAAACACACGTGTAAACGAACCACGAGCCTTCATGGGGGTGTAAACCACACTGGCAAAGCTCGCGAAGCGCCGCGGCCGGTCCGAGTTTGCAGACGACCTCGCTGGGGCGTGCAGAAAACATGCTTGGTGCCGGCGGGCTCCTGGCCGGCCGTGCTGGACAGCTCCACGGCCAATCCCCCCAACCCCCGGCACCTGCCGTGCTCCCCGATCTTCTTCCTATAAGCAGGGGGCACCGGCAGCCTGGGAGGCAGCCCTCAGCCCACGGGGGAGGCCACTGCAGGCGAATGCTCCCCACCAAGGAGCCCTCCCTGCCCTGCCAGGGCGGAGCCCCATGGCACCCAGTGGCACCTCCACCTGCTCTCCCAGTCCCCGGGTCTCATGCCTGACGCCTGGGGCCACCTCCCAAACGAGTCCGCCCCCAGCCCTGCCCCAGGATCTGCTCAGACGGTACTCACACCAGCCCAGGTGAACACCCTCCGCGGCGCGAGCATCTGTGTTTATCAGAAGGTGCTGACATTGTCACAGTGGTGAGGACCAGCGTGCAGGTGGCCTCGGGAGCCGAGTCTGGGTGAACAGTCCCAGGGAAGGTGATCAGAACGTTTGGCCCCAGTGGGCTGGGGAGGGGAGGGAGCAGTGGCTGACGGAAAGGCCCTGTTACAGAGGGGATCAAGTTAGGCCCGCCCCCCGCTGTTCAGGGTCCCCACTGGGGTCTAACCACAGCTGGCCGCTTCTGGGCATCTGAGACGCGTTCTGTGAGGACCGGCCTCCGTCACACCTCCCCGGCCCACAGGCACCGGGGAGCTCACACCGACCGGCCCAGGGAGCTTGGTCCCACCCCCACCCCTGAAGGGGCACCTGGGCGCTGTCGTCTGCTGGGGGAGCCCCATGGCTGTCGGCAAAGAATCCCAGCCGAGAGAGAGCTGTCTGACGGCTGTCCCCAAACCAGGGGCACATTGTCACACAGCCTCCGTGGCATCGGGCCACGGAGTGGTCAGCGGTCAAATGATGGGGGCCTTGATCGTGGCCCCTGATACCCACCTCCCTTCCCTTTTAATAATAGGGTCCCCACCACCTCCGGCTTCCCTGGGGTGCGTGACCCCCTAATCGGAGGCCACATTCCCGGTGTCCTTGGGGGCACAATCTCACCAAGTGACAACTCACACCAGTGGAACGTGAGAGAAACAGTCGTAGCAACCTCTGTGCCTCCCGCCTCATGGGCGACTGCTCAGTCTTTGCCGCCTCCTCCCCTTGGCCAGGACACTGGGGCAGGTGGCAGAGAGGCCGCCTGTCGGTCCTCACGGAGCAGAGCCTCTGGGCCCGGACGTGTCAGAGAGCCAGCTTCCGCGTCTGTGTGAGCAGCCGCGTGCGGTCCCTGTCACAGCGCCTTAGCCTGCACCCCAACAAATAACAGGCTAGATTAATGGGGGGTCGTCCAGGACAGGCTCCTGAGGAGGGATCCCCGTGGAACTGAAGGGGCGGTGACAGGGCAGAAGGCGAGGCCATGCCGGATGGCCAGCGCTGCTGCCTGGGTGTCGGGGACACGGAGGGGGCGGGGAGGAGGAGGACACACTCAGGGGATTCGGAGCTACGCGGGGAAGACCCTCGCTTCCTCAGAGCGGGCCGCACAAGTGACACCCCCCGAGGAAGGTGGGCAGACACACCTCTAAACACGTCGGTGGGTCCCCCGCTCCGTGCGTCTCTGTGAAGTGTCCCCGTGCGTGGGCATCCCGGGGCCCCTGGTGAACGGGCTGGATCGTGTCCTGGGGATAACACGCCAGGGTGGGGACGGCCACTCACCAAAACGTGTGGCACATGGACGCCTCCGACAGCCGCTGCCTGTGGCCAAGTCCAGCCCGCTGCCCAAGGCCTGGGCGCCCTGCAGCCGCCGGGTCCCGTGGGGTCTGTGCTGGTCATGCCTCTCTAAGGAGCACAGGGACAAGGCAGCGCCAAATAAGGTGAAAACACAAGGACTGACTTTGGTATATTTTGAATAATTTACTCCGAAAGGCTTTCTAAAAGCGTTTCCTCTCCCCCGAAGCTCCAGGTACAGAGCGAAGCTGTCCAAACCGCATCACGAAGGTGCCGGAAGCAGCAGCCACGTCGGAAGGGAGGGAAACGTGCGGTCGGCAGCATCTTATGGGCGGGGCTGCGTCACACCTCGAAGGCAGTGAGCCGGGTCTCAGGGCCCCTTCGCTGGGTGGCCAGGTGCGGGTGTCCAGAGAGGGCCGGGTCCCAGGACCCGGTGTGGACGGGAAACAGCCAGGCGCCCGTGAGCCCTTACGACCTGCCCGGGGCCTGCCCGGAGCTCACGGGCGCTGCCTGGCACGCATGTCGGTCCCCGTGTCCCACCTGGCGGGCACAGAGGCTGACGCTGGGACAGCGTCTGGGCTGGAATTCCCGCGGGCTGGCCAGGGACAAGGCTCAGGATCCTGCAGAGCCGCGGGGGGTGGGGGGGTGGACATGGCGGAATGGGGGTGCCTGCCGTCCAAACTGGGGGAAAGCGAGTGCCTGGGGCTCAGAAAGGACCGCCCACGAGCCCCGAGGTGGCACATTGTTCAGATACGTGACAGACGAGGCAAAGCCACCCACGTCGGGGCCGGCCCACGGGGAGCTGCAGAGCGCTGGCCGCTCCAGCTCCGGAGGCCGTCTGCAGGGGGGGACGCCACGGGTCTCCACGGCCTCCGTCTCGTCCCCAGGCCGGGCTGGTGCTGGCATTTAACTTTCCTCACATCGCAAACACACCGAAGGTCCGTCGATAGGCCCCACAAGACCCCACAAGACCCCACAAGACCCCACAAGACAGCTTCCGCACGACGGGGGCTGGAGCCCCGATCGGTGGACGCGCACCCAGGGCGAGCGGCTCGTGCGGGGCTGAGACATGGCCGGGCACAGCAACGGTTGGCTTCCTGAAGAACAGCATTGTCACTTGCAAAGCAAGAGTAACAAAGTCAATGCCACTGGCCTGGCAGCCAGATAAGAATGTTCCACAGCCCTGTCCCATCCAAGGTCGAGGCGGATGCCGCCCCAGAAACGGGGAGGTGCACGGCCACCGACGTGCAGGAGCGGGGTGCCCTCCTGGGCCTGGTGCCCTCCTGGGCCTGGTGCCCTCCTGGGCCTCGTGCCCCACAGTCCGACATCCAGAGGTGTTTGTGGGCCCAGTCGGTCACTGGCCGTCCTGACCTTGGGCATGTACCTGAAAGTCTGGGGCCAGCGCCAGTTTTGGGGTGAAGTGAGAAGCGTGAGAAGGCTCATTGCACTGGCTGCGAAGGGGGGTGTCGCCACCCAGCCTGGGAAAGGCGATGCCGAGGTCACTGGCGGGCAACGGTGGGTGTGGGACCCTGGGCAGGTGCGCGGCTGACGCCTGCTCCCGCGTGCAGAGCGGCCGTGCCGGCGGGCGGCGGGCGGTGGGCAGCTCGCTGTCTCCGGGCCTGCAGAGGGGGCTGCGCGGGGCCCGCCCGCGGCGCTGGCGACGCTCTCACGGAGCTGAAACCAGCGCTCGGAGCACGAGGTCTGCCGCGTGGGACCGTCACCATGGCCTGGCCACCTGCGTCCCTGCCCTCGCTCGTCCTGGCCGGGAGACCCGGAACCCTGGGTGGCCCCCGTGCCTCGCCTGCTCCCCGGGGTCCACGGCAGGACATGTCTGCTGAGTGGGCAGGACCGCGATCTCGGCTTCTCTATGAGACAGCCTGGCAGGCATCCCTAGAGTCCCTTTGGTGGCTGGAGGAGACCGAGCCCCAGAAGCCTGGGAGCAGTGGCAGGTGTCCTTCTCAGAGCCGGCGCTGGCAGAGCTGCCTGGAGCCATCAGGATCCCCCTGGGGAGGCCCTCGTCGGGACCGTCCCTCGCTGCCCCCGTGGCGGGCGCTGAGAAGCCTTCTCGGTGACAGTTCCGTGCCTTGGCAAGCCCAGGACGGGGCCGGCTGCCAGACGCTCTCCCAGCAGAAGGGGCCGTTTTGCAGGAAAGAGGAAAAATGATTGCAAATATGAGCTGACGTCAGCTTCGTCTTTGCAGAGACAGAGTTGGTAGCGGGCGAGGTCACTCAGAACATGCTCTGTCCTCTCGAATCCTTCTGATTCCCGAAGACAGGAGGGGCCCTCGCCCGGGCCTCTGCGTGCCAGGTCACCCCACGCAGGGAGCACGGCCCGGCCTTGGGCCTCGAGCAGCCCTGTGCCTTCGAAACTTCTCCCACACCGGGCACTGTCCAGCACGCGGGCACCTGCGAGGAGACGCCTGGGCCTGGTGACGTCCTGCAGCGCGGCCTCGGCCCTCCGCGTCCTCTGCCCCCTACCTGCTGGTGCTCCTCACCCAGCCCCGTGTCATTCCAGTTCAGCCGTGACGAAGCTGGCCACACTCAGAACCACCCCAGCGGAGAGCAAAGGGGGCCAGGGCCGGGCGGGTGGGGCGGGGGGAGCGGGCGCTCCTGGTGCCGCCTGCTCAGGAGAAGCTGGCACTGAGGTGGGTAAGTGTCCCCGAGGAGCTGGACAGAGCTCAGACTGGTTACAGGACTTACCCAAGGTCACACGGCTGGGAGGAGACGACGTGGGATATGAACTTGGGATTCCGGGTCTCACACCGTGGGCACCGGCACAGCCCCCCAGAGCAGGGTGGTCCTCGTGGGGGCCCTGACTCTAACCTGGGCCTTTCTGTCCAGGGCTCGGTCAGCCCACGTCACCCCAAGCATGTCTCCTAGGGGCAGGCAGAGGGAAGCAAAGGGGAGGGGACCGGTGTGACCGGCAGCCAGGATGGGAGTGAGGGCCCAGGAAGAGAGAAGCCAGCTGTTCCGAGGGGCGGCGAGGTGCCCTCACCGGAAGACGTCGCATGTCCAAGGAGGAATCAGAAACTGTAGGTGCAAACTGTCCCCTGCAGGAGGGCCCGGGGTGCTGGGGACTCCGCCACCCTGACTCTGGGCGGCCGTCGTTCCGAGGCCTCTCTGGGTCTCTCGTGCATTCCCCAGGGCGCACCTCCGCCGGGCAGAGATGTAGAGAACCCCAGAAATGGGGTTGTGCGGTGGGGGCCGAGTCGAGGGGCTTCCTGTGGGGTCTCGGACGTCAGAGGTGGAGAAGTGGGAACCCTCCCAGCTCTGCGTTGTTCCGGGTCGCTCACACCCCCCGACGCCGTCTCGGCCCCCGTCAGAGTGGGGTGCGGGGAGCAGGCCCGCAGTCAGGGCGTGGGACACCCAGAAAGGCCGCGGTCCGTCCTGGGTGGGCGTCGGCCGGGCAGGCGTGCCGAGGCCGCCAGCGCTTCACGGAAGTGCGAGCAGTAGGCTGCCGCCCGGGGGGACAGGGGACAGCAGCAGGAGCTCAGGAACATCGGGGTGCCCCCCCCACCGGAGCCATGCGGGCAGGCGGCCAGCGGCGCGTCCTCCCGGCTCGGCTGTGCTGGGGGCGGGGAGGGGCAGGGTGGCACCCCGGGGCCGCCGGCCATACGGCCAGCAGGTCCTCTGGGGCGTCCTCCAGCCCACGCCCTTGAGTCACCCGCATCACCCAATGGGCACATTGCAATGTGTGACGTCCCCCCGGTTTTCCTGAGTTGAGGGACAGGTGACGGACAGCGGCCAAATGCAAGGGCAGGCTGGCCGGCCAGCTCCCGCCTCAGACACGGGTCCGGCCCGGTCACAGGGGCCCTCGGGCACCAGCCCGGGGGCTGGCGGGAGCTGGGTCCAGCACCCCACCCCACAGGGGTCTCGCCCTTGCTCCGCACCTTCCCCCCATGGCAGCACAGGCCTCCAGGACTGAACAGTGGGTGCCGATGGCTCTCGCCCAGGAGCTACGCCCCCTGGAGCACCGCCCCCAGATGCTGCACCCCTTGGCCTGCGATGGCCGAGGCAGGCAGGGACAACGTTTCATGTCCCCTCAAGCCACAGTCACCCCCTGAGCACACTGACTCAGCATCGACTGCAGACAGGGCCTTGGGGTGGAGGCCTGAGGGACGACGTGGCCTCGGCCCCCTTCCTGTCCTTGAAGACAGGACGTGGCACGGACTCATAACCCACGTGTGACTGAGCTTACGGGCAGAGGAAAAGGCCAGCTCACACAGTCCCCGGGACTCAGGACGTGTGCTGCCGTCGTCCGCGGTCCCTGCAGCCCTCGGCTGGGTGACCTGGGCCTGGGGCCCGGGCCCTCCCCTCCTGGGGGGCGGCGGCGGGGCGTTCGCTTGGCCCATCGACAGGAGGCGGCGCCTGTGCCCAGCTCCCAGCTCGGCCCCCTGCCCCGCCTCCACCCGGCTCAGTGCCAACCGCCCTTCAGGGGCTTCTGCCCCGGCCACCGCGGGCCACCTGTCCTTACAGCCTAGGGCCCCCAGGATGCTGCTCTGCGTGGACGACCACGCTCGGCCCCAGCCCCTGCTTCCCCGTCCCATGGCGGCCCTTGCCCGTCGGCGTGGAAGGAGGTGCCACATGGAAGCCGTGGCTCAGGGCCCTCGCCGTCGGCACCGACACCGCACGGCCTCGCGCCGATCACAACGCCGAAGCCTGTGCATGACGACGGGGCACACGCGCTCACTGCCAAGGTCAACGTCTTTAGGGAGTAAAATTAAATGTTTTTGTTTTTCAAAACCGAAGGGGAGGCACAGGGGGGCCGCCTACGTGCCTGCCGGGCTGAGTCTCCGCGGCAGGGGTGGGGAGCGTGTGCCCGGCGAGCCAGCGGAGGGCCCGTCACCAGTCCCGGGGCTGCCCCAGAGCCAGGGGCAACAGAAAAGCGACAACTTTGGAGATGAAAGCGTGAAAACCAGCAGAGTTTAACCTGTCGTCCAAACAATGAAGCGAAACGCCATTCCGATGGCAAAGCGGCCGCTACGCGGGACAGGCAGCCGCCGCCGGAGTTCGCACGGACGCCTGCATGCCTCGGGCTGGGGGTGACCGTCACACGTGCCCACGCGGGCCCATCGCAGCCCTTACTGCCAAAGCAGGGGCAGATAGCACGTCACGTACGTGTTGTATGCGTGTGTGTGCGTGTGTGTGTTGTGTGTTATGTGCATGTCTGTGCGTGTGCACATGTGTGTTGTGTGTGCCTTACGTGTGTGCATGCCTGTGTGCGCGCATGTGTGACACACTTTGTTTCGAGCGTGTGTGAGGGGTCTTGCTGAGTTCTCCCACGAGCTTTTGACAAACTGCATCAGACGATTTTAATCTTTAGAGGAAATAAAATAGACATAGTTAACAAAATAGACCAGAGAGTTAAAATGACCTATTAGCCAAAATAGACCACAAACCATTGGCACTCCTGTCCCGATTTTCAGGTCCCCTGATGTCACTGGTCATGGGTCAAGAGAGTGGAAAGAAGGAACGGGGGTCTTCTAGTCTAGCACCTCAGAAACCCCTGTTCTTCCCGGGGGTGTACGTCTGTGGTTTCAGGGTGAGGGGTGGGCCCCCCGGGGGTGTCTCTCAGAAGCTCAGGAGGTTAGACTAGTGACTACACCAGTGTGGGGCTAACAATCACCATGCCTGGCATCCCAGAAGCGCCCCTAAACCGCAGTGCCGTCTTCAAGGACCTGACGCGGAGGACGGGCAGCTAGGGAGGCAGGAGGAGAGGCTGCTGGACACGGGGAGCAGTGGGTGGCTCTGCGCGCCAGCCAGCTTCCTCTGGCCTGTTTGCCCCCCTGCGAGATGTGAAAGCAGGTGGCCGCACGCTTTAAACAGCCGGGCAGGTTGGCGAAGGGGGCTCAGGCTGCAGCCCCACCAGAGATCGGCTCGGGGCCCCTGTCCCTCGAGTCCCCACCTCTCTCGCCCCCACTCCGACTCAGTTCCACGTTCAGGACCCCCTTGTGGAATTCCCGGCTGTATCTGGAGGACCCGCCTCACTCCGGCTACGTCCCTGCCCCATCTCCCACATGGGGAGCGAGCGGTCTGGGCTGCAGGACCATGGACAGCTACCACAGGACCCGCCTGGAGAACAGCGCCCACCCAGTGCCCACCCAGACACGGCCCACCCCTTCCCTGCTGGCCATCCCAGGGGACAGGGGCCAGGCCGGGCCAGGACAGTGGCTCAGCCTCTCACACAGCGTTTCTGCTCATCACGCTGTGCATCGGTCCTCCCAGGGCAAGCACCCGGGAGGGGTGCCAGGTGCCACCGCTGACCACGCTGGAGCCCCGCGTCTGCTCGATGCCCCACTCGGGTCACTGTGGGGGGCGGAGGGCCGGGGCCCGCTGACTCCTGCCTCTCGGTCAGCACTGCTGGGCCAGAGGCCGCCTCCAGTGCCGCTGGCTGGCTGAGTCAGGTGGAAATCGGAAGGTGCCGGAAGGGGCCGATCATGGGTCCCCTGTCCCCTGGAGAAGCGCGTGGCACTGGAGGCCACGGGTGAGCGCCCGCCAGGTGCCCAGGGTGGGGTGCGGCCTGTCTTGCGGGCCGGGCTCAGGCTACAGGGCAGCACCTTCCGGCTGCATCAGCGCAGCCACAGCACTGGACGAGTGGGGCCGAGGGCTGTCACCATCCCTTTCTTCCGCCTGTAAAGTCCCCACCTGGGGACTTTGTGTCATACCCACCAGGCAGTGCTGTCAATCAACGTGCACCCCCGGATGAGCTCCCTGGCTAGGAGTCAGAAAAGTCGCAGCCTGAGCAGGGTCAGCGGCTGGGGTGGACAACAAGCCAGGGAAGCCAGATGCCAGCCCTTCTAGGGGGCCGGCTGGGAATGTGGACGGCCGCCGCTGCCGCCAAACAGAGCCGCCTGGTCAGCGGGTCAGCAGACGTCCAGTTCCAACAACATGATAGGGCCACACCTACATGCTGCACCCCCGAGGTGATGGGTCATGTAGCTTTTGCGGGTCCAAAGCACCTGGAAAGAACAGACAGAGGCACCGCGGAGCCTGTGACAGGAAACGTGAGTCGGACCCGGCAGCGTCGTCAGCCTGCGCTGGGCCTGGGGCTTGGTTTTAACGACCACGGCGATGGGCGGGGGGCTGGCCTTGGTCTCCCCCAGGGAAGGGGCTTCCCCCGCGGGCAGCGGGGAAGCCGGGAAGGGGCTGGGGAGACGCCGCCCACCGACTCCGAGAGGCAGCGGAGCAGCGTGGCTGCCCCCGGCACGCGGTCTGGGAACCGGCCACTGACGTCTGTGGTCCCCAGCGTCTCCCCCTGCCCAGCATGCGGCCCTCCCAGAGGAGGGGCTGGTGTCGCCCCCTGGCGTGCTTCGTCTCCTGGGGCCCGAGCCTGGCCCCGCTCTCTCGTCTTGCCCTTCCTCATGGCTGGTCACAGCTCTTCCCGACCGAGTGACCTGAGCCCAGGGCTGGCATCACATACATACCAAAGGACACTCTAGCTGTCTCAGCCTGGCACGGCGGTCAGCTACCTGTCTGTGAAACAAGCGAACCAGGGCACCTACAAACACGCGGAGGAGATGGACGGTGGACGCACTGCCCCTGGCGTCTCCAGCACCCAGGGAATGCGGGGGGGGGTGGCCCCCTGAGTCCCAGGGCCCCTTCCAGACTGGACGGGACTCCGCCAGAGGGTCGGAGTCTGCATTCTAGCTCTGGCTTTGCCAGCTTGCCAACCCGGGGGCGCCAGCGAGGCCCCGGGCGAGATGAGCCTCAGCGTCCCCATCACGTCATCAGGGGCGGACCACATGTCTCAGTTTCCTGCTGAAGGTCTGAACTTCGATGACGGTCCCCAGACACGACACCACACGAGCTTGCTTCTTTTTTTTGATGAGTCAGAAACTCCAAGGGAAATCTGTGGATGGAGCAAGGCTCAGGGGCAGAACCAGGCCCAGGCCAAGCACAGCTCAGGGGCGGAACCGGGGCCCGGGCCGGTTCCACGCCTTCTTTTCCAGCAGCCGCTGAGCGCTTCGAGCTTGTTTTCATTTCTCATCTTCCCCCCGAACGATGATTTATCGGGCTTTCAGAATAGAAGGCTGAGAGGCCTAAGTGTGTGTGTGGCTTCTGGGGTTGTTTAGATGTATAAATATTTTAATAGGATTTTTATTCTTCATAACAAATATCTTAGAAACCTTTGCACCAGGAGCAGATGCCTCGGTGCGCGCGTGCGCACGTGTTTTAAACAAAGCCCATCTTAAAAGAGAGAAAGAAAAAAGAGTCAAGAAAACTGTCACCTTTTTAAAAGTCCCTGAAGAGTATGTGATGGTCACACCTGGTTCACACCCACCTCTAAGGCTCCGATGGCCATGATTGTCCCCTGTTCCCCACAGAGCTCCGCCCTGCCCAAAGCCTAGGAGGAAAATCAGGAACGGCTAGCGCCTCGTTTTAATGAGACGCCTTAAGGATTGCATTATAGAGTAAATGAGACGTACTAGAGCATTTAGACCTGTAATTGGAGAAATTATAAGGCCACATTAGACAACAGAAAATGCCGTGGTTAAGTACTGTGACAGCCCAGCCTATTAGTGGGCACCAGAGAAGGGAGAGCAGCCAGTTCTAGAAAGACCCAGAAAGAGAAAGTACAGTGGGGAGGGCCCGGCGAGGGCCAAGGTGCTTACGTCACCGTCACGCCCACAGCCCCCTGCACGCCCGAGCCCGGAGATGCGGGTCGGCGGGTCGAAGGCTCTTGGCATAAGACCCTTGGCTCGCCTCTGACCTCAAGCTCGCTCTCCTCCCTCAATCCTTCCTCCGGGGCCGAATCTGATGACCCCTAGGTGTGTCTACCACACACCGAACGGGTCTCTGAAAACGACGGAAGGCGACCCATCCCAGAGACTCGAGGGGCGAAGGCGGAGACCCCTAAAACGCTCCTCGTCTGCTGGGCCCGGATGGAGCATCAAACGTGGAAACCCACGCCGATATCAGCCCGACAGTGAAGCCCAGGAGCGAACACCGTCTGGCCTTGGCTTCCATAATGGCGAAATGTCTCATTGCCCTCAGAGCTCCTCGATGATGCTATGATGTGGAAGCCAAGAGATGACAGCAGAATTGAACTATTGCCCAAAAGCAATTACTGATTAGAATTGATTATTTCTACAAAGAAAGGTGACCGATGGATTAGTTGTCACATTACAGCGGATCTGGGAGAAACCGCCCTACCACTTAAAGGGGCCGGGCCACCTGGCGTGGGACGGGAACTGGAACCAACACGCTTCCAGACCTCTTCTGGAGGCTGGTCCGTCACCTGAAATTAATGGGATGCTGATGCAGCCGCTGGGTTCTCTGGGGCTGTCCTTGAAAAGCCCCTCCTCTTCCATCGGGTGACATGGCACTGTGCCTGTCACCGCACTCGGAGAGGCGAGCCGGTGACGTTTGAAGGCAAACCACGCTTCTGCCACGGCTTTATCTTAACAGGGGGTTATACACACACAGGCCCCGTCTGAACACACGGTGGATTCATGGGAAGTGATACGTGACTGAGGAGTCGAAATCCTTGCCGAGCCTTGTTCGATTCGCCTAACTGCACCCCTGCTGCCTCCTTGACGGAGCTGCTCCCCGGGGGGCCACGGCCTTTCTGCCCACGTCTTCCTTAACGGCCGAATCCCAGCGCCACCGGATCAGCTTCTAAACCGCTCCCGAGGCCACCGCCCCTGCCACCCGGAGAGAGACGGCTCTCCAACCTCTCGGTGGCCGCGTGTCAAGAAGCGGGAGGGGCATCCTTGACCAATAGGACACAGAGGATGTGCCGGCCACCCTGCCGCCTCCACCCACAGCCCTCCTCCAGCAAACGAACCCAGAAAACGAGGCCATAAATGCACTCTGCAGAGGCCGAGAGAAGTGTGGCGCTTGACTCGAGCTCATCCCTGTGGGTTCCCCTGGCCTCTCGCCCCCCACTGCCCCCCGGCCGCCCACCGCCCCACCTCCCTCGGGCCTTCTCCTGCCCGGCCTGGAACGAACCACGCCGGGCCGTCTGAGGGAAGGCCGCCCGCGGGGGCTGTCCCCTCTCTGTGTGAACTGCCGGGAGGAGAGGCCCAGACCCGCAGGCCGAGTCCCGGCGGAAACCAAAGGGTCGTCCCTCGCGAGGAGAAACAGACGCCTTCAAAGCGCCCGCGAGCCCGGGGCCCACACGGGCTGCAGCGCCAGCCGCCAGGCCGGGAGCCGAGGGCACCGGCTCCGTCCACAGACACACTCGGCTCTGACTCAGAGGCCGAGCCGCGCGCAGAGCGGTGGCTTCGGAGCCAGACACTCACCGAGTGACTCGGCACGTCACCTCATCTCTCTTTAAGCCTGAATGCCTCCTCCATCAAACGGGGTGGGGGGTGTCTGCCTCCTCCTCCAAGCACTACGGCCCGATCAAACACACCCGGGAAACACGTCGTGTCAGGCGGGGTGCGACGGACAGACTCCGCCCAGTGAAACGACTTAAGAGCTTACTTCGAGGGGTACGGGACACGTGGGTACTGGGATCTGTCCCACATGGTCCCACCCGTGTGGCTTGTCCCCGCTGGCTGTTGAAAGAGGGGGGCGGAGCCTCCACAGGAAGTAAGATCATTTAAATTCACTCAATTTATCAAATGTCCTAGTTGTCAAATGAAAGGGGCGGCCCAGGGCTGTCTCCGCGGGT
This sequence comes from Pteropus medius, assembly GCF_902729225.1. NCBI lineage: Eukaryota > Metazoa > Chordata > Mammalia > Chiroptera > Pteropodidae > Pteropus > Pteropus medius. The sequence continues at coordinate 1,454,387 of NW_024340847.1, forward strand.
TCGGAAACAGCCGAGTTGCTTCATACCCAGGTGCCTCGGCCCAGCCGAGCATATTTGTACCTGCGAACGGGGCGCATCCCCAGATGAGAGTCCAGCAGCCTCCGTGGGTCTAAGAGGGAAGCCGCAAAAGAGAAAGTGCCATCACCCCTTTCG
>NW_024340847.1:1457210-1468227 GCF_902729225.1 Pteropus medius
AAGGATGGAGGCATGGATAGAGGGATGCAGATGACCACGGGGAGCGGGGCGCAGCCCAGACGGATCAGAGGTGGACCTTGGGGTTCCCCGGGGTGTCTGGCAGGGTCATGCGGAGGTGGGGTTGGACCTCTGACCTGCCAGGGGAGGCCAGAGTTGTCCGGAGGGGGAAAGGCAAAGAGAGGGAGCCATCTGGTGTCTGGAGGTGGAAGACAGGGTGTCTGGTGTCTGGGGAGTGGGGAGGGGGCAGGATGAAAGGAAAGGGAAGTGGGGGGGTCTCAGCCTCTCCCGGTGACTCGCCAGTGCCCTGGTTTCCAAGCAATAAATACAAACTGTGAGCGAGCTTTGTCCAGATCCGCGCCTCCGCCCAGGACAGGGAGGGTGGCCGGGAACCAGGGCCAGCGGCCGGCTTGCTGGTCCGCCATTACTTCATTCTCGGGGATCACCCATCCCGTGGTCCCTGACAGGCCCCGAGGTGTCCAGGGCTGGCTTCGAGATGAAGGGGGAGGTGGCCTTGGCCCCACCGTGGTGCAAGGCCTGCTGAGCTTGGGGATCCCCACCCCAATCCCTTTCCTGCTCCAGGCCAAGAGGCAGCTGACACGCACCTGGCACCCCAAGTCCACCTCTGGCCTCCAGAGCGCAGGCGGTGGCCCACGTGTGGCAGGCCTGAGGTCTCCGCATGGGAGGGGACCACACGACTGGTGCTGCGTGCAGGCCCCTGCTGCACCTGGGTTTGTAAGGGAGGGCGGACAGCAAAGACGAGGGGGAAAGGGAGGGCGAGGGGGTGCAGGGCAGGGGAGGGCGAGCAAAGGGCTGGAGCCCCCCGGGCCCAGCGGTGTCACATGTGGGGACTCTGGGCTGCACAGTGACCGCCTCGAGCCCACCCACCCTCCGGGTCCAGGACGGTGCCCCTTCTTCCTGTTTCCCCTGGGAGCACATGGGCACATCGAGGCCACGGCTGGGACAGGGAGACAGACCCCTTTCACCTGGCAGGCTGTGAAAAAGTGGGGTGCTGCTCCCCCACCTCACCTAGGCATGGGCATCTCTGCCAACACGTAGATTCTTCACCAATCCCAGGACAGAAAGAGCAAAAAGTAGGGGGGCCTCTGGTCCACCTGGAGGGCCCGAGGCTGGCCGGGCCTTCATAGTGGTCAGGCCCTGCAAGGCCCAGCCACATGGCTCCCAAGATGCCCCCTCTAGCACCCGCCACCAAAGAGGTCATCTGCAAGGGGCCTGCCTGGACGGCTGGAAAGGTCCCATTGTTTTGGAGGCCGAGGCTTCAGACCCGGCCTCTCCCGCCCCACCCGACCGGGGTGCAGGGAGGAGGCTGGGCTTCCCGGAGTGCCGGTCCAGGGCCTGACTCTGGGCTCCCCGGCTCCCCTGCCTTGTTCTTGAGGGGTCCTTGCACGTGCGTGAGACGGGGGCACAGAGGACAGGACGGCCTGGTCTGGTGTGATTTTTCCGGTTCGAATAGGACTTTATTTTTTCTGAAAGAAGCACAGGGACTGGGGACTCCAGCATGGCCGGCCCTGAGCGCTGGGCCCTCTTCTGAACCCCCCCCCCTTGGACCAGATTGTGGTCCCCCAGAGTCCTGCCCCGTCTCAGCCCGCAGCCCCCACGACTCTGAGGGCTGGCCTGCAGGGCTCCACGAAAAGCCAGCTCCGCACGGTGTGCAAGGAGCCTGAATCCCACATCCAGCTCGTCCCCGGCCTGCACTTTGCTCAGATCGATAGACTGTGGGGGTGGTGTGTGCACAGCCTTGCCCACTCCCCACGGCCCCCAGGCACCACGGGCCTCCGCCCACCAGCACCGGCCCCGTTCTCCAGGCTGGGGTGCCGCGCCCAGACCCCGCTGGGCCCAGCCGGCAGCAGGCCGGCCTCACTCTGCCCGCCCTGAGCTCTCCTCCATCCCCTTTCAGAGGGTTAAAAATAATGCATTGATTGAAACGCAATAAAGGAGCAGTATTTTCAAGTTTTTCTAAGGCACTTAGAGCACTTCGAATAGTAATGCTTTACGTGCGGTCAGTCGAAATTGCCCTCCGTCCAAGGATGTCGAATATTCAGGGGGGACGCACAGACCCTCTGCCTTTAAAATGCGGGGAGCCCCGGCCTGTGTGATAAAGTCTCTGGGGAAAAAAAAGGAAAGAAAAGAAAAAAAAAACATTTAAATGAGACCTGGGCAGCTCTGCCCCTCGCACGCCGAAGAGAATACTTGTTTGGTAATCGAAGCTGGGAGGGGGGTGATCCAGACTGTCCTCTAAAACTTCGCTTGGTTTTAACTGAAGCACCTACCATTCTGGAGAAAGTGAAGGGGGACCCGTGATGCACGCAGCGCAGGGGTGACTGATATCCTCGGAAGCCGGCCGCCTCCCTCACGCCCACCTTTGTCTCGGCGAAGGTTTCCTTTTCCAACTCGAAGCCTTCAGGTAAAAATAAAGCAACGGCGGCGACAGGGGAAAAAAAAATTCTAGTCTTTTTTAGGGTTAACCATCAGAAGACAAGCTTGTGCTGCTTTGGCCAATCAGATGCGCCCCTGCCAGCTATAATATAGTACTGGAGACAGCCTCTCTCACAAGCTCTCCAGGCTTGCTACCATTTAAAATCAGACTCTTTTTGTCTTTTGATTGCTGTCTCCCGCCCCAACTCCGATGTGCTCCGTTATCAGCGACCAGCAGCCTGCCGCTCCAGCCCCCGTCTGGGTGGGGATCCGCCGAGAGCCCCCCGCAGCAGCGGCGGGCAGGGTTCTATAGGAAGAGAAAGAGAGAGGCAGAGCGGGCGAGGGAGCCAGCAGCGAGCCGAGCGAGGGAGAGCGCACAGGCGCGCGCACACACACACACGCACGCACACACACACACACACTCGCGCACACTCCGCGCACACAGACCCGCACGGGGCCGGCTTTGAAGTGCCCGGGTTCCCCGGACGAGATGCTGCTGCTGGCGCGATGTCTGCTGCTGGCGTTCGTCTCCTCGCTGCTGCTGTGCTCGGGGCTGGCGTGTGGACCCGGCAGGGGATTCGGGAAGAGGCGGCACCCCAAAAAGCTGACCCCTTTAGCCTACAAGCAGTTTATCCCCAACGTGGCGGAGAAGACGCTCGGGGCCAGCGGAAGATACGAAGGGAAGATCTCGAGAAACTCGGAGCGGTTCAAGGAGCTCACCCCCAATTACAACCCCGACATCATATTCAAGGATGAGGAGAACACCGGCGCGGACAGGCTGATGACTCAGGTAGAAACCCGGAGCCGGGCGCGGAGCGCGGCGCGTTCCGGGGGCTTCGGCGTAACCGAGCAGTTGCAGACTTGGTGTGTTTGCTCTGCAGGCAGGTAGAAAGGCGATTTCGCTCTCTCCCTCCCCACCCACCTGCCTACCTGCCATCCCTTCCTCTTCCTGGAGCGGAATGGAGGTGAAGGGTCCAGCTGGAGAAGTTTAGGGTGGGGGCGGGGGAGGCCGGTAGGCGCCGCGGTCCACCGATGGCCCTGATTTGATGCGTCTTGCCGTGGTGGCCTTCCCATCCTGCTTCAGCTCTGGCTCGTAAATCGGGGAGACCTTCACTTTGGGGGCGTCTACCCCTTCCGAGTTTGGAGTGGAGATGGAGGGAGGGGGCTGGACACCACTCCCCCCCCCACCCCATGAACATAGAGCGGCTTCCAGATCGCTGTGCAGATGCAGCTTCCAGCATCAGACCTCGGAGCCCCCGCCTCTCCCTTCTCTGCTGTGCTTTTCTCTCCCACAATGACCCGCACCCGGCTGACCCCACCAAAGGCCCTCGATCGGAAAAGCCGGGAGGCGTTCTGGTTCCGACCAAAGGCGGGGGCTCCCGAGGCCGCCCGGCTAGTCCCTGGCGTGTCACACAGCTCCACTGCGAGTCCGCGGTGGCAGTTGCGCCCATCAGAGTGTGAACGCATCGATATTTCTTTAAGGATGCGCTTTCATTCTCCCGGGCCGCGGCACTTGAGGGGAGGGACTTAGAACTTACTGGCATTGCTTCACTCCAGTTTTCAACCTGCTGGCAGAGGCATCGGGAGAGACTAAAACCCAGCGGAGGGGGCTGGAAAGGGGATGCGAGGGGAAGGGCGCGCTCCTCTCCCCCGCCTCCGCCGGAGACTTCTGGCCGCGCCTCCGCCCGCCGTGGACGGTCTGAAACTCCGTGCGCGTGTAACTGAAGCTAGATATGGATTTCCTGGCAAATATGGGTCAACATCCTTTTTATTGCCCTATTAAAATATTCGAGTCCTACCTTTAGGGCCAGGAGCGTACCGCCGCCGACCGAGCGGCCAGGGTGGGGGTGGCGCGCAGAGGCGCCACCACCGGGCCCTCGGTTCCCAGCCCGAGCCCGGCCTCGCCGCGGAGCCGAGAGAGGACGCGGGCAGCCGGGGGAGCCGGCTGGGGCTGACGGAAGGGGGAGGAGAGGGAGCGGGTGGGGGCGAGTCCTTCTCGAGACCTCGCTCTCTCCAGTCTGCTCGCGACCACCTTAAATCCGGACCGCGAGGGTGGCCGCGGGCGCCTGTGCCCAGGGCGGCGCGAGCCGCGGTGAACTCTGCGCAGGCCCCGGGGCGACCGTGCTTGCGGCCGGCGGTGGCGGGGAGTTCTCCAGCGCGTCTGGGGCCCGACCCCTGGTCACACTGCTGCCTCGGGAGGGAGGGGGCCTTCTGGGGGGGCCCTCGGAACCGGGGAGGCGGGAGGCGAGGCAGGAGAGGGGGAGCGAGGACGCCGGACGTCCGCGAGCCGGAGGGGTCAGCGTCCGCCCGTGTGCGCTCGGCCCACGCCACAGAGGGGCCCCGGCCCGGCCGGCCGGCTGCCCAGCGGCGAGCGCGGAGCGGCGCACCCAGCAGACGTTCGGCTCCACTTACTCGGGGCTCATCGATCCCGCGGCTCGGGTTTCAGCGCGCGGGGCCGGGCCGCGGCCGCCCCTCCACGCGCCCTGCGCGGAGCGTCCCGGCTCCGAGCAGGGCCCCGACGGCCGGGGTCGCCCGCACGCGGGCCGGAGTGCGAGCGCCAGCGCCGGCGCGGGCTCCGCCGCCTGCGGGCCTCCCGGTCCTCGGCGCCGCGCCCGAGCCCAGCCAGGTCCCTCTTCCGGCCGCCCCGCGGGGACCCACGGCCCAGCGGCCCCGCGCCCCGACACTCTCGCCGCCAGCTCGCGCTGGCAGCATTTGAACTTCTGACCTTCTGTCAACTTCCCTCAGACGAAGAAACGAAAACAAATACTTTTTTTTCCTTGGGCAGTGGCTATTCCCAGTCCCGGCACAGGAGGACGGGGGAGGGGCAGCCGCCGTGGGGGTGGGGTGCGGTGGGGTGGGGAGAGCCAAGCCAGATTGTATCACGGACCCCACAAACGTCCCCCTAGAACGTGGGTGGCTCGGGGGCGGCCTGGAAGGTGCCCTTGTTTATTCCTTCCGTGTCCTTCCTTCTTGTCTGGTTCTACGAGTTGGGGGGGGGGCGGGAAGGCGGAGGACGTGGGTGTCGAGGGGCAGGGCCGGGGTGAAGGGGTGAAGCCAGGACTGCCTCCCAGGCCCGAGGAGGTCAGGGCTGCTCGGGGAGCCTGCGCACCGCTGGCCCCTCACTTAAGAGAACCACCTGGATTCTGTTCTCAGGTGCGTGTCTCTCCTCCCCTGTCTCGCCGTCCCTCCGTGTCTCGCTGTGTCTGTCTCTCTAATGTGACTGCCGCCCAAGTCCCTCAACCATGGCAAGATCGTCCCCAATGGAACTTTGAGAGCAGCTCTGGAACGCATGAGCTCTCGGTTAATATTAACTCCGAGAGGGGGAAGCGCAGACAGACACCCTCTCTCTCCCCGCAGGCCGCGGGTGCCAGGCGGGGTCCTGGGGGGCTCTGAGGGGGCAGGGGGCCGCGAGGGGCCGGGCCCGAGGGCGGAGGGGGCATCGACCTGAGACGCCACACTGCGTAATTTCTGGGTGCGTGCGGCCTGGGGCGCCGCGCTCAGGCGCGGGTTGGCCGAGGCTTTCCTGCTGGAGCGGGAGGGGTCGGGCTCTCCGCAGTGGAGGAGGCGCGCTGGAGAGAGGTGTGCGTAGGGACTGGGGGTGCTCTTTTGAAGTTGGAGCACTCCTGCCCCCGTGCTGGGGAAGCCCTTCGGCTCGTTGGCGGTGACAGTCCTCCTCAGGCCTCCGGGCTCGGAGCGGCTGCGCAGACGGGGGAGGTGGCGGGAGCTCAGGCGTAGGGAACCGCTCGGCCTCGGCGACACAAAGCGGCCCGGCGGCCCCGCTGGGCTTCACGGTGGCTGCACAGAGTCGGGCTTGATTCGTGGCACACGACTCAGTGAATTGATGACCGGCCTGGGCTTCCTGCCTCGGGCCGCGACGATCCGGCCGGGCCGCGGAGCCGCGCGTCCTTGCGGCGGCGGGGCCGAGGCGGCGCCGCGCCGGGGGGCGCCGGGGAGGGCGCGGGGCGCCGATCGGGCCTGCCTCGGCCTGCGTCCTCGCCTGGGTCCTTCAGCTCTTGCTGAAGTGGCGCAGCTCAGGGTCCGGGAGGGTGGTCCTGCATCCTCCCCATCCTGCCCTCCCCCCTCGCCAGCTGCCCCGGGGGAAGCCGTTGAGAGCTTCACGTGCCCCCCAGAGATGGGAGCCGGGGTGGGACAGGGGCTCGGGACGCGTGTGTGTGCGTGTGCGTGTCGGCGGTGTGCGCCTGCGCAGCCGGCTCCACATCCCGGCTCTTAACTGACCCTGGTTTACTGATTGATTTTCATGTAAAACGCGTTCAATCCTCACGATGACCTCACTCCAACTCTGCCTTTCCGAGATTTTTATTTTTATTTTTTTTTTTTGAAGAAAACGGCTGGAAGGCCCAGAAACCTTCAAGCGCCAACCTGTTACCAGGGCCGCCCCCGCCTTCTGCTCCCCGCCCCCCACTTGTTGTATATTTAACTCTACAACCATGTTACGCGTTTTTATTGCTGCCGAATACACAGGACTTTTCCTGTTGCGCAATCTGTCACATCCCCTTAAAACTCGGCAGCGGTCCTTCTGCAAGGGCGCTCCTCCCCCACTCTTTAGGAAAAGAGTCACCCACGCGATTATTAGGGTCCTTGATGGGGGGGGGTCGTCTTTCCAGCCCGGTAACCAGGCTCCCAACGCCAGCATCCGCCTGCCTGGAGGAGACCGGCCCTGTCCTTTGCAGACATTAACTTGAAATTGTCATCCGCTGCCCCTTGGGGTGGCCCCGGTCAGAACTTTGTCATTCCCCCCTCTGCTAAATCCCGCACGCCACCGGCAGCAGGACCAGCGTCCAGGGAGTGCGCAGCCACACAAACGCACGCACGTGACGCAGCTGTTTTTATTGCTTCCTTCTCTGTATGGGACCGGAGAACAGGCACGCAGGACAGGCCCCCAGCCCAGCCCCACGCACCCTGGTGCGTGTCCCGCCTACTCACGCTTCCTCACTCCTACCCGCAGCTTCCTTCTGTTTGGGGACAGTGAGGGGGAGACTCTCCAAAGGCAAAGGGCTCCGAAGCCCCAGGCCTTCCTGGCTCCCATCCCCCACCCTCCCGCCCACCCCCTCCCTCCAGCTCTGAAGTTTGCACTTCAAACTTGCAGGACACCACTCTGCACTGGAGCCAAGAAAACAAGCTGGGGGAAGGGAACAGGTTAAGGAAAACAAGAGACACAATCGGACCACAGAAAAGCCGGCAGAAAGTTCCACGGGGCAAAGGAATGTGGCTGTCCAGATAAAGACTGTTTGTCGTCCGGCCTGGCCCTTATTGAAAATTATAACTCACCTGGTCGCCTTTCACCGCTGGCTCTCCCGCTCCTTAAGCTTTGCTATCAGCTCCCCACCTCCCTCTACCTATGGCTTAATTCTCACCTCAGATAGGCCTAGGGCAGGAGGGGGGGGTCCAGAGATAAGGCAAAGCTTTCAGTTCCTTAAGAAGTATACAGTGTGTTTTTCCTCGTTTTCTGCAAAGTTGCACCCTGGGCCTCCCTCTGGCCTCCAGGTGAGGGAGTGTGTGCCCAGGGAGAAGGGTGGAGCCCCAGCAAGGGGGCAGGTGTGGGGGTGGTGAGGAGCACCTTCAGGAAAGGGGGGCATGGCCCGGGTGGCCAGTGGCTTCTTGGGTCCTTGTCTGAAACATGAGTGCACTTGTTTCAAAAAAAAAAAAACAAAACAAAACACCACCACCATCTGCTCCCCAGGCCCCGGTAGAGACTCTGCCGCATGGGCATCTGGGGCCCTCAGCTCACCACCCGGACAACCTGCTCCTCCAGCAGACGCCCCGCCCCCACCCCGAGCTGGCCAGGCCCCATCCAGGCCTCGTCCTCTACTTCTCCTCACGGCCCTAGTCCTCGGGGACCAGACAGCGGTGACGGTGACGGTGACGGAGAATGGGTGGGGGGCCGGATGGTAACGTTTGCGGGTCCCCCTCTTCTCTCGGCAGAGGTGTAAGGACAAGTTAAATGCTTTGGCCATCTCGGTGATGAACCAGTGGCCGGGAGTGAAGCTTCGCGTGACCGAGGGCTGGGACGAGGACGGCCACCACTCGGAGGAGTCGCTGCACTACGAGGGCCGCGCTGTGGACATCACCACGTCGGACCGCGACCGCAGCAAGTACGGCATGCTGGCGCGCCTGGCGGTGGAGGCCGGCTTCGACTGGGTGTACTACGAGTCCAAGGCTCACATCCACTGCTCCGTGAAAGCAGGTGAGTCCCGGCCCCGCCCCCCCGCCCTCGCCCCGTGCCAGCAGCGCCCCCCACGCCGGCTCCAGATCTGCCCAGAGGCAGCACCTGTGCACCCACGGAGAGCGGAAAATGGGCAGAGGACTCGAGGGACAGGGCCTGAGGGAACTGGACTGGCGTTTCTGTCCTGGCTACCCACCCCCGGAGAGCTCATTCCCAGCGAGGACGTGCCCCTCCCCTTAAGGCTGCAGGAGACCCCAGGTCCTCTGAGCCCTGATGCAGAGGGCGTATGGCTTTTCCCAGCCACCACCCCCTCCCCGGCCCGCACCCATTTCCGGAGCCCCCACTGCAGGTGGTGGGAGACAAGGAAGAAAGACAGGGTGTTTCCTGGCGGGAAGCTGCAGCCCACGTGGCTGGCCAGGCACAGCTTCAATCCTTCCTCTGGTTCGGGCTAAGATTTGCCTCCTGCCCCCCTCACCCCGCCCCCAGGACAGGAGGTTCTGTCCAGGATGCCCGTGCCTCTCCCCTCCCCACTAGCGCCTGCAGATTCCAAGCTAACTAACTCACTGGCTAAGCCTTTGGGGAGAGGCCTGGTGGGAGGTAATAAACCCAGTAGTCACCGCGTCCAACATCTGGAGGCCGCAAGCCCAGAAGCACCGTCCTGCCAGGAGCCAGCTGGGCTGCCCCGAGCGCAGCCAGGGCCGGGAAGGCAGATCCGCGCCTGCAGCTGCGGCGCGGCCGTCGCGCCCGTGAGCTCCCTTCCCTGGGCCTGCAACGCCACACGCTGTTGCTGGCGAGGAACCGCTCGCTGTGCCGGGAACGCTTTCCGCCCGCGCGCATCCCTCCTCGGAGGCCGCTCTGCGCGGCCCGCCACCTCCCCGCTGGCGCTGGCGCCTTTAGCAGAACGGTTCACACCGAATTTCGGAGGCTCAGGGTCTTCCCCACCCCCCCTCCCCAGTTTTGCCTGTTTGTCTCCCAAACGGTGTTTTAATAGCAGCCGTTAGTCGAAAAACACTTGAAGTGTCGAGACGCACTTCGTAGGTAAGGAAAATAGTGGCTTCTTGTCACAACAGAAAGAAAAGGTGTAGAAGGGACGGCGGGGAAGGGGTCTCGGGCGGAAGGGAAGGCGGCGCCCCCACTTCGCGGGGCTCCGCGGGGCAACTTCTGCGGGGGTCCTTTCCTCCCGGCGCGCCCTTCTCGGCAGCTCGCGGCTGCGGTCGCGCGCGCGGACCCCTCGGGGGCCACCTCCGTCCGCGAGCCCCCGCACTGGCAGGGGTCCCCCTGCCGGGGTGGGGGGGGGTCCCCGGAGGTCTCCGCGCAGATGAGCAGCGGGGACCCGGCCCTGGATCCCGCCGGGACGCGGGCCCCGGCCGCTCAGAGCCGCTCGTCGGCATTTCGCGCACACGGGCCGGGGCGCGGGGGGCGCTGCGTGTCAAGCAGGGTCGTGCGACTCGACGACTCCAGCTCGCCTGCGCCCCGGGTCGCATTCCGGGGGGCTACCGCGGGCCTCCAACGGCCAGGCCCTCACTTCATGCCGGAGAAACCGATGAGAAGATTAAAACCCCTCTGTAATTCCGGCAGGAAGATTCTTTCTCGCGATCTCTATTTGCAAAAAGCATGATCCGGGAGATTGGAATGCAGAGAAGACGGGGCCTCGGCGCCCCTCCTCCCGGCCCCCTGCGCGCCCCCGGCTCCGAGCATTGTCCTCGGGACAGTGAGCCTCAGAGGCTCGAGAAAGCGCGTCGTCAAGGGGCCTTGAGAACCCGGCCGCTTCCAGCGCTCGAGCAGGCCCCGCCATTTAAAATTCAAATACACATCTTGAGAGCTTGGAAGAGAGGCCTGGCTGAGCAAATAGCGCTTGTGAGGCCCGGGCTTCTGGAGAGGCCGCGTGTGAACCGCGGGGAAGGGGGGTGCACCTGAGCAAACAGGGAGGGGGCGGCCGCGACCCGCGGGAGGGGCGGGGAGGGGAGCGGAGGGGAGAGACAGAAGCGTCCCTTCCTCCGAGTGTCTCCCATGTAGGGCCGCGATCTCGGCGGCGACGCTGGGCCTTTTATTGGATTTTAATTGGAAAATCCACACAAGCCCCGGGTTTTCACACCTCGGCCAGTTCCCTGGAATGTTTGTCCAGTCGCTTCAGCCTCTACAGCTATTTTGCACCCTCCCGCCCCCGTCCCCCAACAAGCCGACACCGAGGCCCCCGGCTGGGCGCTGGGGGCGGGCCGGCCAGGGGTCCCCGCGGTGCGGCCGGGTGCGGTGCGCACGAGGGGGCGCCGCGCCCCGCGCCGGGGGCGGGAGGGAAGGAGGGTGCGTCCCGGCGCCCGGGTGAGCTCAAGGAGGCTGCCTGAGGAATCCAAGTGGAGAGCAAATACCCTCTGGATTCGTGGCGCGGCTGGGTGTGTGCTG
>NW_024340847.1:1468265-1547003 GCF_902729225.1 Pteropus medius
GAATGTGTCTGCGTCCGACTTTTGGGGCCGAGGCGGTGGGGCTCGGGAGGGCGGTCTGCGCCGGTCCGGCCTGGACTCTGCCCGGGCCGCGCGCGCCCCGCCTCCCGCCCGCGCCGCCCGCCCCGGACTCACCGCCCCGTCCCCTCTTCTCGCCCTTCTCCTCGCCCCCAGAGAACTCGGTGGCGGCCAAATCGGGCGGCTGCTTCCCCGGCTCGGCCACGGTGCACCTGGAGCAGGGCGGCACCAAGCGCGTGAAGGACCTGCGCCCCGGCGACCGCGTGCTGGCGGCCGACGACCAGGGCCGGCTGCTCTACAGCGACTTCCTCACCTTCCTGGACCGCGACGACGGCGCCAAGAAGGTCTTCTACGTGATCGAGACGCGGGAGCCGCGCGAGCGCCTGCTGCTCACCGCGGCGCACCTGCTGTTCGTCGCGCCGCACAACGACTCGCTCGCCGCGCGGCCGCCGGGGGGCGCGCCGGGGCGCCGGGCGCTGTTCGCCAGCCGCGTGCGGCCGGGCCAGCGCGTGTACGTGGTGGCCGAGCGCGGCGGGGACCGCCGGCTCCTGCCGGCCGCCGTGCACAGCGTGACGCTGCGCGAGGAGGCCACGGGCGCGTACGCGCCGCTCACGGCGCAGGGCACCATCCTCATCAACCGGGTGCTGGCGTCGTGCTACGCGGTCATCGAGGAGCACGGCTGGGCGCACCGGGCCTTCGCGCCCTTCCGCCTGGCGCACGCGCTGCTGGCCGCGCTGGCGCCCGCGCGCACGGACCGCGGCGGGGACGGCGACGGCGGGGGCGGGGGCCGCGTCCCCCAGCAGGCGCCGGGCGCGCCGCGGGCGGCGGGCATCCACTGGTACTCGCAGCTGCTCTACCAAATAGGCACCTGGCTGTTGGACGGCGAGGCCCTGCACCCTCTGGGCATGGCGGTCAAGTCCAGCTGAAGGCCGGGCGGGGGAGGCAGGAGGGGCAGGGCAGCAGGGGCAGAGAGGAGACGGGGAGGCAACAACCAGGATACAGCAAAAGACACGCGGAAAAGCGCACGGAATGAGACGTTAATTATAATAATAATTAATAATAATAAAGTAGGACAGCCCAAAGTAGACTATAAGGAAATACAGACCCTGGGAAGTTCTGTCGTGTTTAGTTCATATATATATTTTTTTGAATTTTTCGGTTATTGTTTTATTTTCGGTTATTGTTTTATTATTTTTGTTTTCACCTCTCCTGGCTATTTATTTGTTTGGTATGAATAGATGTTTTAAATAATATGAACCGGACCTTCAAGAGCCTTAAATAGTTTGTTTCTTGGATAATTTATTATTGTCACGTGAACTGTACTCACGGGGGAAAGATTATTTTGTGAGGCCAAGCGACCTGCTCAGAGTGTATTTTTCTACACGCCCCTCGCCCCGCCTTTCAGAAAGCGACATTCTGTACTCCATCCCTCCTTAGCCAGCTCCTGCTTCTCGGCGAGTGTAAACTAAAACATGCTTCACGGGGGTCCACAAAGTATATTTTTATACACAGAATTGTAAATTAGATTTTTGAGAGATCAATACTTAACTGAATTACATTTCATTTTTGAAATAGTGTAAAATATGAAGATATATTATTTTTAATTTAACTAGTTTCCAAGGTAACTGCCATCTCGTCTGTTGTCTTCCTTTGTCGTCAGCATTTCGGCCACATCCTCGGGAGTCAAGACTGTTACACGCTCACACACTCACACTCTTTCTTTCTTTCTTATTTCTTTGGACAAACTGGAAGAACTCTGTTATTTTTAACGTCAAAGAATTTATTAGAAAATAATATTTTTAAAAGCGCACATAGTGACGAGCCCACACGGATGGAGCCTGTAGTTTGTACAGAGATAAACAAAGGATGTTTTTGCATTAATAAATTGAGAAATAACTGCTGTAAATTTACTAAACTGTATTTTTGAATATTTTGTAATAGTTTTATAGAAATAAAACGTGCCACGCACAGACTGGTTAGTATACGATGACTGAGAACGCCTGTCGCAGCCCGTTTCTTTGCTTTTCCCGCCTTTGTCTGGGACCCCTCGTGCCGACAGTTCCCGCTATTGTGCTGAGGTTCGCTGCTTATGCCGCGGACTCAGACCCGCTTCCGCAGGTAACCAAAGCAACTCGATGGTTTTCGTCACTGGAGAAACCTCGGCTCTGCTTGTATTTATCGCGTGAAAGTCTTTCTACACTCCAAAGGTTGGGGGCGCTGTGCGGGGTGCGGTTCTGCTCCCGCCCGACCCCTGAATTAGCACAGCCTGACCGGTAGGCCCGGGAGGTCACCCTGGACAGTCACTCAGGACTCCCGCCAGCCCTGCGTGGTTGCCGGCAGACTGCTCCCAGGCTCGGCTGCGTCTCCTCTGCTTTCCGAAGTCCTGGGGGCCTTTTGAGATCCCCCCCAAGTTCTTTTCTGGAGGCTCTCCCATCCCCAATCTGTGGGGGGGGCACAGTGGGGTGTACAGCCTGGCCTGCCCTCAGCGGCCCCAACCTTCCCTCCTCTCCGATCTCGGCCACGAGTGTCTCAGGATGCCAGTGTCCTCGGGCCATGCTGGTCGTCGGGTGTGGGCTCTGTTTCCTGGGCGCCTGTGACGGGGGCCCTGAGTCAGCAGTAGGCTCAGCTGAGGGGATACTGTCCTGGCCATCGCTCCGGAGCTCTGGTTGTCTGGAGGCTACTGTCACACTTCGTGCTTGGCACCCAGGTGCCCAGGCAGGCTGGGCTGTGCGGGCTGGGCCGCGGGTTTGGGCTTCTGAGCAGGGCAGGCCTGTCTGGAGGCTGGTCCCAATGTGGCCAGCGGAACTGAACCTGATGGCTTCGGTCTCGGTCCCACTGGGGCGGGCCTGGAGAAGCTGGTGGGGAGACGAGGCCTGTGGTCTCCGGGCGAGGCTTTTCCGGAAGGCCAGGGACCCGGCCGCGTGGCAGTGGGGCCCGGGGCCGGCATGCCCCCTGGAGCCTGCCCTGGGCTTGCTTCCACTTCCAGGCCCTCTGGGCAGGAGCGGTTTGGGTTTTTCTCTGGAAAAGACGGTTGTTTGGGCCGTGTAGGTGGTTAGCAGGCTCAAGGCTTGCAAACCGTGGTGGCGCTCGGTGGCTTCTGTTGTCGGCTGTTCAGGGCTGTGTGTCAGGCGGCCGGAGGCACTGGGCAGCCCAGCCGCTCTGGCTGACAGCTCAGGCGACCCGCCCCGCTCATGAGCGGTGCAGCCCCATCGGTCCGGCCCTGGCAGGACCCAAAGGTGCCTATTCAACGCTCACAGTCCTGGCCACCAGCTCTGGTGCAGCCAGGCCCAGGCAGCGCCCCCTCCTGGCCAGGCGCGGCGGCGCTGAGACTCACCTTACTTAGCCAGTCCTCAGGGCCACTTGTCAAGATTCTTTTGGCTTTCCATCCAGAATTCTCTTTTTCACGGGCAACGGAAGGGAGCCACCGCCCAGAGAGACGGAGCACAGGGCCCCACGAGGGTGCAGCCCGCTCCCCCCGACGAGGCACCCCCTTCTCCGTCTGCAGGGTCGATCCGCGCCTGGGTGCTGCCGGCCCCCCTCGTGACGAACCGCACCCCGCTCCTGTCCAACGCCTGGGTCGGCTCTTCGTCATCTATCATTGAACAGCTAAAGAAGTCGCGGAGACTTTCGGCCGTGTCTGTTCTGTGGCCGAGTCCCTGTCCCGCCCTGTCCCCTGCCATTCTCATTTCGCTGAGCGTGAGCGCAAAGGTGGCATCGCGAGCGCGCGTTTTCACGTCTGGGGGGCGTGAGCTCGCAGCCCCGGCTGCCCGGTCCAGCGCCGTTGCTGCCGGCCTCATGCCCACGCGGGGAACGCTGGGCAGACGCACATCCCACGTGGGTGGGCGCAAAAGCAACAGGGTGCCCGCTGGGGTGCGTGCGGCTGTCGCGGGGCGGGCTCTTGGTCAGCGCTCCGGGTTCTCCCACGACGCAGAACAGGGGTCGGTCAGTCCACTCAGGGGCGTGAGCGGCCCCGGGAAGTGACTTGCGTAGGACAGCCTACAAGCAAGTGGCGAAAACGCTTTGCGAGCCCCCGGCGCCCAGGCCCTCCGCGGAGGGACATTTCAGGACGGGCGGCAAACCGCAGCCCCGCGACCAACGCGGCCCACGCAACGCCGGCTTCTGTCCAGCCCACCGGCCGGGCCGGGACTTTACATTTTTAAACGCTTGGGGAGGGGGCGGGAGTCTATCGAAGAGTAATAGTTCATGGCATGCGGGACTCGGGTGAAATTCAGAGTCCATCAGTGGAGTCCAGTGGCCACACGCGTCGCTCGGCCTTTGGGCGCTGTCCCCCGGCGCCCCGCGCTCCCACGGCGGGGCTGAGCAGGCGCGTCCCAGACGCCGTCCAGAAAACCCCACGCCCTCGGAGCCTGAAAGATTTGCCGTCTGGGTCTTTGCAGAAAAAGCCCGCCGCCCCCACCCGAGGTCTTGAACCGAAACCAGTGGGGAGAAGGGGCCGGGCGGGGGCCGGGGCTGTGGACACTGTCCCAGCGCGAGTTTCGGTTGGAATTCGAAAGATCGCCCACCCCATCTCGCTGGTCACTGGGGGCCAGAGGGGACTCGGGAGGGGAACAGACCCGGTGGCCTGGCTGGTCACAGGTAAGCCTCGATGCTGAGCAAACGTCAGGAACCCCGAAACGGCCGCCTCTGGACTGGGGAACCAGTGGGGACCAAAGGCGGTTACAGGAAGCCGCACGGCCTTTACTCTCCCGGCCCCACTCGTCTGCACTCGGAGATAACCTTCTTTCCCTTTTTGGCTGAGCCTGATTTTCTCAAATTAAGAAGAAAATCTTAAAATTCACATTTTGCCATAGAAACGGGCTCCGGGTCCCGCTCCGAGGAGACGCGGAAGCTGGGAGATTCCGTTCTCAGCGGGCGTCGTCGGTTTTCAGGAGGAGGGCGGCTATGGGCCCAGATGGCGGAGACCCGTTTAGAGAAGAAGGTTCCGGAATCTGAACGAGGAGGACGAAACAGAAGTGACATTATGCCAAAAACGCGAGGAAAAACCGCAGAGCCTGACTCCCGGGTGGAACTCTGCGTGTTCCGGAAGCCGAGGCCCTTTCCACTGACACCAGCCCACATTCCGGCCGGGGACTCCAGCCCTCCAGGCCCCGGGGGAGCTGTGGGACCCCTTTCAGGCCCTGCAACTGACAGGCAGCCAAACGACCCATGTCTCGGAGAGGAGCCCCACACCTGCCGCCCCTGTTTTTGTCACCTGCTGGTCATGTCCTCCGAATCCCCGCCGAAGCCGTCCAGCCAGACCGTGCCTGCTTCCCTTGCTCAGAGCCCGGCCAGCCAACAGGCCCAAAGGACCATGAGCCTGGCAAGGAAATGGGGGTGGGAGGGGCTGTGGGGACCCTATATTCACTCTTTCCGAAAGAACCTGGAAGTGTGGGCATGGATGTGGAGGACCGAGGCCTGGCCGGACCTGCCCACGGACCCCACCGTTCACTGTTGTCGCTGTGGTGGCGGCCGTTCTAATAACAGTGACGGTTGTGGAAGGCACAGTCATCTCTCCCAAGCCGGGGGCTCTGAGGGGCTGAGCGAGTCTCGGCCTGACTCCATGCTCCTGTGTCCCATAGGCTGTGCGTCCCAAAGGTACCCTGTCCCAAGGCTCATGCATGGGGCTCTTCCCAGGCGGTGCTGCTGGGCCCCGTCGCATACAGCTTCTACTGAGGGTGCATCCAGCTGGCCCAGCTCCGGGGGCCACTGAGAACCCAGGCTCCTTCTCTACCTGCCAGGCCCTCCCCAGGTGCGCATGGTGGGCGGCGGGAGAGTCTTCAGGAGGCTGCCACATCACCAGGTACCAGGCCGCCCCACCCCGGGGGCAGGCTGGTCCACGGTCCCCAGAGTTCTGGGAGCCCCCGCGGGGCGGCCTCCTGTCCCCTGCCCTGTCCCTGGCAGCGTATGTGCCAAGAGTGAAGAGCTTCAGGGAGCGGAGGGGCGGGCTTGTGGGGCTGCGGGGTGCCCCGTGGTGGCGCCGGCTCGGGTCCTGCCCCCTCGCGTCCTCTGCGCCGAAGCTGGGGATCGCTCCCCTGAGTGATGTCCGAGCGCCCTCTGGTGGTCGCGGAGGGAGAGAGCAGTGGCTCTCTGGGTTGGCATCAGCTATCCCCCCAAAATATGGGAAGTATGGCGGCACAGAGGGCAAGGGTCAGCCCCCAGACGGCGGCGCCGAGACCTGCTGGGTGCAGTCGGAGCGGGCGGTGCCACCTGGTCCGGGGTTCCCTCCCAGCCTAGTGGCCCCGGTTGAAGCTCAGCCATCGCAGCCGCCCCCAGGGCACCAGGCCTGGCCAGTAAGACAAAGGATAACATTATTCTTAGATTTCAGTGGTGAAGGGGGGCGGAGGCGGGGCATGACTGTGCTGGGAACTGAACCCCGGATCTGTGAGACTAGGGGCTCTGTGCTCTGGCTCTGTAGGAATGCGGGGCGGCCTCACACCCCATCCCTGTCCTCGGTCCCTTTACCGAGCTGGGGACCCACAGGTCCTCCTCCTGGGGGGAGGAGTGAGACCCTCACTTGGCGGCCCGGCCTGAAGCAGGCCACTCGTTTCTGTGGCCCTCAGCTTCCCTCTTGGAAACGCTGTCCACGGCTTGGGGAGAGCGGACGACCTGTGGGGGACAGGGCTGCGGCAAGGACAGGGCCACACACTCGGACGGCGGCCTCGCTGAGGAACCCTGGAAAGTTCTACCCACACGTCTCTTCTTTAAGGGCGCACAGTGCCTCCCCCAGAGGCCACGGTGGCCCCACCGACCAGCCCGTGGATGGGGGGAGGGCCTCCGCTCGCTCACGGGGAGGTGAGGCCGGGAACCCAAGGGTCCCTTAAAGCTCACAGATGCTCCTGCTCGCGGGCAGGGTGGCTCCTGCGTCCGTCCTCAGGCCTCACCTGGATCCAGGTGAGATGCCGAAGAAGTCTGTCCACACACAGAAGGTGAGCTGACCACCTCGGAGGTGAGGGCGCCCTGACTCATCACTAATGTCACACATCGGCTGTCCCCGGAGTGGCCGTGGCCCAGCCCAGGGCCGGGCAGTGTCAGAGGACACAGAGGGACAATGACGTGATGAACAGCGATTGGCCGGTCCTTCTGGTGTGGCCTCTGGGGGAACCCTCTGTCCCGGCCACTTCCAGCCAGAAACTTTCCTCCGGGCGGCTCCCGGAGCCCAGGCCACCCGACGCCAGTCCGAGGCCACGGCGGGTGTCAGTGCGGGCTCCGACGGCACGTGGGGAGCCACCCTTTCAGCTCTCCTCCCCTTGTTTAAGGAAGAAGCTTCAGGAAACGAACTCTAACAGGTTGACGCTTGTCAGATGGCCGGCACACACCCCGCAAGGGAACTGCGCCTCACGATCGCCCCCGCGCGGCAGCCACCGCGAGAAGCATGTCCTCGACCCACACACACCCGCGTCCCGAAGGCCGAAGCTTCGTGCAACACCTGTACCCTCTGTGCCTGCGGTGCACGCTGACGCTTTCATTCTGTCTGCTCCGATCAGGCGACTGACTGACGGATTTCGTGACCGGCCCGTCAGCTGTGGGCAGCGGTCTCAACATCCCTGCTCTGCATTGCCCAGGGCCGGGGCACGGTGAGAGGAGGGAGTGGGGAGGACGCCTCCTCCAGGCAGCACTCGGCACTGTGCCACGCTCCTCCAGGAGACGACCGGAGGCGGAGGGACCGGTCCCGCTGTGGCCTAGCTCTCCCTCAGGCCAGCTAAAGCCCCAGGTGTGCGTCCCCCGGCGCAGGCACAGACTGCCTCACGGCCCCTTCCCTCCCTGCCCCCTGCCCAGCTCGCGGCCCTTCCTGGGGCTGGAATCTTCCTTTCTCCCCGAGTGGCCGTGAGGCTGGGGCCAAAGGACGCCAAAAAGAAGGGGGAGCAGGCGGGAGCTGAGTACCCAGTGCTGGGGCGAGAAGGGGAAACTGAGTCACGCCCAGGCTGCAAAGGTGGGAGTGGGTGCTGCCCAGAGCCCCTGCCCCACAGAGCCGGCGTCCACCCCGTCAGGCAGTGAGTCCAGGAAATGCCCAGCCATCGGCAACGCCGGCAGCGGAGGCAGGGGCTTGGCCCTCGCTGGGACCGGGGAAAGCTGGGGTGCGTCCACCCCCGACAGGGACGGGGCTACGGGGGTTCGTGGAGATACACAGATCTGCTCCCTCTCTGTTCCCCAGCTCTGTGTAAGGAGCGCACTCTCATCGTTCAGAAGAATGAACTTGTTCTTAAATTTGCGGAGCTGAGATGCTGCCCGTGTCCTCGGGCCTTCCGTGGTTGGTGGCCTGGGCCACTCCCTCTCCGCAGCCCCCCACTCCCCCGGCGGAGCTGCCCGTGGCTGTCGGGACTCCCCACCCCTGCACCAAGGGCACGGGACAGGCAACCGTGGGGACCCCGCACGACGGCTGCCAGGTCGCGGCCAGCCCTGGCCCCGTTCCACCGCTTCCCAGGCCTGTAATTTAATTTAAAACAACCCGGTGTGCCACCGCCATGTGGGCCCCGGACATCTGCAGAGGCCCAAGCTGTCCCCGACCCAGCAGCTGCGCACCTGCCTCCCCAGCGGTGCGTGGAGCTATTTATAGTTAGCGCTCTTGCCGGTCCTGAAGGCTGGGTGTTCAGTCAAAAACGAGCTTTTTTAGGTCAGGAAAATGAGTTTAAAAATACTTCTGTCTGCCCGCGAGTGTGCCAGGCAGAGGGGGACAGGCTTCGCTATCTTGAGCGATGGGGTGACTGCTCCAGATGGGCCCTCTGACAGGGTAGGGCAGGTGACCTGGCTGGCACCCCCCCCCAATAGCACACCTGGTAACCCGTGCTACCCAGCCAGCTCTCTCAGAGGCCCCAGCTTCCAGGGACCTGGGGAGGCTTCCCCAGCTGGTCCCACGTCCCCTCTGCCGCCTGGGACCTCGGTCCCCACGTCCACCGCAGCCCCCAGGGGCAGGCCAGGGCCCAGGGTGGGCTTGGGGAATGGCCAGGCCCCCGTGGTTCCCCATCCGGCACCACAGGAAGGCACGGGGTGTGTGGCTCGCCACCCAACCTGGGCCAGGTGTCTGAGGGCGTGAGTGTGTGCGTGCGCGTGTGGGTGAGCTTAAGTGAGACCGTGCGTCTGCATCCGCATGTCAGAGAGGTGGGCGCAGGGGGAGTCTGACCTGGGGGAGGCCGGCCGCATGCCGAGTTAGAGCAGGGTCCCCGACCACACCAAGTCCAGGACACCCAGGCCCAGTGACCAAGAGCTGGAGCCGGCTGGGCTATGGGCGCTATGCCCCCCAGGAAGAACACGAGCAAGACACCTCTGAAACACCGAGCCTCCTCTGAGGACAGGTTCGGAAACAATGGACAGGCGAGGTGGGGGGCGCGGGGGCACTGGCGGGCCGGAGGAGGCAGGGGGCCGGGCGGAGGGCGATGGCACGGGCACTGACTGTCCCGTTTCCTGGCACAGATGGCTGAGGAGTGCAGATAAGTGTGTCCACCCCACGTCCTGGTGTGCACGTTGGAGGACGCAGGCGTGGGGCTGACCGGCGTTTGCTGGGGCCCGGTCTTGGGTGTCGGTCAGTCCCTTGGTGGATAGGTATCTATCAAGGTCGACAGGTGTTCGTAAGCCTGCTGGACGCTAAGGAAAGCCCTAACCCAGTGGTCCCCAATCTTCCTGGCACCAGGGACCAGGGCTCCTACGAGTCTAATGCCTGAGGATCCAACGTGGAGCTGAGGCAGTGATGCCGGCGCTAGGGAGCGGCCGCAGATACAGACGCAGCTTCGCTCGCTGGCCACTCACCTCCTGCTGTGCGGCCCAGGTCTTCACAGGTCAGGGACTGGTTCCGGTCCCCGGCCCAGGGGTTGGGGACCCTGCCCTAAAGAATCCACATTCTTCCTTCGAGTTTCTGAGCTCGAAATGGCAAAACCCGCATCATTACCCACGAAACGGGCAGCAATTTCTACCTTCCCGTCAGTCACTGCTTCCTCCTGTCACATGTGACAGCCACGCTGAGCCAGGCCCTACGTCTCCTGTTTCCTAGGGTGCCAGCAGTGGTGGCCTCGCCCTGCAGGGGAGGGAACTAAGCCGAAGAAGGAGAGGGTCCCCCCAAGGCCGCACGTTCAGCTAAGGGGAGGGCCTGGCTCCGGACACCCCACTTTGGAGCTCACCGTTGACGATGCTGCATCGATCCGCTCCAACGGAAGGCGGGAAGGAGGACATGTCTGCCACACTCCCAGGAACCCCTCCTCGGGCGCACTTCAGCATGGGAGCCTGGTCGTTGCTCTGAACTAGGGTCTGCCCTCTGCCTCGACCTTGTCAAATCCCACCTGGCCAACGGCTTGCAGGACCAGCCCGAGCTCTGCAGAGCGAGGAGGCCCGCCTTTAGGCAGGGTGGTGTCCAGGGTCACACGGGCGGAGGCCGGATCCCTGCCCGGAGCTGCACGTGGAGGGAACGGGTTCGACCTCTCCTCACGGCCTGTCCCGTTTCCCAACACCTTGGGCTTCCTGTGTCCGTTGGCCCAGAAGAGACTCCAAAGAAGTGAGTGTGGCCTTGCACACATGGTAGCTACCAGCAAGTATTCTATAGTGTGTTTGCAATAGTGCAAATCTGGGCAGCGGCCTCCACGCTCGACCCTATGGAATTAAATACATTATGGTGCATCGCACACTGGGCCGCCACTCAGTGACACCATGACCTGAAATGCCAGCCTCGTGGGAGAAGATCCACAACATTATGACGCGAGGACAAAGCTGGTTCCCAAACATTTCGTAGCGTGATCCCACTGTGCGCGTGTGAATGGTGTGTGCATGGTGTGCACGTGTGTGTATGTGGGTGTACGTGCGCACATGTGCACAGGCGTGCATGTGTGTGCGTGTGCGTATATACACGCGTTCCCAGGCAGGGCACGCTGACGTCCTCAGTGACTGGCGCTGAACCGACGGGTGACCTCGGCTGCTTCCTGTTGCTTATCCACATTTGTCTCAATGACAACGTGGCATTTGTAAGCAAAAATAAACCATTTCGAAACCGGTTAAGAGGTCTCGTGCTTGGCTTCGTTTCCCCGCTAAGCCCACCCCCAGGGGCCCAGGCTCGCCAGCGAGCCCCGGAGGCAGGCCCTTTGCTTCCATGGTGGCTTCTAGAACCCTCAGCGCCTCTGAAGGGTGGTCTGAAGCGAGGACAGTCGCATTCCTCACGGTCGGGAGTCATTCGGGGGGGAACCTCGTGGGGGACCCTCGTGGGGGCCGGCAGGATGGCAGGATGCCCATGAAGTGACGGGACGCGTCTCTCCAGGCTTAAAGCCAGGGCCCAAATGGCGTCCCCTAACATTCTCAGTGGTGGGAGGGGTGCGGTCCTCCACCTGGGGTGGCCCCCAGGGATGAGCTGGGGCGGCCTGGAGCAGCCACGTGCACCCCCCAGGCTCGGGTCCCCACGTGTGGAAGGAGGGCTGGGCCTCATGCTCCCCGGACCAAGCCCCGTCCAGCTCTGACGCCCAGACTTGTGTGAGGGGTGCTATGGAGGTGGCACTGGGGCCACCGCGCTGTCCTCCGTGCCTGTCACCATAGGGATGCTACCGGGCAGGCACTTGACAAGCGCTAAACACGTGAAGGAGCAAGCGGACGAAGCAGTGGACACGTGAACCCGGAGTGAGCGGTTCAGGGAGTACCCCTTGCTGCTGGTCTCCGCCTTCCTGTCCCCAGAGAAGCCGGCTGTCCCTGTCACAGGGCGCCATCTGCTGGGAAGCCTCGCCACCACCACCCGTCGAAACCATGGAAACGTGAGCCCCCTCCCGCGCTCCGCCTCCAGAGGGACCCCTCCTGCCTCACTGTGTTGGGAACAAGATGGAGACCAAGGGACCCCTGACCCAAATAAGCTCGGCAAAGAAAGGGCACACAGGAGCCTGGCCTCACAGCGGACAGGCCTGAACCGGGCGAAGACAGGAGGGCGCAGCCTGGGGATGTCGGGAGGAGTTGCGGGGGTGTGTGTGACGGTGGCTTCCTGGGGGTCTTGGTCAATACGATTTTATGTTTTCAACAAAAGAGAGAGGTGTCTAAACGTTGGGTTCACTACGAATCTTCTTCGTGGCTGTAACGTCACAGGTCACCGATGATACTCCAAGCCTCGTGTCCCAGCGTGGCCAGCCGTGCAGTCCTTTATGACCAGCACGGGAGCCCGGGGGACAGCGAGGGCTCTTGCGACGCTGCCGCACGCAGTCGCCACACGTGCTGTAGGCTGGGCGCCGCCTGCTTCAAAGCGAGGGTGGAAACGACATTTACCAAGAACGATGACAAAAGAAACGGTGGAGAGAGAGGCGAGCGGGGTCAACCCCTGGGGCCGGCGGTGACCGTGACGCGGGGGGGAGCCGGTGCATGGCGGCCACAGGTGGGTGGTGGGTGGTGGGTGGGGCGGTGCCACCTCTGGCTCTTCCGAGGACCTGTGGTCTCAGGCAAGCAGCTGAGAACCACGGGTCTCCCAAAGCCCCTGGGGGCCGTGGACAGCGGGCTGGGCAAGGTCAGGGGATGGAGAGGCCCGAGGCACAGGGACTTGGGGGGCCGGGGTCCTGGTCGCTGTCCTGTCCTCTCATCACCAGGCATGAGACTGACGCAAGCTCGGTGCTTGCTCAGTGCCCGCCACCTGGCCTGTCTCCCTCAGTCTCCTGCGGGCCACACGGCCACTCGCTCGAGGCTGCTCCGGCTGGCGGTGGGTCCGAGTCCGGTTCCGTCCGTCTGTGGACCAGCAGCACTGGGCCCTGGGCGGGGAGACCACTGACGGGGTCTGACCAACGGGGCTGACCCAGGTCGCTCACCCCGTCCACAGGCAGCACCCAGTGCAGCCACACGGCGTCACGGGGAGCTGGGGGCTGCGTCACTGTCCCCATGGCTCCTCCAGACGCGCCGTGCGCCCGGGGGCCAGCGCTTCCCTCCCGTGGGGCGCCCTCCCACCGCCCGGCTCCCTTCAGGCCTGCCGGAAGCCCCCACAATTCCGAACGGGCACCATCGGCTGTCACAGGATGCCTGCCATGGGGGTGCCCTCGGCCCCTCGGCGGCTTGGCCCACGCCAAACCCCTCATACCTTCCAATCCCCGGGGAAGTGCCCCGCCTGCCACGAGCACACTCGCCACAGAGCCACCGCCCGACGCGCTCCCGTCACGGAATCCCGTGTCTACCCGACACCTGGGCTGATGCGGGCCATCTCCTAGGGTCCAACAGTCATTGCCAAGGCCAGGTCTTAGACGGGGAGGGACTGACCCGTGGAACATGGACTGAAATGGAGGAAGATGGCTTGGCTTTAAGCACGGGGTACTTTCAGGTTCCAACTTAGGTTTAAAAATTCCACCAAATCAGATCTGAGAAATTAACCACTTCCTTCCCACTTACCACTGGCGAGGACAGCGGTAGATGTGGGGTCCCCCAAAGTAACATTTCGGTTGGCCAAGTGGCCGTGCTTTGCATTGGAGCCGAGGTTCCCACGAGGACAGCAGCCCTCCCCGCCCCCGGCAGGCCACCTGCTTGCGGAGGGTGCGGGTCTGACCATTCTACTTCTGCCACCAGGGCGAGGGTCTGTGCCGTGTGGAGGCGCAACGCCCCGAGACTGGCCCCAGGCCGCACGCCCTGTGACGTGCTGCCCAGACTGGAGGGTGACAAAGTAGCGACCGTGTGACGTTCACTCCTGAGGGTTCTTTCAACCCATGAAGGCCATGAAGCCCTCAGTGAGCTTCACGGTGCCCATCTGACTCCGGGGACAAAGGGACACGCACTCGCCGGGCTGGCTGGCGGGGTGGTCTTACTTCACCAACGCCATTTTGCTAACACTTCAGAGACGAGAGAGCTGAGTTTCCACAGGGAGGTGGACAGTGGGGGAGCCGGTGAGAGCCACCCACCTGGATCCCCGTGCAGACACCAAGGAGGCCAGGCCAGGGAGAGCCGGCCCACCGACGCACAGGTGTGTGCACACGCGTGCGTGCGCACACCTGTGTGTACACCTCCTTCTTGAACGAAATTCTCTTAACGATGTTTCCTGGAGTGCTTTATTTTTAAAACACCTCATTTTCAAAACAGGTTATGAATTGTGAGCCATCTGTAGCAACGTGAAAAGCGCTGATGATCCGTTAAACGGATACAGCGCAGCCACTGTGCGGGCGCCGTGTGCACGGGCGAGGACAGACGTGCGGAAGACGATGCTAGACGAGCTCTACGCAGCGTCAGGGTACATTTCCTCTGAAAAATTGTAAAAATGATTTGTTATGCTTTGAGTTTTTTTTTTTTTTTTTTTTTTTAGAGAGGCAACCGCCAAGCTGACCTCACAGACTGCAAGGACCTTGTGAGCTTACAATCCCATCTATTTTTATTTTTTACGCCCACAGCGCCTGGTCTTCCTAGCTGGTCTCCCATCCAAGGACTGACCGGCCCGACCCTGCTTAGCGTCCGAGGGCAGACGGGATCGGGTGTGTTCAGGGCAGCGTGGCCGGAGACTGCTTGAAAAAATTTAAAAAGCAACCATAATCCTCCCGCTTCCACGAGGAAATGCACGTGACGCCGCCTGCCTGGTCGGCTCACGCACGCGGACCGCACGACGCGGAGAGGCAGGCGGTCCCCTCGACCTTCACGGGGGCCCGTCGGCTAGGCAGCTGTTCCAAGGCCAACGGCTGCACCGGAGGGGGCGAATCCGGGGGCACGGGCGAGGCGGGCCCCGGCCGAGTCCGGGCGGCGAGACAAAGGCTGCGGGACGCAGGCGGGAGCGGCAAGGGCTTTTATTGACACATCGTTCAGGTTACAGTACAGTTCGAAACACATTGTTCAGTACGGGATCACACACACGATACACACAACAATACAATTTTTCCAATTATGTCACCACTGTTCTTCACATCTATTCCCGGTAAGGGTGTGACACTGACGAGCGCGACGTGAAGGCGGGTCAAACGGGGCCCATCACTTCCTGCAAACGTGAGTGCAGTGTGCTCGGCAGAAGACACGAAGTAGGTGAACCCCGAGGAAAGCACCGGTCGGCTCTCGGTCTGAACTCTCAAAGCACTCCCCACACCACACCGGCGTCGGCCGCCCACACCCGCCGTGCGGCACACGCGCTAGGTTAGGGAGGCCACAGTCAGCCAGAGCAGTGACACGGGTCTACGGGCCGGCACCTCCGAGTGGGGGAACAGGCGCGCTAGCACTAACACTGAGCTCATGCACAGGGGTCCTGCAAAGCAGAGGGCAAAACAAAGGCTGGTTAATGGCGCTGCCAACCGCACGCTGCGGGCCGCCTCGCACGCCCACGGTCGCGCTGCAAAGTAAGAGTCCAAGCGTTATTCTCTCCAACCGAGACCTGGGGAATAAGTCACGGGTGAAAAACCTGTCGAGGCAAAGGTTCAGAGGGGATCCGGTCGTAACACGGAGTGACAAGAGGCAACGCCGCTCTCGGTCCCCGGAGGCGAATTCTACGTGTGACCCTGGACCGAAGGGCCAGTGTCCCGCTGTCAGCAAACGAGGAAGTCCGTCACCGAGAGGAGGCAGGCGGGAGGAGAGCACGGACACCCAGAGATGGCCGAAGTGCCAGAGGGAGGGAGCTTGGGGGGCGTTGTGCGGGGGGCGGGGGGGGGAGGCTGTGTGTGCAGCGACGGTCCCACGGGAGGAGAGGCACGGGAGGCTGGTGGGGCCTGGCCACCAGGACAGCAGCAGCTAGAGAGTGGCAGCGCCCCGCACAGAGAACCGGCTCGGAAATGGAAACAAGGTCGGGTGTGGGGCCTCGCTGCTGCAGAACCTGAAAGTTAAACAGCGGATTAGAGCCTGAGTCAGAGTCCTCCTGGAGAAGGGGCGATCCTGGGCCCCACGCCTGCGGAAAGCAAAGCCGAATCATCAAATCGCGTGGTTATCATCTGCTCTCCGGTCGACAGCTGTGTGTGTGCAAAAACCTACATTACGATGCTAAGGCAACGCTGCAGACCACAGAACACACTGCGACAGCCCCGAGCAGTCGGCCTCCACTGCGCGTGCCCTTCGACCGGAAGCAGTCTGGGACGGTCATGCTGGAAGGACGTCACGGGGCCCACTTTCTAGAGTATGTCAGATGACCAAACACAGAACGTCTGACGGGACACGTCTGTCCGCCGTGGGACACAGCAAAATCTAAGCACTGCACGGTTTCTTTCTCAAGGGCCCAGATTTTTTTTTTTACATACCTTTTAAAGTTTATAAAATAAGACATCAACGTGAAGACCTTTACATTTTACTTGCTCAGAAGTAAAAGGAAAAAGCCACTTCTCCCTGACAACACCTGCTCTAGCTGTCCATCTCCACTGAGACTCCCTGCGAAAACGCGGCACGGCGAGGTGCCAGGTGTGTCAACCAACCTTCCTGGGAAAGGCGGGCCGCCCCGGCACAAGCGGGGCCCGGCCGCCGTGGTTACCAGAGGTATACCTGGGATCCAATATGAATCAGCGGTCCGCTTTGGTTCCGGCACACAAAACCACAGGCACTTTGAGTGATGAAAAGTAAACAGGTTGCAAACAAACCTTACGCAAAATCCTTAGGATTTACTAGTAAATCAAGGCTACGCGCCTTTGGAGAGCTCTTATCTAAAATGTCCAAAGTGACCCTTCGTTCACAAGTTCTAAAAGTAGTTGAAAAGGTCCACTGAAATGCTCATTAAATACAATAAAATATCTAAACTTTCCCCTAAACGGTCTAAGCTCCTGAGGCCGCCTTCATGGGGTCTCCCTGTCCCACTTCATACCCTCGCCGCCCCACCCCACCCCATTACTGAATTGTCTCCTAGAATATGCCACTTAAAAATTTCTAAAGAACCAAAAACATCTTTTTCTCCCTCAAATACAAGTAAACAAACAAACGAATGGGAGGAGAGTCTACCTGAGGGAGGGAAGTGAACCCAGGAGGCCAGGGGCCCTGTAGGCAGGAAGGGAGCCAAACTAAAACGTCCCTGGGACAGCGAGGGAGCCCAGAGCCCCCTGCTGAGGGCGGCGCTGGGCACGCGGTCTCTCCAGGGGACTAACCGAGGGGCTCCGGGCTCCAGCGCACACCGCCCTCTCTCCAAACCTAACTCCTCACTGGGGCTCCTGTCAGTCACTGGTCTGCGAGCACATCGAGCTTACCTTCGGTTAGACAACAGAAACAAAAACAAAATAAAGAGAACCAAACAGAAAACGGAAGCCAAAACAAAAAGGAAGTGACAGCTTCTCCGAACCTGCTCTCCGTACGAGCCAGGCCCGCCGCCTGCAAGGTGGCCGCTGTCCGTGACAGGCCGATCCCTCCCATCCACAGCCAGAGCGGCCAGCGGACACCTCCTGAGGACTCCGTGCGCCCACCCGCCCGCATGCTTCTCAACTGGACGGCCTGACTTCCCTGGAGAGCCAGTGTGTTAGCAGACAGGTGGTCATCAGCACTCGTCACAACCCCTTCACTCTGCAGACCCCCACCCACTGCCGCCCACCCTCGTGCCCCTTCGCCTCTCCCAGCCTCCCTCCAGCAGCGAAGACTTTCATTGGCAGAATTAAGCGAAATGCTGTTTGGAGAAAGACCCCTGGGTGCAGGATCTAAGCTCTGTCACAATTCAGAAACGCCGCAGAACCGAGCGTGAACAATCATTTTTCCAGCACCTTTACAAATCATGATCAGGACAACCCAGATTCAGAGCAGTTTTGGTGCAGCCCCTCCCCCGGCCCCTCTCACCCTGTCCCCTCCCCTCCCCTCCCCGGTGAGGCCACAGGCACCTACTTAGGATGCTGCCTGTCCAGAAGAGGGACCCTCAACATCTCTTTCAGAAAAAAGAGACGAGATTTCTCCTTTAGAAGAATATCAGCATCATAAACAAACGTGGCCAGACCAACAGTAATGCAAGGGTATGCTCAGACAGGCAGCCGGGTGGACTGACTTTACAGCACACAATCAAAACAAGATAACGCAGAAAGAAAAAGTGACTTGGTCCCACACAGTCACCCGCTGTATTACCTTATGGGATATACTGATATTTACTGGCTTCAAGTTTCTTGAATTTGTGAACAAATAATACACAGGTCAGGATAAATGTATTGACTTACTCCCATCTTTATAAAAATCGAATATACACACGAACACGTCAACAATGATGGAACTGTATCCATTAAACTTTGATAAGACAACACAAAAAAACTAACAAGTAGCTAAGGTGTCGTTGAATTGAAAGCATTTCCAATAACACTTTAATTTGAAAAGATCTGTATTTACAGTGTGTCAAATGCCTCCGCGTCCGCGTCTCGTTTTAAATGCATGATAAATAAAGAACAAAGATAATGGTTGCGACAGATCTTGCGAGCGGTCCCAGCTCACGGCGGCCTGATCTCACTGCGAGGAGGGCACCGAAGATGGAAGCGGCACGACCTCCTACTTCTGCTTCTCTCCTTCCCTGCGGCTTCCTGCAACAAAACTGACGTCTGTCACTGGGCCGGGGCCCTAACGGGATCCGTCCCCGTGGCCGCGGCCACTGCGGCCGGCAGCCTCGGGCGCCCTCAGCAGTGCTGTAGGAGACACCTGCTCAGGGACGTGGCCGCAGAGGAAACTAGCTGGGGTGTGTGTGCAAACAGGTGCGCGCACACACGTCCCAGGCTCCCGCGTGACGCTCAGACAGCGCCAGACGCGGGCCCAGGAGCAGCCATGCGGTCTGCGTGGAGCGACGCGCCCACGCGGGACCAGCGCGTCATCGCGAACTAGAGAGGAGCAGCTGATGCCGCTGGCGCAGGCCCACGCACTCGGGTCTCAGAGCCACGGCACGCTCAGACGATTCTAGAAAGCGGCAAAAATGGGTTCAACTCATCTGATGGCACCATGAGTCCTCGCACCAAGGGAGGGCTGTCAGCCTGCCCGCCGCCCCGAGCGGGAAGCTTCGGGACTGGAGAGCCGCGGCTCCTGCACTTACCGCGTCAGCGCAGTCTGCGGACGCTGCCGGGCCCCCGTGCGTTTATGCAACGCGCCTGCGTCTGTCTGTCTACCTGTGAAGAGCGGGCAGGGACGGCCCGTGCCAAGCAGCTGGGGGTACATAGTGCCACCTCCCAAACTGGTCACGGGCGCTCTGGAGGGTGTTCTGGTGTGCCCGAGGGGTGCCTGCGTGCCCCGGAATGGAAGTCTCAGAGCGGCCGCTGGCGGCCACCTCCGCTCTCCAGGCTCACTCTCGGCACACCCAACGCCCCGCTCCAGCCCTGGTCACCTAGTTTAGAAAAGGAATACAGATGTCAACCGTGCAAACAAGATGGCCCGAGCCCGCATGGCCTGGGACTTAGCTCCTGCCGGGAGGCTGAGAGACGGCAGGGCGCCTGGCTGCACGGGGGACATCCCGGTGTCCCCTGGCTAGCCTGAGGCACCAAGGGGCAACGCGCTCCTAGTTCCCTCAATTCTACGAGTGGGTCTGACGGGACGGCCTAGGTATCAAACACAGCAGGGAGGTCCGAGGGCGCCCTGGCCACGCACGCCAGTGGCCAGTCCCTCAGAGCGACCCCAGACGGCGAGGCTCCCAGGGCCAGGGACACAGTAAGGCACTTGTTTAGTGTTTGCCCAGAGCGACTGTCACTGAGGCTGCTTTGTGGGGAGCATGGATGCCACTGAAGGAGCCGACCCGGAATCACTTAAGCAGATGTGCGGTGACACACACAACGGGCTCTGGGCTTCGCTGTCCCTCTGAGACAGCTATCCCTCACACCTCGTGCCACCGAGACGGACGTGCCAGGGTCGATGCCACCTTGCATTTAAGTCTGCTGACAGCGCATCCTCGCTCAAAATGCCTTAAAAAAAAAAAGTTAAAGCGATGACAACCAGCTTCCCAAAGAATGTCGTATGTCACAGAGCCGATGATATAAATATGCCACTTCGGACTGCATTTAAAGAGGAAAAAACCAAACAGGCCTGTTCAAGCGTTGGGCTTCCTCCGCCGGGCAGGGGTGCGGTGCACCCGCGCCTTACCGGGGAAGAGTCTAAAGGGGCTGGGCGGCCCCCTTGGGAACTAGGAGCACACAGTTGGCATTTCTAGAATCTTTACAAGAAGCAGAATCTGCCACACAACTATCACCACCCCCTCACACCTGCTTTCCAGGATATACAACTGCCAATCACAGTCACCCAAATTTTCACCTGTTTGTCCGAGAGCCCTGGGAGGGCTTTCTGAGAAGGTGACGCGCGTTGTGCCGGGCTGAGGAAGTGCGTCTAGCCTGCACTGAAGATAAGCGCAACCATTATCAAATGTTCTTTGCTGTGAAAAATACTCAGGATCCGTGACATGGACGCCCTTTCCTGAACCTACGTCACTGTGGTCGGTCACACAGCGAGACCACGAGGAACGATGTCTACATGCATTGTGAGCACTTTGGAAACAAAAGGAAACGAAAACTGTAGTTCTGAGGTGACGACAGAATCTGAAGCTAACGCCGGGCTCCGGCCGCCATGTCCCGCAGTTCGGCTCTTCCGGCGCCAACGCTGGCGGCCTGGCGCCCGGGCAACAGTTAGCAAGACTGCGCGCAGAGAGACCTCGGCTCGCGGGTCCCGCGCCGGCGGCTTCCTCGAGGACGTCCCACAGCGTGTGTGCGGTGCAAGGTCGGCCTCCCTGCCAGAGCTCACTCGACGATCAGGGCCACGTTGATGTGAGACAGATCTACCATGTGCCTGCGGGGAGCGAAAGAGACAGCGGCCCTGAGCGAGCGCGCACGCCGGCGGCCGGCTCGCCGAGGCAGAGGACGGCGGGGCGGGGCGGGGCGGTGGGTCCGCTTCGAGGAGAGCCTCGTGAGAGACACGCCACCGAGGGACGGAGACGCCAAGCCGAGCCGGGACGTCCGCCCTCCGGGCAGTGCCGGGCAGACAGGCACCGCACGCGAAGCGACAGCGACGTGGACAGAGAACGGACGGCAGACAGACAGAGGTCTTCCTAACCCCCCGACCCCGATCCGCGGAGACGCCGGCTACCTGTGGAATTTCTGCTGAAAGGCTAGCGCGTGGGCGGGCTCCTTAAACTTAGCTATGGCCTTCCGCTGCTGGGGGAGCATCTGTAAACTCTGGGGGGAGAAAAGAGAGACACGTTAATGTCACGCTGCGCACGGTGAAAGACACGGACAGACGGATACGTTAGAGTTCAGACGAAATTCAGGGCCAGGCTGACGCTGGGGTCATCGCCAACACAAACGAATTCTACCTCCCTGGCAATTCTCATCTATCCAGACGACATATGCAAAACACCGCTTCGGCAGGTCACGCCCCGGCCAGCACCACGCCCTCCGAGCCGGACACGGGCACCCTCCGCCACCCGGCCACATCGGCTGCCCGCTCTTCCCTCCGGGCCTTCTCTGAGGCCCGGTGGCGAGGAGCTCTGGAGAGTCACTTCCTGCTCTCACGCCTTCCTGTCAGGTGGTTTCCATGGAATCGAGGTTCTGAAAAGACGCTCGAGACAAACGTTTCCCGATCTCGGCGGCTACCATTCCCCGTGCGTGATGAGAAGTGAGGGCGCGGAGCCTCCCGCTCGCCATTTCCCAGGTCGTGAGATGGTAAAGCATCTGACGTAGGAAGATTCGCTTACTTCCATCTAAGGGCTTCAAACCTCCACTCGAGGAGCTACCAGTCAAGACGGCACGACCTGCGGCTACGTTCGTACGGCACAGGAAGGGCCTGGGTCTCAGTGGGCAAGAGTGAGGCGAGGGCGGCCTCCGCGCCGGCTTCCTGACCGCTCCCCGCCCGCCGTGTGGCGCCCTCTTTCCCATCGCGAGCCCTATTTTCTAGATATGGGATTAAACTGCAGAAATTGTCACTATTCGACCTATCGAAATGACAAATATTTGTGATTTCTTTGGGCGCAGAGGAAAAGATGCTTTGCACGAAAAGCCGAAAGGCTTCTTTGTGACCAGTGGATCCTGCTTTGAAAAGACGTCCTTCCACACACACCCCAGAAGCACATTTTCACATAAACGCCTAATTCACCCAGAACAGACCAAAGTTAAAATCTGTCTCAAGTCCGCACTCTGACCCCCCAGCCCCCACTTACTGACATGCGGATGGGAGAGCAAATGTATCGACTTTCACCCTCATTTACTGTCCACTTTTCCGAGATAATCTTCAGTTTCTGAGAAGAGCTGGTCGTGCTGCTGTAAATCGTGAAATGCAAGTTCACGTGCCCTTTAGTTGGCACTTCCTGTGTTCACACTCAACAGTTCGGGGCCACACGACTGAAGTGCCGTGAGACACTCCAGTCACAGTGGAAGGTGTCCGTGCTGCTGAGCGCGCGGCCCCTTGCCCGCTCGGACACATTCTCCCTCCTTCTGGAAGGAGGGCCCTGTGCGCGCCTCTGAGTGTACAGATAAGCTGGACTGGGTGGGTGGGGACACGGAACTGACTTCGCAGTCCTGAGGGCCAAGTAAACGCTGTTCCCCTCCAGCCGACCCCTCCTAGCACCTTGGGGAACTGCCCGAAGCCAAAGACAGTATTAGTTGTTTTAAACACAACTAGTAAAACTGTTTTAAAAGCAGCTCGTTTAGGGGACGGTGAGATCCCCTGGAGACCGCACAGTGACATTCGCCTCCCACGTGACGGCACCTGCAGTCCGGGTGGAGTCCGCCTCCTTCCCACGACACCTCTCGTCCATAACCACGCCGCATTTGGCCCCCGCGGGACCCCTTCATTCCATAACTCCTTCTGTACGCGGGGCACTGTCACCGCTCGCTGGCACTGGGTCACCGAGGGCAGCAAACAGTGTCCCGAAGGGGACGTCGGCAGCAGCGTCTCAGGCAGCCCCGTGTCGCACTGTCACGAAATCAGCTCTGACGCCCATGCCCCACCTGGGCCTCTGCGTCCCCGACGTCCAGGTCACCACACGTGCCCTAGGGTGCCGCGTCTCTGCTCTCACACAACCCGAAGACCTTGCACGGCCCTCCTCATCCGCACCGGCCACCGCTGGTCCCACGCGCAGCGTCCTGCACAAGCAGAACGCTGTGGGCTCCTGTGTCCTCACGCTGCCTCTCAGACGCCTCTCCTCCTGAGCCTGCCGGCAGCGGTCCCAGAGCTGGTGACAGCGCCTACCACTCGCACCCGCTCCAGCTGTACTGCAGGTCCTGTGGCTGTGCCCCAATCTCCTTTAAACCTGGTGACGTCGGTTTTCTGGCCGTCCACGTCTGACAACCCTACTGCTTTCTTTCCCAATGTCCAGAACTGCAAACCACGGAGCTGCTGTCACTCAGGATGCCAGCTCCCTCGGTGCCACCAGTAGATCTTCCCGGCCGGTCGGAGCCAGACACGGAGGAGGTGGTGTTCTCGCCGAGCCGGTCGCCCTCGGTTTCCAACGCGACCCTGCCTCCCGTGGCTGCTCAAAGGGGCTCCACCTCACTGGGTGGCCGGGACGTGCTCCGAGGCTCCGATCCCACCAGGGGAGGCAAACTTGGTGGGTCCTGAGGACGCCCCCCGCCAGCCTGAGGCAGGTGCAGGAGGACAGCCCTCTGGGAAGGAGGACACGCGCTGACGGTGGGCGCACCAGCAGGCTGCACGCGCTGTCTCGTCCTCACTGCTTAACCACACCTTCCCTCGGTGACACGTGGGGCCCCCGTGTCTTTCATTTTCCTCCCCTCCTGGCGATGCCGGCGAACGACGAGAGTTCTGGCAGCGCACGTGGTTTATGACCGTCTGATGGAGAAACCTAAACTCACGAAGGTGAAACGCCATGTCCGCAAGTCACACAGCAAGAATCAGCAGCACAGGACCTGGCCGCAGCCCCGTCGCAGAGCCCGACTCCTGCGCTGCAGCGGCTACCAGGAGGGGCCTGGGCACGCCCCTGGGACTGCTGGGACAAGGACCGCGGATGGCGACAGAGTGGGAATGCAGTGCGGGGCACCAGCAGGCACCAGCGTCTGCTGCTGTTGTTGGTGGCAGTGGTGGCTTTTCAGTGCAGTGACGATCACAGCAGGAAACGGTGATTACAAACTTCACACTCCGGTGAGGAAACCGCTTTTCGGTTTTACACTGTGGTGTTTCATTCATTACAGAACCACCCATTTTTCTTAACATAATTCTGGGCAAAACCCAACAATTAGGAAAACAAAGATAATAAAGCGCAGGGGCCTCGGAAGTTACTTCCTGGTCTAAGGGTTAACCTGGCTTCAGTCTTCCAGGATGGAGCAGGAGGTGAGGGTCACTCCCCAGAGGCCACTCTGGTGGGA
The DNA here is from genome assembly GCF_902729225.1 of Pteropus medius. Lineage (NCBI taxonomy): Eukaryota > Metazoa > Chordata > Mammalia > Chiroptera > Pteropodidae > Pteropus > Pteropus medius. The sequence continues at coordinate 1,492,388 of NW_024340847.1, forward strand.
ACGTGCCACTCGATAGCACTTGGGCACGTGCTCATCTGTCCGTGAGCCCACATGCCCCACCGGAAGCCGGCTTCCTGCACCCCCCACCCCCCGCTTCCCATCCGCCCACAGAGCGAGGTGCCAGCCGCATGATCCCGCGTGCTGCTGGTGAGAACCACGTGGGTCTCATTCCTACCGCGCCGAGATTCTAAAACATGCTTCTGTACTTGAGTCATTTCTCCCATCCACTTATAACACAATCTTGTCATTTTTCCTTATTCTATAAACAATGAATCTATACACAAATGCCTTTAAAATGGATTTCTAGAAAGGCGAAGGAGTACAGTTTAAGGGAATCCCAATGTGAGAGCAACATGGTCAGCGCGCTGCAGTCCACCGCCACACCGAGAAAGCCTCTGAGCCCGAAGCTGGGCTACCACAATTGTCCATAATGAAAGGGCCTGAAGACACAACAAAGGTCCTCCCTAGGCCAGACGCCACCACCTGCTATTGCAACACACGAACGCAAGGTGGCAGCACAGGCTCAAGGATCTTTTTCTTCTTCAAACCAGGAAAGCAGAGCGGGACCAGAGCCTCTGGGCACCGTCCCTTTGAAATATATTTATACTGTCCCGTTCTAAGAAGCTTTTTTTTTTTTGAAATTGACACAGTCAACATCATTCTACGACTGCAGGAGCTTGGCAGGCCGGTACGGCTCTGTGAAATCAAGAACCTTCGCACTTTGAGAGTGCAGTGTTTAAATGTCTACGCCCCCATTCAGAAGCATCCCGTGGGACCGAGACTGGCGAGAAACGAGAGCACACTGCTTTGTTCCCAGGGCAGACAGACAGGCCCTTGCGGAAGCACTAAATTCACTGCTCCACAGGGACTTTTACGGTGGCATGTGGGACCGACCCTCCACTTCATTTTAAGGGTAACTGATGTAACCTAGAAAACGTCTTTCTCGTTTTCCTATCTCTCTCTTTCTAATTAAAACAAGCCATTAAATAACCCAGCATTTTTCTGCTCAGATTCACTTGCCCTCCAATTTTATTTGTAACAGTGATCTCTAACCCTTCTTCAGAACAGGGGGGGAAAAAAAGCAAATGGGAAGAAAAAAGGTCATCCCAGAGATCTGTAACTCCAAAATGCAAAATTCGATTTTGAAGATGGATGAGACCAAGGTGGGGTGGTTTAGCAATGGCTCCAAGCCCGTTTCTGCAATGCAGCCACTGTGTACCTCCCTCAGCCAGGGCCACGGAGAGTGAATGGCACTGCCAATTCAGACACGAACCCTGAAAAGCGTCACGCGCCAGGGTGTGCACGAGAGGTGTCAGGAGTACACACGAGGGAGCGACGCCCAGACTACTAGCAGGCCCCAGCGCCGTCATCACCCACAACAGAGAGACGCCAGGACATCGGAAAATGACACCGCCCGTCCTCGGGACTCACACTAGGCTCTGGTTTTTTAAGTCCACACTTCCTGCTGAACCGTGATCCGACCCCAAATTCTCCACCAACATTTGTCTGAGAGTCTCAGCTCAGGGCAACCACATTTTGGCGTATCTAACACTCTCTATCTTATGAATGCGTCTCATGGTCGGCTGTCTGGGAGTGATGACCCTTGAACATGGCTTCCTGTCTCTGATGCCGGAGGAACTGGCCCTGCCCCCAGCACGAGAAATCAACTCTACGAAAAACAGAAGCCGAAGCTCTTGGTTAACGTTTCACTTCTACACACACAAGGGACTCAACCCGACCATCATCTCTCTAGGGATCCGAAAGGGAGGGCGAAGTGGTGACAGGTGTTTGGAAGGGCACTCGTTCATCCGTCACTCCTCACTTTCACGATTCGCAGTAGTAGATGGAGACTTCAAACATTTTCAGTGTGCATCGCCTGCATCACCCCCCGCCTGAAAATGTTTCCCGCTCACATCGTGTGAAAAGCAGGCACTGTGCGCTACTCAGGAACCTAGAGCTTCCGTCAGTCACGTGTACAAAGCGCTCTGCACTCAGTACGACCAGACAGGGTGGGGCACTGATGGCCGCCGTGCCTGGGGGCGACACATGGCAGGAAGACCAAGAAATGGGACTGGCAACTCGCTGCTCAAGGAAAACCAGGCCAGCCGCCTCCTGGCTCATCACCCACAGGGCTCTAGTGCTGGACGGATCAGGGACCTCCGCGGAGGCCTGCTGCATGACGGACAGGAGAGCCAGCTGGAGGCGGCTCGGCCAGATCTTTAAGCACTCAGAATTAGCCTCTCGAGAAACTGACACCGAAATACAGTTCGCAGTATTTCTTTCACATTGTAAAATCAAATCCAAGTTCCACAGTGGTCAGCATGGGAGGCTGTTTCCAGAAATTAGGACCAAGAGGCTGAGTACTTCCAAACTTCAAAATTATCACCAACGAAACAAGGCTGACATGGGAGAAAACCTGTGTGTTCGGGTACGTATGCGAACTGTAAGATAACGTGAGGGTTTCAAAGGAAAATCTGTGCAGTTAGAATAATTATATCGTAAAGTTTCTAACTGAGGTTCTGAAAATTTCCAAATAATCCAACTCTGGGGCAAAAGCTCAGACAGCAAGTGTGCACAGTAGGTAAAGCACCTGTCTTTCTTCTCACTGTGTTGCTTTAACACGCGGTGACCGACAAAGGGGCGTGAGGTGGGAAGCGGCCGCGCCGCGGGGAGCCGGGCGCCTACCTGAATGGGCCCCACCGACGTGAGCAGGCTCTTCAGCTGGACGTCGGTGGTGGACGACGACAGGCCTTCGACAGACACGACGCAGGGCTGCGGCTTGCACTCCACCACCCGCAGGTTCTGCTTGTTCGGCATCGGGCGCCCGCGGCCCATCGGCCCTGCCGCGCCCCGGCCTCTCCCGTGCATGAGGACCTGCCGACGACAAGAGAACCTGCTGGATGAGCACGCTTTGGGGCTTTTCACGAGTAAGACCTAAAAGTGAGCAGGTAACTTGGAAGCCAGGAGCTACGGCATTCACTGCGGCTCTGCATCAGAGAAGTGCCTGGCAGGCGTGGGAGGGAGAGGGAGACCCGAGCCGGGCGCCGCGTCCCCCCGCTCCGAGGAGCAGCAGCAGGACCGCGAGGTCCACACACCTGCCGCAAGCAGCATGGGGCGGGGCCTCACGGCCCAGAGCCCGGATCTCTCCCTCCGTGCTCCAGGCCCACCCAGTGGGGATGGGTGAACTGTCTGTGGTGCTGCCCACAGCCACCGCAGTCCCCACGGGCCACCGCATCACAGACCAAACTCATTCTGTGAGAACGTGCACTGGCCGCCCGCGAACCGAAAAGGCAGATTCTGCAACAAATCGCATTCATCTGCAGAGCTTTCAACGTAAAAACCAAAAACCCAGCCCTCTGAAATCATGACATCACTGATCTAAGCTGGGGCCCAGACCTCAGAACTTTTAAAAGCTGCCCAGGGTCCAAAATCGCTGTTGAAGAAGAAGGCACAGTCTATCTTCCTGGTACTTTCTAAGTAGAAAATCAGATAAAGCGCCAATGCCAAGCCCTTTCTCTAAAACAAAACTCGTCCGGCGTAGGGAACGTGGCCAGCGGGGTGGTACGAAGCGGCGCCAGGCTGCCAGGGGCCAGGCTGCCCTCACGTCCTGCCCAGGTTCGGCCCTGGAGTGTGGGTAGAAATGGACAAAAAAAGGACCGCCCATTCTATCTCAGAAACGGGCAGAGAGGGAGGTGGATGGGAGTCAGAATGGGACCTTAGGACACGAAGGGGCACCGCCAAAGGGACAAACAAAACCGTAACGTTTCTCAACACTCTGCAGAAGGCAACGAAATTACTCCTGTGAAGGGTTTCTGGACAGTGGGACGCGTATTTCAAGTTACACCTGCAAATACACGTCAAAGCTGCAAGGGGCACCGGCGGAAACCAGGGGTGAACAGGAATCCCTGTGTTGTGTTCTGAATTGTGTTCTGGCCGTTCCTGACAACTCTGATAAAGGCGTCCTTTGCCGGATGCGTCTGCTTAGAGCCCCATCTGCAGAGGGTCCCTGACCGTCCTCCGTCACAGGAGAGCAGACTGAGGTGACGACGAGGAAACCCGGGAGCTTCATTTATGCATGTAGCAGAAGCGGGCGTGGTGGGGGGGACTGTATTTTTCTAAGGTCGTTCTCGTAATACATCCAGGGACAACACCTGACTCAAGAAAATCTGGACTGAAACAATCTAAAGACTACACTGAAGGTACGACTTACTGTGTCTGTGCGCCCGTCTCCTGCTGTAAACATGGAACAATCCTATTCGCCTTATATCATGAAGTATTTACGAGCTAATACATTCGAAGTAATTTAAACACTTCATTGACACCACTGCTTAGTGTTACCAGCAAGACAAGCAGGTAGGATGAGTGAGTGGACTCCAGAGCATTCTACAAGAAAATCAAGGCAGGTATTCTGCCTCTCTCCCTCCCTTGCGTAGCTTCATCAGACAAGGGGCGTCCGGCTTCTACACGAAGAGGGGACCTCAAGGTCAGGCAGAGAGGGGAAGGCTTTGGGGGAGTTACTGAGATGCCGTCGCTAGGGGAAGGGAAGGGGCGCTCCGCCCCCAGGGTGAGCGGACAAGGCGGCCACGCCTCTGCTAGGGAAGAACTTACACTCGGCCCCCTGACAGGACGGCTGCGCCCCAGCAGGGGTGTGGGGTGCCCGCGCCCCGCCTGGCAGGCTGAGCTGGAGAAGAAAGTGCCACGCACTCCACGGGGCGAGGGAAGGGGGACCACCAGGGTCAGAGCCGCTTTCTCGGGTAGGGCACTTCGCCCCCAAACGCCTGGGGGCCCCGCCTGCCTGCTGGGGTACCAGAAGGGAACGGACAAGCCGACACCTGGTCCCCCCACTACAGAGTCTGGAGAACCAGCGGGCGGGGCTGTCTCAGGAGCACCGCGTGCTGGGCGGTGGGCGATGTCCCAGGTGATGTACCACGAGGTCACGAGAGGAAGCCGAGGCAACGAAGGCCCCTTCATTCACATGTCTGAGCATCCCTACTGTGCGCCATCCAAGCCCAAGTTGGCTGCACGGCCTGGGCGCGGGCTCGGGGACAGGCGTACCTTCTTGGCCGGGTGGAGTCCCTGGATGCTCTTGATGCCGGGCGGGCCTGCTGGGTGCATGTGAGCCCCCACCGGCAGGTGCTGCGGCTGCTGAAGGGCCCCCTTGGTCAGCGTCACCTTGCGGACGGGCTGCTGCCTCACTTCCGGGGGCTGGGGGAGCCGCTGGGGCTGGCCCTCAGGGTGAAAAAAGCCATCGCTCTCTCCTCCCTGCTGAAAGAACAGGCAGCGGCTGGTTAGTCTCCCTCCGCACAGCCAGACGACCCTCCCGGCGGCCGTCAGTTTCGGTGGGGGCAGAACACCAGCAAACGCGGGAAGACCAAACCTGTCATTTCGCCAGGGCCACTGGGAAAGTTCTCATTTGACAGCATTTGGGTTTCGATAACATTTTTGAAATTTCAGACACTAAGTTCTTTGACTACTGTACTCACGCGAGGTCTAAATTAAAGTGAATGCTGTTTAAGTTCAGCAAAATACTGCTGAACTTTAAAAATACTTCTCACTTAACACGTGTTTCCCATTTGCACGAGCGAGTTTGTCAGAATCTGCGAGTTCACGCAAGCAGCGTTTTAAACCTTTAGCTCCTATTCAGAGCTAACATAAACGTGCCATCGTCCCAACGCACGCGGTCCCCGGCCGTGGTGCGTGTCCCAGCCCCCGCTTCCTCTGCGGACACTTCACTGAACACGCCACTCTGGCCCAGCGCTACAGGTGGGGAGCACCCAGTCGCCCTTCCTCCCGCGATCTGAGTCGCAAGTGCCATCCGCAACCACTGTCATCGATTTCAGGGGAGGGACTCAGATGTTCTAGCAAGAGCTTTACAAAACTGGAAATGCAGCCTTTGGGTTTTACTAACGTTCCCCTCGTTCCTTGACCTTAAAAACTGCTCATCAATTAGGAAGCAAGTGCACATCCAAGCTGCACGCCTACGCTCATGACACTGCCAGGTGGCACCTGCCTCCAGATGTGTTAAGTGTGGCGTCTTGCAACAAGGAGCTAGCTGGTGGCCAGGAAAGGAAGCGTGGCTAGCAAGGAAGTCAGACCTCGCCCTGCTAAACTCTGTCACCCTAACAGAAATGGATGCTTGAACGTGAAAAGCAGATTCAGACTTTTACCAGCAGCATCTGCCCCTGGCATAAAGGGCAGAGGTCAGTAACCTTCCTCTGCAGACTGCTCGGCCACACTTATCTCCCAGAGGAGCCCGGCCAATCGGCTCAGGAGCAGCCCGGGTATTTCCGGTCTCTCTCTCCCCTCTGAACCCGTCTTCTGGAGACAGTTTAATGGAACCAGGGGAAAGGTAAGGGGCTGGCGCCAGAGGGGTGTAGATAAGATGTTTGCAAAAACTGCCCAAACCAATGGGACCTAAGGGGAAAAGATGAGATTAAAAATGGCACACGGGATGAGACTTCTGGCTATGGAAGCATGGAGAGACAGTCAAATCCCTTCTCCTCAAAATAAGCACGGAACTGGACAAAACCACCCAAAACAAGCATTTCGGAACTCCGGACACTGGCACAGGTGGAGCTAGAAACGGAGCCGCATCCATTCCTGAGCGGACGGAGCAGTTTTCTCAGGGTGGGTCGGGGAGGAAAACCCAGAAGGCCGACCTGAAGCGCCCGCAACACCGTTAGCAGGAGCGGCAAGCTCGGCGGAGGGCATGAGGGACGCAACGCCCACAAACCTGCTGGCCCCGGGCTCCGTCCTGTCTGGTACGACACTCGACCAGCCAGAAATCCGAGAAACTTAATGAGGAAACCCTGGCGCTGAAAGAGCTACTGAGGGCACAGGTGAGCCCTCGCCATGCAGCTGGCAGGGCCCCAGGGGCTGGCAGGAGATGAGAGCCCAGGTTCCTGCCTGAAAGGCTGACCGCTAAGCTGTGCAGCAACAGGGGTGACCCCTCGGAGACCAGGCTAAGAAATAAGAATAAAATATCGAACAAAAATGTTTTGAACTGAATGAAAATGGAAATACAACCCATCAAATCTAGGAGATACAAGTAAAGCGGTTACATCAAAGGAAAAGAGATCTCAACTCCATAACTTGAGTTTTTACCTCAAGAAGCTATGGGAAAAAAATCAAACCCAAAATAGAAAGACATGATAAGCTCACAGGGAAAGGCAATGAATGACAAAGTATACAGAAAAACAATAGAGGAGAAAAAATCAATAAAACCAAAAGTTGGATTTTTGAGATCGAGAATATTAATAACCCTTTAAACTAGTCAAGAAAAAAGGAGAGAAAACACAAATGACCAAAATCAAAAATAGAAAAGGGATTGTAAGTAACACTATAAAAGTTAAAAGGATATTCTGAACAACTTTACACCAACAAATTACGCAATTTAGATGAAATGGACAAATTCCATAAAAGATGCAAGATACCAAAACTGATTCAAGAAGAAACAATCTGAAAATCTAAGACACTGAATTGATCATTAAAAACCTCCCACAAAGAAAAACCCGGGCCCAAACAGATTGGCTGGTGGATCCATCAACTATTTAAGGAAAAAAGATTACCAATGTTACAGTCTCTTCCAGAAAACAGAGAACTTCCCCACTCCCTCCTCGAAGCTGGTATTACGCTGATACCGAAGCCAGACAAAGACCTCAGAAGAAAAGAAAGACACAAAGAATATCCTTCAGGGACACACGTGAAAGAACCCTACCAAAATACCAGCACACTGATTCAGCAGCACAGAGAGTGGATCCTGTGCCAGGACCAAGCAGGCTGACCCCGGCATGCGAGGCTGGTTCAACACTGGAAATCCATCAACGCGGCGGAGACCACATTCAGAGGGGGAAGAAACACAGTGCAGGGACAGCACGCGTCAGAAAGACACTCAGCAGACCAGGGCCAGAGGGGCTGCGTCAGCCTGCTAAAGGCCCCTACTAAGCACTGACAGCTCACACCCGACCTCGTGGTGCCCGGCCGAGTGCTCTTTCCTAGGGACCAATCCCATTTGAATCAGCTCAGACCAGTCCGCACATCCCTCACCGGGGAGCTTCTGGATGCCAGTGACCCCGGGCTCTAACCCAGAGCCGGGACCCGGGCACAGCATGTTCTAAGGCTCTTCGGTGATGGTGGTGTCCAGCCAGGGCTGCAGACGGCTGACCCAAGAGGGTCTCCCAAAGTTCTGTGACTCTGCCTCTACGATGTGCGTCATTACTGCCTGAAGTGTGCTTTTGCCGGGAGTCCTTTCTACTTGATGGAAGGACACCCCAAATGAGCACGTGAGCACCGTGGAGAGGCAGGCGGTGTGCAGGGCCGTGACCCACGGAAGCAGAGAGGCTGCGCTTTGTGCTCCCTGGACCTCCTCCATGGGTTCTTGCAGCCAGGCTGGGAGCAGGCGCCCTGTCGGGCAGGGAGGGCCTGTTCTAAATGCACAACTTTCCAAAGTCTTTAACCTTAAGAAGTGATGAGAACACTCTAGTTTCCTGTCTGCCAAAAATTTTCTACACTAAAAAGCTGAAAAACTGCAAGGACATATACCACAGATCCCCAATTTTCTTAGGAGCCAGTGAGCCACCATTTGTTAATTCGTCTAAAACCTTACTGAAACCATGTTAGTACAAGACTCATAAATTTACCATGCAAGTGTTAAGTGACACTGGCCTTGAAAACACCTTTTTCAGACAGGCTGGCACGTCATACTGGCCCACGGAGCACTCCACACGGCTCCGCTGCACGGCGGTCTGACTGGTCCCCACCTTCACTAATGCGGGCACATGGACAGGCCGTGTGTGCGTGGCTCTCCGGGGAAGTCTGCTTCATACAGTTAGGGGCTCTAAGGAAACTCCCGTGACGCTTCTCTTTCCAGGTCAAAGTTCAAGTGTACCGAACACACGTGATTCCGTAGAGCACACGTGATTCCGTAGACGTCTGCAGAAGCCAGTGGTTTGGACCCCAGGAAGTCTGTCTTATTCACCAAGCCAAAATTTCTGCTCATAGACAGCACTGAAATAGTTACTGAATAAACCAATCAGTAGTAGATTATACTTCAAAAAACTGAGTAGTTCTAAGTGTGCTATAAAAAAGGATTGTAGCATCAAGATACTAGGTTATAGCCACTGTCAATTAATAAACACATTATTTACTAAATGCTACGATGACAGTAAAAAGGCCTGCCTTCGGGTCGGCAATACAATTATGTGCATCAGAAAACACGCCTGGCAGAAACAGATAATCAGCTGGTATATGTGGCCTAAAAAGAACTATGTCCGTATAAACAACGGACAAGAGAGTATTTCGTAATTTCTTTCATTAGCGATCCAAAGCTAAAATCAAGATGATCTACAGAGCAAACTTTAATTATAAAAGCTTGTACCAAAAGTAGGATATTATTATTGGACTATTTTAAGGTACACAATGTGTATAAATATTTGGGTGATAAAAATGTAACACTGTGGTGATCAGATGATTTCTAAACCGGGAAATGAAAACGGAAATGTTTAGTTAATAAAAATTCTCTTCACTGTTGTTTGGGATAAGAGACTGTCATCGACTTACGTCTGACCATAATAACGTCAGATGTGAATTCTGAAAAAAGTTCTAAATTTTTCTTCTCCTTTCAAGAAAAGTTGACTTGTTTTCAGAGGCTTGGTCCCCATTTAATATTCAGAAATACAGGCATCACAAAAAGCCTCTCCACTTCGGCCTTCAAAGAGATCGCCTGAGAAGAAATGAGGGCTCACGTCGGTGACAGCTGTGTGGAGCTGGGCCCCCTCGCCCACCGCTGTCTCCAGCGCCCAAGCTCACGCGCATGGCATCGGGCCTCTCTCCACTGCTCCCTGCGTGGGAGGCGCCCCCGCCGGGCCTGCTCACTCGAGGCAGCGGCCTGAACCAGCACCGCAATCCTCAGCGTCCCCAGGCCACGTACTGCTTTATTTGTGGGCACAGCAGTAATCGCCACTATGCTTCCAGCGTGGTCACGGCTTACCACGGCGTCCTCAGAACAGAGGACGGAATCAGGTGCAGGGCAGGGGGATGACAAAGTCCCGCTGAGTCAACGAGGGACACAGACGGGATGTGTCAGGCAGGGGCTGTGAGGACGACAGCCTCGCTCCTGTCCGCCGCTTCTCGGGAAGTGAGAGCGAGCCCGGGGCAAGCTCTGCAGTCGGCTACGGTCAAGATGACGTCCACCCCGCACGGCGAGAGCGGGCCCCCCATCCCACACTCGGCAGGCGTGGAGAGAGACAGACAGAGAAGGGACTAACCGCCATCCGATTCGGGTAACTAGAATGCCGGGCTTTGTTTTGTGGAAAACCGCACGGAGCGTGCGGGGCTTAAATAAAACAGGAAGTGATGTCATTTCATAAGAAAGTCAAAGTTCGACTTTGTTTCCACCTAAGAAAGTAATTACTCTCTTTCAAATTAGCACAATGAAAAACTAATTCTTGAGAGGAACTGTATTTAAATTCCAGGGATATTCTGGTTAACACTAGGAAAGAGTCAAAAACTATTCACCACGAGGCTGTGGCCGGGCACGTATTCTTACACCCACGGTCACACACAGACGAAAGGTGAATGAGAACCACGCCAAACTCCAAACTGAAGCCCCCTGTTTACTTAGGGGTCTTCAAACAATTTAAGCACGTAGTTACAGAATCGAAAGAGATCCTAAAATGGTTAGTACTTAGTTATGTAAATTCAAAAATACTATCGATTCAAATTAAGAATTTTAGAAACCTGTTACCTTAACATAAGGAAATAACTGGTCATCTGCGGACGGCAGATTACGTTCTATTCCAAAAAAGTAAGTTCACTCTGAAAGTGAATCTCTCTAGGGCGGCAAGAGTTCACTAAATTCCTTATACAGCAGTGCGTTTAGATACGATTTTAAATATCTTTCACTTCCTCCAGAAGAGACGAGAAGAAAGAAAGTTTGACCTATCTTAGACCAGACCGGAAATATTTTGTTGTTGGTTTTTTCCATAAACGATTATCTTTTAAAGAAAACTATAAGATGTACGTTTAGAGCAGTTTGTCTTAAATGTAAGACGCACTACCTGAAATAAGTAAGCTTAGGGAATACTTTTTATCAGCTTAATCATAACAAAAAAAAATGTGGTTTGCAGCCACCAACGTTAGCAGGACAAATATATTTATAATGAACGGTTTAAACGTACAGATAAAAAGGCCCATCGATACTGTCAGGGCATCTTGCAATTTGACAGATCAAATCTTATTTTCATTCTTAAACCCCATGAAGAAGTGATATCACTGACTCGCATTCACTAGTGAGCAAATTGATTAATCCCTCTCTATAGAAATCTCAACTCTTGATTACACCTATCAGACGCTAAGCAGCATTATTCTAGAGTGACAACACTTGACAAATTCCCCAACCATTTTTCTCAGCCTTTGTGGCCCTGCTAGCTTGTATTAACCCTGATGAAAAATTAATTTTCCTTATCTTCTTCTAAACCCCAAAATCCAAATCCGCCAAACTGGCAACTCTTTCTGTAAAGGTATTATGAAAACCTCTGAAAGATTAATTGCATGTCTTCAGGTGACATTAAATTAATTTCTGTACTCATGACAGACATTTGATACTCCGCACTGAGAGGACAGATAACATTGTCAGGACACACAGAAGGACAGTGGTTAGGGTCCCGGGGAGGCCTCTCAGGAATTCTCTTCCGATAAGGCCTACTTCCCTGTCACGGCGACGCGCGGGCCTCATGGGCCGGGCCTCACGGAGCGGGTCCCCATTACGGGCAACAATGCCGGGCCGGCCCCGTCATCTTCACAGGGCTCGCTCGAAACCTGGGCGATGAGTGACGGGCGTGCGAGGCCGAGTCCCTAAGCACAAACACGTCCCCGGCTGTGCTCCATCCTCGCTGGAGGAGAGGGAAGGGGGCGGGCGAACGCTGTCGGCCAGGCGCGGGGTCGACCCCCTCGCCGAACGCTGCGGCGTGGGGAGGACGCTGCCCCGTCGCGGGGCCCACCTGCTCCCTGCGTGAACCAGCCTCCGTGTGGCGAGCTCGCCAAACGGGTAAGCGAGGCAGGTCTGAAGCGCCCCGCAACACGCGGGGATCAGGCCACGCTGCAACGGAGCCCCCGGCTGGACGGAGAGCCCCGGCTGGCAGGCACACTGAGCTTGACAGCCCGGCGACAGCGTGGCACGGCTACCCATGCGCTCGCTCCTACCACCCTCCCTCTCGAGAGTCAGCGGCTTGGGCAGAGCCTGCGGAAGCCAAACCTGCTGGCCTGTGGAGAAACAGGGCAAAGCCCTGGGCCGCAGAGGGGGCTGCTGCCCTGGCTCTCGACATCCACAGTGCCACCCTGGTCTGAACCACAAGGCTGCGGGGTGGCGCCTCTGCCCGCGGCCTCCCCAGGCGACTCCCAGCTCCCGCTCCTCCAGCGGGAGCCCCCACCCAACGGTGAGTCTGACCTGGCTAAGGGTGGCCGGTGGGCAGGCAGAAGGTGGAGGTCAGGCTATCCCTGGGGGACCCCCAGCAGCCCACCCTATAGCCCCCCGACTGCTGGACTTCCTATCGAGTTGTCCTTTACCACCTCGTGTCCCGGCCCCTCCTTCCCGGCCCTCTCGCGTGGCCCTCGCCCTCCCGTGAGGACACTGGCCGTGCCCTCTGCCACGGGAGCCTCGCACATGCTCTCCCCTCGGCTGAGGTGCTCTGTCACTGCCCGCCCACCCAGTCACTTCGTCAGGTGTCCCTATTGCATACTCCGACACCCACGCTGTCCGCTTGCATCTGCAACAGGGACACGCCCGACGGTGACACTCCTGGGGCCGGCACGCTGCTGGCTTTCCGAGGCGCTGCTCTTTCCTTGCGGCCGCACACAGAGCCCCTCAGCCCCAGTCAGGTCAGCTGTGACCACGTCCGCCCCCGCTGCCCTCCCCATACACGCTGGCACCAACACACGACCCGCACCCCGTGAGTTACGGGGAAGTGACACCGCCCGCTAGCTGTCGATATGGCTTGCTAAACGCACAACAAACAAGACCAGACCCGAAGCACGACTCCAGATGCATCCTGTGTGTGCCAAGGGCACCTCCGCCCCTGCCGTGGAGATCAGGCGAGCCCCGGAGACATGGGCCCTCCCCGCCAGCCGTTCTGGACCTCAGTCCTTGCCCAAAAACATGCCTTCGCTCGCCCTGGCCCACGGAGAGCCTCATCTGTAATATTTAATGTGTAGTCCTCTTGGAATTCCCACATGACTATCGTTCAAAAAATGAAAATACAGCAAACTGCGTTTTCTAGTCACGTCAATGACCTATTTCAAGAAACGGAACATACGGTAGAATCCAACCGATGCGGGCAGTCTCCGCCGGGTTCGTTTTTCTTTGAAATTCACTGCAGACGGACTGGCCACGGCTGAGAGGGCCCAGAAGCAGTGACACCCGTGAGCAAGCCGGGGCGCTCCCAGCGCGTCGAGGCAGGACTGGCTGCGAGCCTAGGCCGAAAGCCACGAGGAAAACCCGAACACCCTGTGCCAGAGAGTAAGGCGTGTCCAAAGGCCGCTGGAGACACATCCGAGGGCAGCGCCAGCGCAGCCGGGCTCTCCCGGGCCAAGGAGGGACCCTCCGAGGTCGAATGAAGAATGTGGGTAGTTCCCTGGACAGAGTAAGAATTCGAAGGCCATGCTGCTGTAAATGAACAAATGCACAAGCGAGGGAGGGGAGAGCGCGGCCCCAGGGGGAGCGTGGCGGCCACTAGACACAAAGGGAGTGCTGGCATCAGGGAGCCATCGGTGCCTCCAGGGACAGTGAACTCGGACAAGGAATGGGACGTCTGCACAGCCTCAAAGTGTCTTCCCAGAAGTACCAGCCGCCCGCGAAGGGTAAGACCAACTCTACAGTAGCAACACCTGGCGAGCACCGTCTCACTCAGGCCGTCGAAGCCCGTGAGGGACGGCCGGTGTTAGCACCTGCTGGCGGGACACACGAGGAAGACACGGCACCGTGCGGCGCCCTTCCACTTGCTCCCGCCAAAGCTGCAGGCCTGACGCTGACCGCGACGAAACTCAGACGAAGCGCATAGAAAGGCCTTTGGCAAAATCTTTCAGCCTCTCCTCTTTAAACACAGGGCCGGGCACACAGGGGAAGGCGGAGGGGCCGTTCCAGATTCGTGGGGGCTGTAGCGGGTGCGTGGCTCTGGGCTGCGTGCCGGGTCGGGGGGCGGCTACAAATGACGCACTGGGTCAACTGATGGATCCGGACATGTGCTGCGGCTCAGGCAGCAGAGCAGCTTCAGTGTTAAATTTCCTGATTTTTGATCATGTACAATTAGGGTTTTGTAAGAGAAGCCTTCTGCTCTGAGATACCCTGTGTCTCCGACCCACTCTCAAATGGTTTGGGAAAAAATGTGCGTGTGTCTGTGTGAGCGAGGGCAGAAAGCGAGACAATGACAACGCAAGCACAGCAAAGCACAAAACCACCAACTGGTCGATCTGATAAAGAGCATACAGAGTTCCTTGTGCTATTTTTGCAACGTCTCTTAAAATCATACAGGAATTAAAATATCTTCTACCCCGTGAACAAGATCGGGTATGTGCGTATCGCCTCTCCAGAGAACACCTGGGAATCCCTTCTGAGCAGGCAGGAAGAGAAGAACCCTACGAATGCAGTCCGACCCCAAAAGCAAGCTCGCACAAATGGCAGGCTTTCTGCCGCAGCACCCCGGCAGCCTCTTACAAATAAGGCAGCAAAGGACCGCCACCGGGAGGCTGGCTTTCCCGCCCAGGTGGCCTGCGCTGCTCCCATTTCTCTGTGTCCCGCAGAACAAAGCACTGTTTACTTCGGCGGCTGCCAAATTCATACTTTCAATGCCTCTCTTCCTTACGTTACAAGGACAGGGTGGCAACGTTCACTGTGCTGCTACCATGTGCTCCGGCACCGTGCCGCTCCGCTCGCACGACTGGTGACGCTGAACCCTCAGGATCACTCCGGGGGAAAGCCAGCTCCAGCTTCCCGAGGAGGGCACCGGGTTCTTTCGGGCCAGGTAAGCAGTCACACAGGTGCACATGACACCACGATGCAGCCACTTCAAACGCTCCCCGCTCCCCTATCCCGGAAGGCAGAGCTGCGGGCCTGATGACATCCCTTCGTAAAAGAACTTCCTGTGGCACGTGCTTGTTCTAACTTTTTTTCTGTTGAATCGCCGAAAGTGGCAGAGAGTGACTACAGTAAGTTTATACGAAGGAAACATTTTATATTTTTATAATTATTAGTTTTTCTGGATTACATACTGATTATGGACAAAACTCTGATCCAACAAGGCTGCGTTTTGGTTTCTGGAAATTAAATACTTATAAGTAGCTTGCTGAGAAATGAGCAAATGGAGAATATTTGCGTATTTTAATAAAGCGGACCATTCCATCAAATAATTCTTTAAGTAAATAACATAAATATTATTCAAGAAGGCACATGACATTTAGAAGCAATATTTGCCCATGTGTAACACTTCATAAGCAGCATTAATTGGTTCCTTTTGTAATCGCACCCAACAAATCTAGGTAATATGTGGGGAAAACACTAAAATTCACCTATACGTTGATTAGCCTCATAACAAAATTCTCTTTAAATTTCCAAATGTTTTCACCCTAATGTTTTAGATACAAAATTCAACCTAATTTAATTCACGCAGAAATGTTCTAAGTTACATTCGCAGCACACGGCAAGTTACAGCTATGCTTAGCCAGGACACGCTGCCATCACATTACCAGGCTGGTGGCCGTGCGGTGGCCGGAACGTTACCTGGCCATCCCATACAGGTTCTAGGACAGGAATGATGGAATCCAGACACTCGCCAGTCCCACAGCCACAGCCGGCACCTGTTCGTAACCCTAAATCCTCAACATACTCTCCAGTCAGTCACTACCCACTGCAGTTGGCCAGCAGAATGCAGCTTAGCTATCACCCTTATTCTAGAAGCCCCCCTAAAATGTTCCGAATCAACTCTGACAGTCATACACTCTCACTGGAAACAGAATATCACCCCTAATCAAGGAACAAGTAATAGTATGGGAAAAAGCAGCGGCAAAAGTAATTATCATAAATGGTGGCAAGACACACAGGATCCAGACGCCTAGCTCTCGCCATCGTGGCTGTATGGCCCTGGAAAACTAGCACAGCCTGGCTGAGCCCCAATTCACTCACCTGCAAATGGGCAACAATACATCCACCTCGCCAGGGTGCCATGAGCACAGGCTAAACACCTGCTAACGGTAGCCACCACCGCCACTAGGTGGTGTGCAGTCACAGAGTGTGCTTCTGGAAGGGGCTTGGGAGCATTCTGGAAGGCAAAGGGCGTTTGCCAAGTTTCTCCTCTGGGTTAGGGTTCATCTACTCATTCCTCACAGCAGTCTTAGTAATCCCACCGAGACTGGAGCTCGAAGTTTAGGGACATGAAATGACAGCTCAGGGACCCAAGGACAGACAAGTAAACAGCCATCCATCCAAAAATGCCATCTTTCCCACCCGAAGCCATCGTTTTCACCAGAGCCGCAGTGCATAGTGGGCACGCTGGGCCTTGGAGGGAGGGCGTCAGCCCCTTCGCCCGTGGAAAGGAGTTTCTGATCCGCCCGCGGACAGGCCGCCATCGGAGGCCGGAAGGAAGCGGAGCAGCGCTCTGCGAGCCCTACCAGACACGGCCCCGGTCACCGCGGCTGTGCGGGGCCCGACGCCGAGAAAGACGGTGTGACGTTCTCCCTGAAAGGCGTCCCACGCCCATCACGCAACAGCTGGAACACGATCAGGGAGAATGAACGTCACTTCAAAGGCAACACGGTCGGGGAGAGACTGGACTTAAATCCTGCCTTAAACGCAGGCTCTCTCACCTGTCAAAACACCCGATTTAATAAAATCCGAAGAAGGATTACGCGCTGACAAGTGACGCAGTTGACGCAGTACAGCGAACGACAGCGGGAACGCCGCGGAGCCTCACCGCCGCCTCTCAGGGAACAGTGCGCCCAGAGTCCTGAGGGGGCTGGACGACACTTCCGGCCCCCAGGTCAGAGTCGGGGTGCCGAGACAATCTGCTTCCCAGCCCCCGCAGGGGCACGCGCTCCAACCGGGACTGCCACCAGGGCCCACCTCCTGGACTGGCACTGCGGACGACAAGGCCCCGTGCTGTCTGGAGACCGACCGCTGGAACCGAAGGGCCACCGTACGCGAACAATGACTTAATTAAACACACCAGACGCCGGTCCAGGTTAGAGGAAAGTGCGGGAAACGAGACTGACTCTCCAGAGTAATTCTCCAGGAAACCTCACGGAGACGATACGTAGTGCGTTTTTGTACTGAAACGATGTAAAGAAGTTCTGGGCCCATAGCAAAGTACAAGACGAACATGAATTAACATATATCAATTAATTACATTAGTTATAACCTGGACACGCATAAACAATATCCTGCACAGGCACAACACACAAGGTCACCCCCCCCCCAAGCGCTAAGCCCCCGTCAGAGCCTAACTGGCAGCCAGTTCAGCTCCGAGCTCACAGCACAGCCTGGGCACTGATGCCCCCTCTGCCACGGGAGAGAGGGACCAGCAGGAACAGAGGCGAACGTCAGAAACAAATGGGAGCGCACACAACACTTGACAGAACCATTTCCTCACGCGCCACTGATACGAGCACAATCATGCTCTCGAAAACAGTTCCTACCCACGAAAACAAAAATCCCGGCCGCTGGGGAAAGACTGTTTGTTCTAGCTCAGAGAGCTACACACGAGACCGTTATCCTTTGATACGCTGACGGGCGCCAACGCGCCATGAGGAACTGTAGAATAAATCCCGACGGTGACTTAGGACGTGTTGGTTAGTTAGCTTACTACTTAGGAATTAGCGCTGAAAGCTACTCCAATGTTTGGCAGATGGCTAGTTTCACATACAACTCCTTCCGCCACGTGAGCACACGGCACCACCACGGTGGACACGGGAGAAGGCCATTCCCGACCTTGGCCCCACGGCCCCTCCCGCTTGTAACTCACGGGAAAAAGCCAGACGCTGACAGTGCTGAAACGAGGTCGAGACCGAAAGGCCAGACACCAGGAACTGACGAGCCCTTGCGTTCTCACCTAAAGGTTACAAACTCCTACAGTATTAAAATAGCTGGCGGACTACAGGCCATCTGCCGACCCGCGTTTCGAATCGCAATAGATGAAGGTGAGAAAAACAGGTTCGGGTGAAATAAAACAAGGGGTCCTGTTGACCATGGAACTACCGATTCATATCATCCTATCAAAAATTTTCTTATAGCACATTTTCGGTCCGCAAACTTAGAAATAAAAGCAATTAAAACTCAAGTAATCAAGCAACTTGCAAGCAGCTGTTCTCAACCCCGCACGGCACAGGGGGTGCCACACGTGGCCTGACATTCTCACGTGGACGGACGGCTGTGCCTGGGTGGCGTGAGCGTCACAGGTCACGCTCTCTCTCCGCTGCTAGCACCCTGCCACTGCAAAGTCAACGCCACGGGTTGGTGGGCTCTAAAAGCCCGCGTCTGCAGCTCCCCCACCTTCTCCTGCAATTTACAGACGAGCTGCGCACGGCCAGGAATCACACAGCCCGTCCGGCACTGGCTGCGGAACGCCCTGGAATCACAGCGAGAGACGAGCGCCCCGTCCCCAAGTCAGCGAAGACGACGGAGCGGGATAAGGAAGCGAGTACCCCACGGACACGTGTGGACAGGGGGACCGCCCGCGTGGGAATCTGTGCCGCACCGCGCTGACCTGAAGCCCTGACCCCGTGCGGCCCGCCGTGGAAAGCTGCACCCACGTGCCCTACCGAACGTGACCTACAAGGGGCACTGCTCACAAGCGGGGCCAGAAGCGAGGCATGCTCCGCTCCTGAAAGCGCGTGGGGCGGTCGTACGCGATGTCACTTTAGAACGCTGTTAATTCTTTTTTTTTCTCCAAACGGGGGACATCAGTTTGAAAAGAGAAGACAGGCAACAGACTTTGGAACGATGCTGCTCAAAAGCAGACACAACACATACGAACTGTCTCCAACCCCACCCCACTCCAGCGTTCACTGAATCTGAAGCTACATACAACAAAATTACCCGCTTTGTGGGTAAAGGAAATTTTATTTTTAACATAAACTTGACGATTCTACCTCAAATTACCTACAAAAGGAAGCTAAAACCGAGAGCGGTCTAACGGAGGATCGCCGTGCGGGCCTTTCACGGGGCCTCAGAGTGGAGTGCGGGCCCCAGCTGGCAGGGACCGAAACGCCGGCTCTCACGCCGGCCTCCGGGCAGCAGGCGCCGGCCTACACGCCCGCGGCAGGAGCGTTTACCGTCCTCTCCCGAAGAGCATTCTCCAGAACCGGGACACTCGGTGCAGGGAGCACAGGTGCAAGAGGCGCCGGTGACCTTGTCAACTTACCCCGCCCGACAGCCGGATCACCCTGACTTTGGAGGTGACGTGCGGCCCGTCTCCGCTGCCGCTGTTGGCCCGGTGCATGACGGTCCTTTTCGCGCCCGGCTTGGCGTCCGGGGGCCGGCCCTGGAGGGCCGCCACGCGAGCAGTCTGCGGGGGGGGCGGCGGCCCCTCCCCGTCGGCGGGCTGTGCCTGCGGGGCTTTGTGCTGCGCCGGACCCGCAGGGACGGTCCTGGCCGGCCTCAGGTGCTTCAGTGGCTTCATCTGTTGTCCTGGGTACTGCATGTTAGCACCGGATGGCACAAAATTCGATGTTTTGGGCTGAATGCCGGAAACGGTGACGTCCTGGTTTTTCACGAGAAGTCTGTTTTTCACATTCGGGCGGGCCTGGGCGCCCGGGAAGGGCAGCAGGGGGGTGCCGTTGGCGGGCGGCGGCGGCGGCTCGCCCCGCTCGGCAGGGGCCGGGGGCGCGCACAGCTGCTGCTGCGCCAGCCTCTCCAGCAGCTCCTTCTTCCGCGCCCCGGCCTGCTGCTGGCGCCGCAGCTCCTTCTGCTTCAGGATCTCCTCCCGGAGGCGCTTCTGCTCCTCGATCTTCAGGCGGTACAGCCTCGTTTCTTCATCCTCGTCGGGGAACTGCGGCAGAGAACAGGCGGGGGTTACTCGGCAGCACAGGGCAAGGCGACGGCTCTGCCTCATCTCAGCGAACTACGAGAACGCGAAATTCCTAAACCCCTTAGTTCAAAACCTGAAAGACGCTCTTCGACGTCTGCTTAGAGACCTTAAGGACGGTTCCCTCCTCCAGGGAGGGAGAAAAATGACGCGGCTAAAGCTAATTTGGAAAATCTTATCAGAATATTGGAAATGAAATAATGTAAATTTCCACTCATTTACAAATTTGAAACCAATTAAACCATTCATTTATGCTTTCAAAATGTATTTCCCATGGAAACGGCAACAGTGGGCGGCCAGGCTGTCACAGGTTTTATCAGGCACTTCTCCGAAGAACCAACAAAAGGTGGGTATCAACGACCTGAAAGGCCTGATTAGAACTATTGATTTTTTGTACAGAATTTTCAGCCTGATCTCAAACTCATTTGTCACAGAATAATTGGTTATAATGAACAGCACAAGTCAAACTCTCTGACCTTGAACTCGTGCACTCCCCTCGGAATCAAAATGCTGCCAATTGCAGCGTTGGAATATTAATGGTATATAAGGAATGCCTTTCTACGTGGCCCCAAACCATTCTCTAAGTCTATCAAAAAAACCTTTGAAAGAGTCCAGTAACTTTAAAAAAAAACCATCTAATGAGAAAAGCTAATTAAAAGGTAAGCATCTATTAAAAATTGTAATAATTTTCTTTAAAAACGTAGTAGATATCCTCATCCACAGGTCGTTCAGTTCACAAAAGAATGTAATAGGATTTAATCTAGAGATCAGCTATTAACAAATAAACCTTAAGAATTTAGGAAATAAGACCAAAATGCAGTGGAAGACTCCGCTGGTAGCCCCAGAGCCCCGTGCACTTGACCTACAGGACACAGAGTTCAGGCCTTCATCATTTCAGAAGCGACTCTGACCACCTCGGCTACCTAACTGCCATGCCTAGGAGGGACTGGAAGGGGCAATCCTGCAGGCGGATGAGGGCTGCACGGGACGGGGTGGGAAGTCCACAGTGCTCCACACGCACGGGGCACAGCATTCGACGGGCGGACGGCTGGGGGAACAGGAGCAGGCCAGAGGGCCCGCCGTCTCAAACACAGGAGCAGCCACTTGGATGTGTCCCCAAACAATCCAGAAGGAGTTAAAATATGTTTGAGAGTATAGGCAGATATACTCCTGAACAGAACCGTCTTTTATTATATTACAGGTTGGGTGAATGCAAGAAAATAAACCACATTTATCTAAGCAAAATAAACGGAAGACTTTTTTAAAAAAAGGTAAAAAATTTTACTCCTGGTCCCATTCTATATGCACAGAAAATTGATAGCAATCAAATGAAGCCATTCAACTTACACAATGGCTACCTGCAAGTCCCAGTTCACGCACGAAGCCCACCTGGTCCTGCAGAAGATGCTACGGGACCCTGCGTAAACCAGCCGCTAGGGAAGAAACAGCCAGACGTGGCTAGAGGTCTGCCTCAAAGGCCACTTCTGTCGTTTTATTTAGCCATTGTCACTATACTATAAAAGCAAAGTGTATGTGACTTAATTTTTCTGGACCAAATCAGTTTACATATATACAAGTTAGGAGCTAGCTATGTAAACCGAAACCGGATAAAATTTTAGCAAAGATTTCCTTTTTATAAACTACCCCAATCCAGTCTGTACACCTACATTATTTTTTCAAATACTGATTTTAAAACCAAGCCACCCTTCTTCTGATAAGATCTTATTAAACGGTAACAGGATATTTTGACTTTATATTTACGTTTCTCATTTAGTAACAGCGAAACCGCTATCTCAGTTTATCAGAAGAAAATCTGACCACTTCCCCCTCCCCACCGCAAATTTAATTGAGTGATAATGATAAGACTGTGCTAACTGGTTTTGACATGATTAGGAAAATATGACTTGCCCCTGCTTTTATCTAAGGAAACTCTTCGTGCCCTTGCTTTTTTATCACGTTAAGTTAATCACGCATGATGCTAACCTATGCCAGTCTATGTAACTTTTATCAAGACCCCGTCCCAGGCACATAAACACAACAGTGAAAGAAACTGAGGCTTGTAATTCGTGCAGTGACTGCCGCAGGGTCCTAATGCTGGACGGTGGGTCATTCCGACGGCCTGTCTCTCGCCTCCTGCACTAGACGCCTGTGTTTGGTCAGAACCTGTTCCACAGACACTGCCCACCTTCTGTACCTGCATTTCTAGGGAACAGACCAAGATTGAACCTCAGTGGCACAGAGCATTAGACAAGCATATCCATTTCTTTTCTAGGAGACCAGTAGTCTCAACAGGTTTGTCCCAGCTATAGATTTTACTAGTACTTAACAAGAGGCCAAAACTAAATGAAGGTGCAAATAAGATCTCAAATGGAAACCACATAACATGCTGACTTGCATTTATTCTCCACATTTTCACCTATTTAAAAATCATCAATAACGTGTATATGTATGTATATATATATATATATATATATACACACATATATATATATATATAAACAAAACCACCCCACCCCCAAAATCTTATTTAAAGGCCAAAAGCAAAAGTTGTCCTATCATCTTGTTGTGTATAGTATAAAACAAGATAAAAGTCATAGACACCAAACAGTATAAACCAGGGATCCGCTAACTGCAGCCCGTGGGCCAAATCTGGCCCGACACTTGACTCTATCATAAAGATGGACTGGAACAGAGCCTTGCCAGTTGACGTACGAACTGTCTACAATTGCTTCTGCACTGAAACGGCAGAGCGGAGCAAATGCCAGAGACATTTTGGACTACAAAGCCTAAAATACTTATTATCTGGGCCACCTACAGAAAAGAGTTTGCGAGCCCCAGAATGCACAGAGTCTACGGTGTACGACTATAACTGTGCAAACGTATTTTCAAAGTCTCACGTTGTAAACCACTGAGAGTAAAAGTGTATCTCACGTGAACACGGCTGTTGGGTTAAAAGAAGGACCCAGCTGGAAAAAGTGAGAAGATTCGGTGAACAACTCGCTGGATCAGAGTGAACTAAGAGGTACAACCTGAATACAAGGCTTCCTGTTTGAGGCCAAATACTATTTTTTAATTAAAAGCAGTCCTACCTCTGGTTCTGCCTTCGCGTCTTCTTTAGGCTGACCCCCAGGGCTCGCCGGCTTGCCCTTGACCTCCGCCTTCGCCTGTGCGCTCCTGGACCCCGTGCCGGGCCTCGGGGGTGGAGACGTGCTGGTCGTAGGCTTTACCTGAGCTGCAGGTGTGGAGGAGCAGCGACTGCTACTCATCTCCATGACGTGCGATGGTGCTATTGGCAATTCACGCAAATTACTGTTCCTTGGAGCCGTCGGCTGCATCTGCTGCATCGGCCGTTTGCTTACATTCTGAGAAGCCGTGTTCTAGCACGAGAAGAAAGAAATCTGAATTACGACAGGAAACCTGGGAGAAGGAAGGTAAAAGGCACATGGAATAAAGAGGTGAAAATCATTCTAATCAGCACATGACTTCTCTTGCCGCCAGTCAAGGCTTCCGTCAGGCATGATGGCCCCTGCTCTGCGCGGAGCGCACCCGGCCGTCGAGGATGGGGCTGGCAGAGGGACTGCGCCCGCCTGCACAGGCTCCGCTTTATGGGGCTCACACCAGGGACCGCAGCTGTGTTGGGGCCTGAGTCTGGGGACTGACCTTTCTCATAGAAAGGACGGAGCCGACACACGACTCCGTGTGCACAAGGAGTGAGCACCGCCACTTTTACTGGGTCCTAAATTTAAGCACAAAAAGAATGAAGCACTAAGTCAGTGTCCGAAGAACACTCACTCCCGAGAAGACAGAAGTGCCCACGGGCTCCCCCAGAGAGCAAACTCCTGGTCGTGTTCGTCCTCGGGGCTCTGGAAAGACCCGACCCCTGGAGTCTGTGGACACGTGAGACGGCGGGGGCCTCGGCTGAGACCGCCCGATAGGTACGGGCACCGGGTTGGGCAAGCAGTCTGCCCAGGTCACAGGCCACCCCTCAGCCTGGGTCTGGAAGTCCTTTCCTAGTTCTTATGTCATTGTAGTCTCAATGTGACTTGAAGAAAGAAAAGATGCTGGGACAAGGAGATTTGAGATCAAAAGTAGCTAAGTGACGTGCTCGAAGCTCAAGGTCACACGGAACAGTACGAAAAGGAAAAACACCCAACTCTCTCACCTTACGGCCTCGACCCCCAGCCATTGGGCTGTTTTCGGAGAGCTAGGTATCCAGTGGAAGACAGGCTGCGACAATCACCACTGCCGTTTACCTTTAAGGCAGTACGTGCGTCCCACTGCACACGTGCTGACCAGCCCGCGAGCGAGCTGCCCTCCCGCCATCAAGCGCAAGCTCCACGAGCAGCGCCCGGCAGCGGAGGACCGCCATCCACCCCTCCTGAACTCATGTGCTTGCTGACTCAGAGCCCGAGACAGAGATAACCTGTGCATGAAACACAAGCCACCGGCAAATGGTAGTGACTGTCACTGGAAAGTATTTTCTAAATTATGTGTCTATTAACTAATGACGTTGTCACTATAGGAATATCTAGATATACAAAAGTAAGATGCTAAAGTAAGTAATGTAAATACAGCCTTCCAGGCACAGAAGAGAAGCTATTAATTTCTGTAGTCAAGAAAACCAACGTTCTAAGCGGCTGTAAACACGCACTCACGGCAGGAAGCGCACGAGCTCCGTGAGTGAAATCAGAGCCGGAAGCTGCTCCGGCTCCCGAGCTCTGCCCCTACCGTGCTGACACCTGCAAGACGTCGCCGGAAGATGGCCGGAGCCCGGTGGACACTTACGTGCCTCAGCCCCTGGCGCTGGGGGCACTGCATCCGACTGCCGCTGGGCGGGGGCTGGGACGCCTGCAGGTGCGGCCGGAACTGGGGCTGAGACAGGGGCATCAGAGGCGGCGGCGGGGCGGCCAGGTGGTGGTGCTGGTGTGGCTGTGGCGGTGGCGGCGGCTGGTGCTGCGGCGGCGGCTGCAGCGGGGCTGCAGCGGGGGCTGCTGCGGCGGCTGCGGCTGGGGCTGGTGCGGAGGGGGCAGCGGGGGGTGCAGGGGCCCCTTCCGTGCCAGAGGAGACAGAGATGCCAGTTATAAACTACTAGTTACGTCCCGATTCAGCCACTTTCTTACACCCAACAGCAAAAAGAAACTTGAAGTGGCACAATTTCACTTTACATGTGCTGATGAAGGTGATACTACGTTAGCCCAAGTCCTTCTCCTCCCGAAATTCCAGGAACTTGTCCTCAGCAAGTCCCAAAGGGTGCCAGCATGGCCTCCAGGACACTGCCTGCAGCACCGTTCCCGACACCAAGGCTTGGACGGCAAAGCGCGTGCAGAAGCGTCAGCCCAAGACGCAGCCTGCATGGCTCGTTCACACGACCTTGGGGACGGCAACTCGGGGACAGAGAGGATCACGCCGTCGGTGAGCAGGGGGAGCACACGGACCAGCAGGCTGCACTGAAGAGGCCCGAGAGCCCACGCCCACCGGCAGGGACCGCCTAAGGGGCCGGCTTACTCAGCGTCCTCTTTAAATACCCGTTGGTTCTCGGACATAAATCTGTGGTCGCTGTGTGGTTTTCAGCAAAAGAAGAACAGAAAACCGTTCTACCCTATTCTACTGTACACCCTAAACAATCGCCGTCTTCCTCTTTCCACGTTAGATACAAACCGCACGTTTACCTAGCTCCTAAAACGGTGACTCGTGTATACCAGTGTCATCTATTTTAACAGTGAATTTCAAGTGCAGGAACGACCTCGCAGATATCACGGCAGCCCGTGAGACACGGCCCACCAGCAGAGGGCACGCCATTCTTTCCAATAAGGAGAGGATGACCCTGCGTCCTCTCTGCAACAACCCCTCCCCCCGTGTACTGCGGAAGCAGAATCCCATAAAGGACTTTGTCTCCACTGGAAACCTTTTATGATTCTTCCAGCGATGAGCAACCTTATTATCAAAACATGTCCTAATTGTATTAGCGGCGTGTCCTTTTAAAAATCTGAACACTGAATCTCATTTCCCAAAGAGTGACAACCACTTTTTCCATTTCTCCTATGATTAAACAGATAAATGACACAGTCAAAAAAGTTCTCTTTAACAAACTACATTTAACACCTGCTTTCTTAAATAATCCTCACATCTTCACAGACCAGCCCGAGTGTGACGCTTCGTTTTATGAACGGCCGGGTCCCAGGCGGGGGGCACAGCCCCGCGTACCTGCAGGTTAGGCTGGTGCGTGGGCAGGAACGGCTGTCCCGGGCCGGGCAGGAAAGGCTGGCGAGGAGGGATGAAAGGCCGCGTGGCCGCTGCGCCCGGCTGGCTGAAGTGAAGAATGCCCACTGGACCCGGCGGCTGGAGGGTGGGCCTCCCGGGCCGCTCTCTGGGGAACACCGGCTGCTGCCCTTGCTGGTTGAACGCTGGTCCGGGCTGAGTGAACGGTAAGGGACTGGGCGTGGGCACGGGGTGACTGCTGCTAAGAAGTGTGGGAGGAGGGGGCGGGGGAGGAGGGCTCCGCTGCTCCAGAAAGAGATGGCTCGGGAACCTCGGCTCACCTGGAACAGAAGGGCAGCCGACGTCACCTCTGGTTACACGGAACGCGCGGCTCACGGAAAAGCGCTTTAGGCGCCGTCTCCCCGCAGACCAAAATTACGTGGTGCCAGGGTGCGAGTGTTTGAGAAAAATTCTAGATTTTGCCTCTTATTTTCTCGATTGCTTTGTTAGTCTTTGTCTATAAATGATTCCCTCCTTTACATGAGATCTGCACATTTCAGATACCAATCATGTCCAATTTTGGCATCTGAAATGACAGGCATACGTGCCATCGTACAAAAATCTGACACTTAACAGAACCTGCTGGGTGCTAAGTTCGGTTTACAGCATCCACGGGTTCAGGCGCACCGCGCGGTACAGCTCTGCCCCATTCCCCTGCGCCCCCCCTCACCTCCTAGGAAGAATGGGTCCCGCTCCTGGGGAGGCGGTGGGGCTCTCCACTGGTCCTGGAGAGGAAGTCGAGGGGGCTGGCTGAAATTGTTGGGAACAGGTCCAGGGGTATGCTGTGGGAATTCTGGAGGGCCCTAAAGAACAAAAGGGAAACAGGATGAAAGGGAGGAAAATAATTTATAATCCAGAAGTGTATGCACGGTTCCAGGTTTTCCTCTGAAAATATCAAGTAGCAGCTCACGTAGCTCCCGCTCCCCGACTTATGCAACTACGTGGCACAAAATAAGCGACTCCGCCATGATGAAACAGCCAGACATCAAAACGCAGTGTCTGAAAACTATTAGTCTTTCGACGTTCTTGACATTTACCTTCTCAAACATGCTATCCTTTCCTACGACCATAAGCTATAGCTATGAAGCTGCTTTGCTTCAAAAGAATAGAAACAGAATTTATACCGTGGAAAAATCAGCACTCTGACAAAACAGGAAAATGCAAAATAGTTAAGAAACCATATTACGAAGAAATATTACACAACTGGATTTCTTTGGAAAAAATATTCTGAACTCTTTATTAAAGCTTAACATTTTTGATAACTATATACTACTAGTAGTATGTATACAAACAAATTATTTTTCAGTTGGCCTTTTCAAGAATTCGCAGATTTTAAAAAACATCGTATTCGCTTAAGAAAGCCTCACATTTTATGAGGCATATAAATAAAGAAGTCCTCACAATTTTTTTCACTTTTGCAGAAAATTCATTAACTATACACATCATCAAAATAATTTTCATTTAATAACACCTTGCTCTTTCAAACTCAGCCAGCATTTCTCAACTTCTAAAAATCACACTCCTTCCTCATAAACTTAAAATTCTAATGCCTTTTCTGCCAATTTATTACTACATGACATCACTCCGTAGCACTGAAACGCTCCTGCCAACTACACCTGCCCCTCTTCTCTCTTCAAAGGTCTGCTCTGCCCATGGCATTTCAGGAATGACAAAGAATGGACACCGCAAACCTCTCAGATACACGGCTACATGACGACAAGGAAATTATGTTTAAACACAAATACTAGATCTTTATAAAAACACAGACATTTGGTCCTTATTGAAACATATGAAACACAAAGGCCCCAGGCTTCAATTCGTATAGTCTTTTGTCTATTACTTCAGGTGAAATCAAGAAAATTCTCACCTTTCCCACGTCTGACATTCGGGAATGTCACTTCTCACTTCTAGATAAAGACATCGGTTAAGATACTACCAAAGCAGTAAGTGTCAGTGACTGAGAAAGGTAAGCTTTATAACGAGCATGCGTGCGGCATACAATCACACTGAATCAGAAAGCTTCTCTACTCCTAATAAGTGTGTACGTTTTACAGCGTTCACTTGAGACTTAACTGATGTGACGCTGCGATACAGATATTCTTCAGTACTTAACGCTTCTGCTATGATGCTGACGTGCTAGAGGACACCTCCGCTGCATGAGACGGCCCTGCACTGTCACTCGTCATGGGTGCACTGGGGCTCCCGTGGCTGCCTTCTTTCCTCCACTGCCACGCCCTTTCATTTTAAAAATATTATTTTCTTGTTTAAATTCAGTGAAATATGAAGTGTGCATCTGTGTGTGTGTTTCACCAGGGAACTTAAATAGAACATTAATAAAGTATTTAATTATAAAATACAGCATTAACATTCTATCTTTAGTTTTATATATCTTTTTCTCACATATTACATGTATTTCACAAAACGTGTTCTAAAATCATCTTCGAAACTCTCTGAATGATGATAAATTAGCAATCGAGGTCCTGCTATTATGTCAAAGAACTGTTTAAACCACTTTTCTTGGAGTGGCACAAAAAAATAATGTTAAAAATTGCCTGCCCTCTCTAGTTTGCAGCAAGGTTTAACTAGTCACATCACCTCCAATTCATGCAATTTGTCTACACAAATCAGCAATGTTCACCCTCGATAAAACCCATTTTCAGTTAAACAGCTCATTTCCTTAAACTACTTCGATATATACTTGACTGGCCCTCTTCTGAGGTCAGAGACACCAGGAAAGAGTTTCAAACAGAGCTACAGAAAGAACAGATAAGATTCATTAAAATAATTTCCATCGAGAAATGCAAAACCCGCAAATCGAAACTATGCTACCAAGACACTGAGAAGGGACACCACGGCCCGAAACAAGCTCCTGATGTCAAAGGTACAAGAAAATGTTTTAAACATGAAAAACAGCTCTTTTTCATGGCACTTTAGCTCATGAGTTAGTAAAATAGTAACCCCTACCCGGAGACAAAACATTTCCCACCGCCGAAGTGTGGTAAGTGACGCCTCTCTTCACACGCTGAGCTGTGGCCCTTATGGGCAGATGTGCGCCAGTCTGCAGGGACAGCCTGATACAGGTTTGGGGGTGCGCCTCGGCAAGCCCAGGTACAGAAGTGGTCCATCGGCCGGACTGCTGCCGTGGGGACAGTCCGAGGGGACTGGCCGGAGGGCCTCAAGCCCAGACCAAGCCCCGGCCAAGCCCCGGGACGCTGGGTCCCTCCCTGCTCTTGGACCATGCGAGCTGAAAGACCGCTCTCGCCGCATCCGGTCGGATTTTTCCCTCAGAAAACAGGAGCGCTATGCCCACCCGAGCAGAGGCGGGAGGCACGACGCTGCCGGACAGCAGCTGCATCGGTCTCCACCGCCGAAGGACCTGGGAGTTTGTTCACAATCAGAAGACACGTGGCAGCAGCTCCTGACTTCCATGGCCTGACCGACAAACACACTGTCTTCATTATTCAACACAAGAAGCCCCGCACCGGGCTCACAGAGCACTGGAGAGCTCTCCGTGTGTTCTGAAATCTGTCGTTATTTAAAAATTCCACGACTGCGGTTCAGTGCGGTCACGTGGCTGCTGCCCCGAGCCCGTCCTCACCCCGCCCCCCATGGGGTAGTTCCTTTCCAGGCCCCCCACCTCACCGCCCGCGACGGGCTGTCTCGTTACAGACGAGGCCGAGTGTAACTGGAAGAGCGGACCGGCTCCCCACTGGAAGCAGAAGGCCTGCCGAGCTGTGATCCGACTCTGCCGCGGGCTGAGATCGGGCCGGGCACTCTCTCCTTAACCCGCCTCCGCCTCTTCCCAAAGGCAGGAGCTGCCGAGTTACGAGAACGGACTCAAAGGCAGACTGATGTGCTCGGTTTGCAATAAAAACTCCAGCTGTCTGAGAACGAGGTCCATGACTTCTTGAGTTTCTAAGCACTTTCGGATTTCCTGGGAATTATTTTAAATATTCGTAACTTGTGAAGACACTTCTTTTGGTATGAAACTGAAAATACATTGGGATGGCACACCTTACCCCCTTTGGAATTTAACACCGTGGTTTTCTTCTCTTCCCCAAACCGACTTTTCTTTGACCAATTATCCGTGCACTGTCTACGCACAAACACACGGGCATTCAAAGGTTGGCATTACATAACCGAGTCTTCCTTCAGCATTAACATTTAACCAGAACTTTACTCGACGTCCAGGTGACGCTCTACCCGCAAGGCATTCTCTGACGGGACGTGAAGAAGAGGCTTGGCGCCGGGCCGTGGGCTCTCTCGGCCCGTGTCTCCAGCCCTCCCACGCTCTCGCGCAGCCTGGAGCACGTGCCTGGACCCCTCTGGGCCTCGGTTCCCCATCTGGCTAAGAGGGGTGATGGGGTAGTGCCTACCTCATGGAGGACAGTGAAAGAGCACGCGTGAAGTACTTAGGACAGTCCCCAGCAGATGAAGGCGCTAGCACTTTTCAGCAAGTTTTTGCAGACAGCGTTCCACCACAGACTGACATATAGCTTCTGACAACTGCACGTTTCTTTATAAAGTGGAAGACAAACCAGCAGATCCCCTTCCTGCATTCTCATTCTGAGTTCAAACCAGAAAGCCTTCACAGGCGAAGTGCCACCGAGTCCTAGAACTCTACCTCCTAAGTCTCACTCAGCTCCATTCCCACGTCTCTCTGCCCTGCGATCACAGGTCCATGAGGGCTGAGACCCTGTCTGCTTTATTCACCAAGGTATTTCCACGCACAGCACAGAGCCTGGGACACAGATGCTTATCCTTCTTTAATGGATGAATGAACTGCCCACTAACAGCAAGGGGATCCCAGGCCCACAGCAAATCTAGAAGAGAACCCCCCACGTTAAACAGCGGGCTGCCCACAGAGCGCCGATGGTCAGTGAACGGCTGGATGCTTTGGGAAGGGATGAAAGGTCAGAACAGACTGACGAGACACTGAGCGAGGAGCCTGTCTCGGGCTGAGCAGGCCAGGGACACACTGAGGGCACTAGGACGAAGGAGGAGCCTAGATGGACAGCCGCTCTGCCTCCGCTGCAGAACTGAGACCATTTTTCTCGCACCGGGATGACTGACTACAACCAAGACAGGCGGCGAGCTGAACACGGCAGTGTCGTCCTCACCCAGCGACCATCTCCCCGTGTCTGGAGAACACAGGCGTTCTTTGAAAAGCGAAACCGGAGCCTGTGGGCGCACGTCCCACACTGCCATCCTGGAGCGCGGCCCGGGCTGCAGGTCGAACTGTGGCACTCACAGAAACTTGAGTAAAAAGAGAAACGCTCTGTTCTACACAAAAGGCAGTGCCCGGCAGTAACGTTCACCCAACGTACGGTATCACCACGGCGTTTTCACAGGATCGAACCTGAAAGTAAATACAGGTTCAAGCCCTTAAAACTATTCTCCATGAGCCAGAACACGTTCAAGGAAAAATAGAATAGGTATAAGTCTGCATAATGGTGAACTTTATCATGCCAACCATGTAACACGATACAGGTACAGCTGGATATCTATAAATAAAATAAATATATAAAGCTATTTATAAAATGTAAAAATATGTACATTTTATTTTATAAAAATGTTATAACATAAAAACATAAGGTCATTATACACACGGATATCTACATCCAAATTTGCCCAAGTTCTAGAAAATGTCTTTGTCCCTAAGGGAGGGAGTCAACAGGGAAAAGTGAGCGGGAGTACCGTGTCGGTCACAGGGCTGCGGGCTAAGAAAACCGGACGCTTTGTGGCACCGTGTGGCTTTAGGTAAGCGCGAGCCGCCTCCCTCCCCGACCAGGACAGACCGGGCTGGGCTCACCCAGTCTGGGCCCGTCTGTCCCCGAGCTCTGGCGAGGCCACATCCCCCAGGCAGTCCTACAAGGAATGTGACCGTGCGGCCAAGTTCCGGCAGATGGGACGGGAG
Source organism: Pteropus medius (assembly GCF_902729225.1). Taxonomy (NCBI): domain Eukaryota; kingdom Metazoa; phylum Chordata; class Mammalia; order Chiroptera; family Pteropodidae; genus Pteropus; species Pteropus medius. The sequence continues at coordinate 1,524,629 of NW_024340847.1, forward strand.
CAGAGGTGATCTGGGCCAGTGCCAGCCCTGGCCAAGCAAAACTGACCTCACGGGACTGCACGTCTGAGGGCCAGGGGCTGGAGCTGGACAGTGACACTGACAGACTAAACAGGAGCTAGTCTGCACTGCCAGTCTCGGGGACTCAGGGCGGCCGTGACACTCCAGCCCATAACACTCCAGAGCCGGACACTCTGCGGCTGGCACCGCCGCATGCGCAGCTGCAAATCCGCCCTGGCAAACAGCGCCGCCCTGCCCGGCCTCACAGGCCCACGCACGCCAGGGCAGATGGCCGGAGGGAGGCGTGCCTCGTGCTCAGGACCTCCGGGCCCTGCCGTCGAGCTGGCTGCGCCTGGCGCGTTCCACCCCTTCCCACCCCGTACCCTGCGTGCCCTCGCCCATCCTGCACTCCCCCATCCCTGCCCCCGGCCTCTGCAGCGAGCTGCTCTGCTGTCGCCGTCCCACGAGCAGCTGCTGTGTCACAGAAACCTCGGCGCGGGCACACGTCCGCACACCTCCAGGACCGCTGCGCTGCCCGCTGTTTGTCCAGGCAGTGACCGCAGGGGCTGCCTTCCCAGTCCCTCGGCCGTCCCAATGATTCGCTGTCGCACACGTGCTCCATGTGCGGACATCCCATGGCTGGCCGGAACGGGCTAAAGAGACTAGCGGCTCCCAGGTGACCCACCTGGGAGCATCCGACGGGGGAGGCAGGGCCAGAGGGGCCACTGACAGCCTGGCGAGAAGCGGCTGACTCAGCTGAGTCAGACAGGAAACGTCTGGCTCTGCAAGGTGAAAGAGGGCCACTGCGGGCGCAACCGCGAACCCTAAGTGCCATCGGCAAGGTGTGGCAGCCTGGGCCAGCCGGGTGGAGGGCAGCGGGTGCCAGAGAAGATTCTGGCAGGTTCCACACAGACTCCAAAGAGGCTGAACACAGGCCGAGCTATAGAGATGAGGGAGCAGCCCTGGGAAAGACAGAGATTTAATGGTCGACCCAGCTAATGCCGCCAGGAAGCCCATTTCAAGACGACAAATGCCGGCACAGCGGCCGGCAGTAACGGGATTAGGAAAAAGGGCAGACGACCCGAGACATTCTCAGAGGGAAAGCCAGCGACTGGCAGACGGAACGAAGCAGACAACACCTCCTGCTGGCCACAGGGAGACGTGCAGGCCCACCGGGGCCTCTGCCTCCACGGACGACAAAGCTCGAGAGCGTGAATTTTTAAGCTTTAAGATCCTGAAAGCTGCTTCCTGGCTGTTACCGGTATTGCCTTTTTGAAACAGAAGAAAAATTTAAGTATCAGGTACCATTAAGCTCACAGCACCATTTTTCCTCACTGCTTTCTACTTCATTTTGGACACAGATGTCACTGTCTTTCTCTCTATTTACACAACTTAAATTTGGGCCACATGGAACAGACCTTAATCCCTTCCCTAGTATAAAGTCCCTCTTCTTCCTTAGTGACCGAAGGACAACAACTGAGCCCAGCCAAAAACTCCAAATCTCAGCTCGTACCCAGGGTGGCCCTGTGACTAGGTTCTGGCTGACAGTCTCCCAGCCGGCACTGCGGAATGGAACCGCCTCCGCTGCACTCGGCCTCTGCCCCGTCCCGCTTGTGCCTGGAATTGGGCAGAAAAAACTTGCGTCCTGATAACATCAGAGAGCAGCTACACCAACCCGGAACTTACTCATTTTTACATAAAAAATAAAACACTTGGTTTTTAAAGTCACCTTAACTGAGTTTTCTGTTACATGCAGCCTCTTTCACGTCCTGATTGACAAAAGCCAAGTACAACAAATCCTTCATAAACACAGTGGCAAGAAACAGGCAGAACAAATAACTTCCTGTAAAGGATGAAGAAACTCAGGTTTATAGAGATAAAAGCGAATTATCCAACGTTACGCTGTCAATAAAGAACTCAAGACACAAATGACATTTTCAGATTCGGTTTATAAAGTTCTCTTTCCACCACGGCCACTGATCTGCTGCCACCAGCCTGCCTTCAAGTGATGCCAAAGCCACAGCTCAAGTCTGGCGCGCGCAAAGAGGTCCTCTTGATGGGCCATTCGCTTAACAGCCCGTCACGCAGGGTGTATGGAGCAGCGATTCCCCATCCCAAATGGTCACCAAATGGGAACCATTCGAAAACAGTCACTGTGTTCTGAACGCAGCACCAGAACTTTTAGCGCTATTATAATTCTACCTTTTGAAAGAAAAGGCTACCTTAATCCTTTCAAATAACTGCCATTTTGCTTTTCTTTATATCCCTTTAAAAAGCCAAGGTATCTTATCATTCTCTTTCGTTTAATTCTCATACAAAGTGTACTTTCACTTTTTTGCATCTCTGGTTAATTGCAGGATGTTATCTATATTAATCCCATTCAGGAAGAACTGATAACTTCGCTTAGAAAAAAACAGATGAAAACTTTGCATAAATTGCTTAGCACAAAGTTAATCGTATAATGCAAAGAATAAAGAGGCTCTAACAGCTATTATACGACTTATCAGCTTCCCTAAAAGGGTCAGTTGCTATATTTTAATAAGACTAATTAAATACCTTAACAATGTCATTGAAACTTCATGAATCTTTCAATAAATTACAACCTTCCTCTACATGTTTTCATTTCTTAATCTCACTTAAAATGCAAAGAACTATATAAGAAACCAAGAGACACTTAAGAAGGCCTCTCAGTTAATTCTGATTAAATGGGTTAAGTGAAAAGAATAAAGACTCCAGTGACCCCTGACAATTAAAATTATAGCCCTTTATCACAGCGTTAATCCTCTTATTCAGTACTTTCCACAGATGCCTTTTTCTTTCAGGTTGTACTTCATACATCTTCTCAGAAGGTCCTTTTACATCTGCAGATACATTCTGACACTGAAGCAGCAGACACCAGTGCCAGGATTCATACGGGGCGGGGGCGGGGGGGGCCCTGACTGCACTGACGCCAAGATGTCAGTGGTCCAAGCACCGACACTAGAGAACGCACTGAGTTAAAAACGCCTCTTCAGTATGAATACTGCTTCTGATGAACCAACTAAAGACTCTTTATTTACCTCATTTCATAAAATGAAAGCGCTTTATTCCTGCACCTCACCCCCACCCAATGACAGGCCCTACTGTGGCAAACTTTTCCACTTCAGCACTTAGTGATGGTCAAAATCTTATGTCACTAGGATTCAACTTACTAGATCCAATGACTTTGATCCCGTTTGCTGAGGTGTATGTTGATTTCAGAGAGGAAGACAGAGGTACGGCATGCTTTAAGACTCAAGACTGCCCAGGTTCCGATCCTACTCCTGCACCCAGTTATGTGAACTTCACGATTTAGCCTTTCCGAGACTCAGTTTCCCCATCTGTACAATGGACAAAATGATACCTGCCATGTGCTGAACACCAGCCCTGAGCGAAAGCTGGATGCAACGATCGCTCAGTTTTTCTCACTGCAATTCCTCTAACACAGTTCGTGCCCTAGGAAGACTGGACATCCTCATTCAGAAAAGGACTGATTAAACAGGGAAGCCACAGTATCAGCTCCATCGACCGAAAGCACAGTCTGCCTGTTTTAAAATTCGCATCTGTGAAGACACCGACCACAGAACCCAGAGTCCCCCTCCTAGCTACACACTAACGCCCATGTACCAATGTCTACGGCAACGTGACTTCTCACAGCCGAAGACAAGAAACAGTCCCACAGTGCAACCGGGGAATGGACGAACGGGTACATCCATACAACAGAATAAGGATTACCAATAAGAAAGACACACCACTGACAGGTGCCGCCGCGTAGACGAGTGCGTCCCGCACGCGCCGCGCTGAGGGAAACAGCGAGCCGAGAGCGAAGCGTGCCATGCTGCCGCACGTCTGACGCGATTCCAGGAACGGGTGGGGAAGGGCCTGACGACGCAGGGGAGCATGAGAAGTCTGGGATGACAGCACTGTCCCGATCGCAACCGTGGTGACTCCGTAACTGAATGCATGTTAAACTTCACAGACTTCTACATCAAAAGCACTACATTTTTAAAATTAAAAAAATTCTCGTCTTTTGGAAGAAGTGTTTTCGGGCACTTTATAATAAAATAAGGCCCCTTCCAAAGTTATCTTAAAAATGTATCTAAACAGAACTGTGGGTCTTCAAAGACTCCCAGAAAAATAAATATTTTTAAAAAACTGGTGTGTTTCGCAGGATGCATCACTAGAAACAGGCCGGAAATCTTCTTGGCACAGACAGGAGTTCAAAGACCTTGAAACTTTTATGTTCTCGTGCACATTTCACGGGTTGAGTTATTAAATAACGGATGGGCAACCTGTACTCAGAGGTGAGTCTACTACACACGGCATTGTAGGTACCTGGGCGGTGGCGGGGATCTGGGAAAGGGTTTCATTTCAATGTAACAGTTTTACTCAGCCAAACATTAAACAAATCAGCTTATCACACACTTTCACAGTGTGACTATTATTGTATAAGAAAACTGATTTACGTACGGCTTCCTAGAGTTATTAGCGTGTATCCCCACCTACCCTCGCTGTACCCGGCACACGCAATGTACGCCGGCAGGACCGCAGTCCAGTGGACGGGGTATGCACCTTATAACCACCATGTTTAATAGCTGGTACCACAGTGTTTAGCTGCTCCTGCTGCAGATGGGAATTCACTGATATGATTAAATTTGATGGTATGATAATGTATGGTAATCATAATTAATCAGAAACCCACCAGCAAATGGAGGATGTTGGGTATTATGTCACCCGCATTTTAAACTGCATTCTCTCCCGGCGAGCCTGACAATATGTGACAGCTAGAAGGGTCTCGTCCCACATTCGCCTGCTACTACTCATAGATAGATCTGATAGGAGAAAATGCCCATCTTCCCTTCCCTGCCTTAAGTGCTAATAATTACAAGGCATTGCAGGCAAATAGTAAAAACGAGAAGGGTTCGAACGAAAGACTTTTTTCCTAGATGGAATAAAGTCTGGATTCACATCTGCAAAGGCTATAATCAGAAAGAAATGTAATTTGATGCAGCAGTCTCATCAAACATGATTTGCATGAAACGCCATATAAAACACATTCAGTAACTGTCAATCACCACCACCTGATACCAGGCACCCCGTCACATGGAGACAGAATGCAGTCGGGCCTACCTGCGAGGCGCTGTGACTGCACAGCGAACGCAAATGAAAATCTCATTTACGTGGGTCCACTTAGTAATGTAATTGCTAAGAAGACTTGTTTATACTTAAAAGTACCGTCTTTTTTTTTGTTTGTTTTTAACATTTTTTTTGTTTTAATTTAAACAAAGATCACTAAGAATTATTTGGCAAACTACATGGTACTTCACTGGCTACCCTGGAAATATCAGCATTGACCCAACACACCAACGCAGAATGAATGACTGCGTAGGTTTTAAACTACCCTCCGTGAAGGACCTTTACGACACGAGGGACTCGGCAGCTATGACCATACTTCAAAACGGCGACCACTGACGCCGAAAACAGATGAGGTCCGCAGACCCTCAAAGCAACACCTCACAATGAAATATCACTCATCAACATTTTAGTGTTATTTTACTTTTTAAAGTGAGTAAACTTTAAAAATAAACATCTCTTTGAGTACAAATACTAACTGAAAAATATACTCATAGATAAGAAAAGGATTGTGTATTAACGGTAGAAACATCAAAGGTGCCTCTGTGGAAAGAGAAACCTATCAGACTACTTAACATGTAAACAAGACGTCTGGAATTAAAAACAGAATTCAGACAAACAAAAATAAAAGCTTACTCGCATAGAGTATACACTAGCCTTCCCATCCCCCCTGCCCTACAAAAACAAACAACAAACTGTTCTGTGGATCCCATTCAAAGGTCCTGACTTGAAGGAAAGTGGACCAGGGACTGGTGGGTGGCTCAATGGCAAGACTGAATGGGACAAAAAGGAGCTGACGTGGCAGGAAGAACAGTCCCTTAGACAGCACCTCGAACTCCTAAGGAACAGGCTCACTTCCTGTGCCAGTCAGCTCTTGTAAGTACTCACCACCTTAAGCACCGAAATAAAGTTCCATCCGGCAGATTTATATTCTGATATGAAAATGAATATGGAAAAGATGCATTCTAATATACTATCGATTGAAATGTATTTCCAAAAAAAAGATTCGTAACTCTGATTTGCAGAAACCAAACCGAAGTCACCCTGGGAATAACAGTCTGAGTGACAAGAAACTCTGAAGGCAGCACTACCGGCTGTATCCATGGCGGAGCTCCAGTACGTGACTCTGACTCGTAGACGGTGCCTAGATTATAAAGCGCCTCACAGAGCTCCGGAGGCCAGGGCGCAGGGGACGGAAGCTCACCTGGCCGGACGCATACGCCAACGCAGCCAAAGCAGCGACGGCTCAATGCCAAGAGCTAAAGCAGCAGTTTCTAAAATGATCAAAATAAGGACCCTTTTCTTGAGTTTGACATTTAAATAGTTGTTTTAAAACCTGTTTATTCAATTCTTTAAATGGAGTTCATTAACAGGCTATTAAAACATTTGTTTTGCTATATTAACTATAGCCCAGTATACCATATTTTGGCCTAAGATTTCGATCTTTAAGCTAATTTTAAACAATTCTATGAAAACTGGTGTCTCATATTTGGTGGCTTAGAATTCTGTGATTTTTAATTGAAGAACTGAAGACATCATCATTTATCACAAATTCTAGGCTAAATACCAGTTCTAAATTAAGAATCTCTCAAGTCTTCATAAAACTGGCAAACGAAATGGACTATCACGAAAGTGAAGTTTGTCAGTGTTGGGAAGAGAAGCGGTACCTTCACATGAACACCAATCCCTTTGAAAGCGGGAAGTCTAGAGGCCCCTGTGTCTGTCCACCCTTTCTGCTCTCTAGTCAGCGGGGGAGAGCTGAATTTCTGTAGCGTTAAATGCAAACTCACATACGCACCCTTGAAAACAACAAAAAGTAAAAAAATAATATGTGCCCTTCCCCACGTTACCCATTTTATGGAGCTCCTGATAAGCGGCAAGGTCAGCTGATACCACATTCCATGTACACTCACTCGACTAGCGTCAATCTGCACCCTCTGGGCCGAGGCCCAGGCCCAGGCCCAGGGCGGCTCCACTGGGCACAGCGTGACGGGGCACAGCCCGAGCCAGGCACTCACGCGGTGCGCAGCATGGCGCTGGCGGCGAGAGCGATGGGAGTCACTGACGGGCTCAGGCCGGGGGGAGGCGAGATCACAGTCGACGTCGCCCGCTCGTGCCCAGCAGGTGCCTGCAATTTGCACGCTGTGTGTGCCACACAGGCACGGCGACTCACACGCGCCCTGCGACGAACCCGCAGCGAGGCTCCCCGCCCGAACGCTTGTTCCTTTCACAAAACAAAATTCGGCTGAACACTGACCGTACACCCGTCCCCGCTGCAAAGTACCAGGCCCACAGGGCACTCCGCCAGCGGCCAGAGAGCTCCAGCTTTCAGCCATTACGATCCTGTCTTCTCTGGTTCTGCAATTTTACTCAGGGGAAACTGGCTCAAGGACTCAAGCTGGGCTTCACGTAACTGCGTCTGGGTCACCTGATGGTTCAGGTACTAGCTCCGCGCAGAGCACTTGGCCTGAAGGAAAACTCATGGGATGTTCACCGAACTATGTGTACGTTAACAGCAACTGAGTTTCATCTAGTCGTAGAGAAGGAAAAAAGAATTCTACTCAAAAAAAAACATGGCCCAAGTAAAGCACCGGATGGCCTAGAATTAATCCCCCTTCTAAAAATATTCTGATAGACTTTTAAAAAACATAATACTGCTACTGTATTTTTTAAAAATTGATTCCATGTCTATTTCCTCCAAAGGAGACTGATTATAGAATCAGAGCACCACATTATATCGATCTATGTATTATATATTAGATATCTATATATTATACAGAATTAGAGAACGCATTTCCAAGTTCACTGTAGCTTCAGGTTAAGATCTAGCATTTGAGACCTTAAAAAAGATACATGTTAAATAGCAGTAAATAAGAGCAAAAAAAGTATTTCTCAAATGATATCACCCACGTGACTAATTTCTAGCCCAACTGTTTCCTATCATCCATGCACACTTCTGGGCTCAAAAACAGTAAGACAAAACAGACATCTTGCAGAAATTCCGCCAAATGCAGTTCAACAATATTTACTGTCCTCAGACTGCTGTGGAACTTAAAATAAGTTCAATCTCTCACAACAAACATTCTCTTATTATCTTCTGGTAACATACTCAAGCATGAGGTTTGCTTCTTCCAGTATCAGATACAATTATATGTGCCCAACTAGAAAATACGAGCTGATGAAAATTGCAAACGGTTATTCTAATTTTATATTAGTAAACACATTTTTACAATTATACTAATTAATACGAGATTGCTTTTCTTAACCTACGCTGCTTTTTCACATCAAAATTTATCGCTATAAAACAAAACATGAAAAAAGTCCAAAAATAAATTTAACAAAGATGCTCAACACATATGCTTTTTGCTGAGTACTCAAAACGTTAGTGCTTTATAATAACTAGCAGTTAAACTACTCCACTAGAAGAAATATATCTAATGATGAAACTCATACAAGCTTATCCTGGGGTAATAAATTAATAAATCTTAGCTATTTGGACAAGTGCTTCGAATAGGAAATTGTACTCAAGAAATATCACCTAATTTTTAAAAAATAGTTTTTAGAACTTGAGGAGTAAAGAAAAAATTAGCTAATGTGAGGGAATGAAACCAGTGAGAATCAGTTTCAGAAACCACATTATAATTCACAATAACTATAAGTCAAAGTTTCTAAAATAACTCGACCTTAAATCCAATACTGACTTTCATCGCCTGACTACACATCTAGATCCTTCATTAAAACCTTTCTGTGAAATGCCATATATAAATATATTTATTGAAGTAGCAAAGCTAGATCAAATAAGTCATTTAGGTATTAATGCTTGGTCTAAACAAAAACTACATTTGTTTTGCATACAAATAATATTAAAATTTTATTGTCTGGTCTACTGTCTGTCCACATTGTTTTTAAAAAGAACCTGCCCTCACTGATTTAATAAAACCACGAATCAACTACAAATCAAACCAAAAACTCAAATAAACAAAGTTTGAATATTTGATTACTTGGACAGATACAACTATTTAATGGACCTTTTTCTTCTAGGTAAGACATCTTAGAAGAATGAATAAAGTTATGGAAAGTGTGCGTTAAAATATAAAACCAGTGGCTCGTTAAGACTTTTGAGGGTTTTTTTTAAACAAGGAGAGATCTCAACATTATTCCCTAGAATTTCATACACATACCCACGTGTACACAAACGCACATGTGCTCATCCACATGCATACACACTGTAATAAAGCAAGGCCCTTCCTCACTTAATGTAAGGCAATAATAAAAGCAAAATCCATATTCTTTTAAGATGAAAAACATTCCACTGATGATCCTGATTCAACAATTTTACAGTTAAACAAAATTAATTCCATTCTCAAAAACCCACTGACCTTAAGCTTTTAACAAACATTTTCCACTGCAAAAATTATGGTCAATATTTACAAATCCTTAAACTTATATTTAGCGGGACCCATTTATATTTGCTGTATTAATATTTCTTAGTAAATGTGTGCTCATCTCTCTCGGAGCAGAAGGTGCAGCTGCTACTCACTGGGTATCTCTGGGGTCCCACGGCAGGTCTCGGCGGGCTCGGAGCAGGCAGCAAGGGCACTGCAGAAAGACACCTCTCGTTACAAACAGTTCACTCCCCATCCAAACCCACCAGAAAAGGGATACCACACGCTAAGTTTAATGTAAACTGCATACGATGTGTATGTACCATGTATAAACTATACTACGTTTACACTCAAGCTAAGTGTGGGCTGGTTTCACCGTCCCATAAAGCAAGAGAAGAGGGCAGAACTTTCTGTCTTTGTCATACAAGCAGAGGCTGAAATTGTGATAGTGAATTCTTATTTAGAATTAAAATATTTCGCAACAGAAGACACTATTCCTCTCAAATAAAAAACCTGCTTTGTTTTTCGCACCCATATCCAGGTCATCCAGCCTACCAAATCCTAGCTACATTTCCTACTCCAATCAAATACAGATTGAGATCTAAACCCTCTCGCATCATGAAAAAGCGAGGGCTGGGGGGGCGGGGGGACTGGAGCAGGCAGAGAGCAGGGACCACACAAGTCCGTGGTACTGTTACAGAGAACCTGAGCCGAGGCTTTGTCTGTTGTTTGATTTGTCCCATGGATCTACAGAAGAACAAGGAACCAAATCGTTTTAAAACAGACATTCTATACCGAGGAAGAAACCAGATCTCAGTTTCACATCCTCTGGCTAAATCGGATGTGTTTAAACTATTTAAAACTTATGTGATCACTGATCTTGATCTTGGAAGGAAGAAAATCACCAGAGCGGTGACCACTGCATCTTCCGCTGCAGCGTATGGCTGGGTGCATCTCGGCAGCTCTCGAGTGTCAGGCACCACGGGCTGAACTGTGGCCCCCTCCCAAATTCCTAACCCTGGTAACTCAGACCGTGACTGCATTTGCAGGGAGGGCCTTTTTTTAAAAAGGTAATTAAGGTAAAATGAGGCCATGTGGGTGGGCTTAAGCCAATAGGACTGGCTAGTGTCCCTAGAAGGGACTATGACACAGACATGCACAGAGGAATGACCAAGTGAGTATAGAGCAAGAATAATAACTTAAAAATTAGAAATGTAATTATATAATATTAAAAATACAGCATATTTTTAACTTCAGAAATTTCCTGTAAATGAAAAATACAGGAATGATACAACGTAAAAGTCAATCAAAATTACTTTAAAAACAGAGTGCTGAGATAAACTAATTTTTATTTACTACGATTACTCAAGGAATTCCATACACTAAGCCTTGTAATTAGCATCACACTTCCACCCGTCCAACTTAAAGTGACAGTGTGTATGGGCCTATGCGACTGCTTAATCAAAGGCAACGTGTGACTGAAAGAAACTTACTTTGATGAAATTGTCTGAAAGGCAGGAGTCGATCCCTCTCTTGAGCATCTAATCCAATGAGTCAGAATTTCAAAATGAGAGTGGGTCAATTTGCAAGACTTTATATATAAAACAGGATCCAGCCCCTAATTCTACACAGCTAGAATTAATTCTGAAAGGCGCTGGGGTACATCAATTACATACTTAATGTAAAATATCAAATTGTGAAGCATAGAAAGAAAAAAAACTAGACCACCTGACTTCAAAAGATTAGTATAAAAGGAAGAAAAAAACTACATGTTAAACAATGCGAAGACAGCGTTTCTAAAACAAAGTATCAGATAGAAAATGCCCAGATCATCACAAAAACGTACCACTTACTTTCATTTAAACTGGGGGTTTAAATATCAATTCCTATCAAATAATTCCAAGGGAAAAATGTTAAGTCTCTTGAACTGGGGGCAGCAAGAGCTAGAGACCCAGGAGGGATCTCTGGGAAGGAATCTGATTATGATTAAGAGATTTCTCACTCAGAAGCCTTCTGATGGCTGGCACTTAAAAAAAAAAAAACCTATAAAAGCAAGAAGAGAAAGCAAAAAAAAGAATAAAAATTGACAGGGGAGCACGTGAGAACAGGTGTGGTTGGGGCAGAGGAGAAGGCTGGCCCAGCCAGAGCGAATGCCCAGGCGGGTGCGAACGGCCCTTGCGGGGCGCTGCGCCCCAGGCCTGCAGGCGGAGAGACGACTGTCGCCGCCTGCTTCCCTCTGTGCTCGGACAGAAGGGAGCTGAAAATCTGCGCTGCTAACGGACCACACCAGCGGAACCTGGCTCGCTGCATGTTCGATATTTAAAATGTGCATCGTCTGTTGGCCCATGTATTTAATGGACTAGACTGAGTTTCCTTTCGTTGCAACAGTTGTAATGGTGAAAATCTGAAGTTAAACTTCCACCGAAACCGGTTAATTATAATACGATGGAACACACTTCAGCCTCGAAAGAAAACATGTGCCATCGGGAAAAGACACGCATCTGTTGTCAATTTTGACAAAGCAGTTTTTTAATGTGCCTTCTCACTGCCTCCGGCTCCAAAAATCACGGGGTCATCTGTCTCCACGTGCAGGGGACAGCTAGACACTCAGCCTCTCAAGAAGCACTGTGCTCTCTACTTCAGCCCGTTCACTAACTAGTGAATAAACAGCCACTCCAGTGTTCGGGACGTACGCTCAGCAAGGACAACTGTCGCTCTCTCCTGCGTCAGCGTATCTCAAGATCAAAGGTGTGTCAGAGAGAAGGACCGTGTGTGTGGCGGGCACTACGGCATCGGCTCAGTGATGAAAAGCAGCTCAGTTGCTTCTAAGGGCTCAAGAGCTGTCGCCAGGAAGCCAACTCGTAGTGAGCGCATCCCGCCTTCCACACGCGGGAGGCCGGTCCGGGCCAGGCACCAGGCACGCTGCTCTCGTGCCTGGAGGGCACTGTGGGGTCTCTGTAGCGCTCCCCCCTTCTCTGTGCTCTCACACCGTTGTTCATTAGGCTACGCGAAGCTGTGAGCCTTACCAACGGCCAGTTTTCCTTCGACTTTACAAGGAAATACACAAAACAGATGCTGACATCAGTAAAATTCCTCCAACAGACTAGATTCCCTGCAGCTGCGTGTGCAGGAACGCACTGAGCACAGGGCCCCCTGCACGCACTGTCCCCCCCCGCACGCATGTGTCGGTCCGTCCACCTCGCAGCTACTGAAGGAGATGCAGGCAGCGTGCTGGCTGCAGGGACTACACTGTGCGGGCGGCAGCCATGCAGCCTGCCCAGGGAAGCTCGGAGCCCCTGGAGAGGGCGCGGCCACTGAGTGAGTCTAAGACAGGTACGGGACAAGCAAGTGGGTGAATCAGGGGACTGGGGACCCACAGGCACTAAAGCCACTCTGACTCTCCCTCCCGATCTCCTACAGTGTCTCGAGGATGCTAACCTCCCCCTGACACACCCACGGCCAGCATGCCACTGTCACGGTCCTCTGCTGCAAGGCCACAGCCCCATTTCACAGTGCCTACAGGCCACTGGCCTGCCCTGCACCCCAAGTCCTACTTCGGGCTGCTCCCCAAGATGCAAACTTCTCAACCACACCCTTTGGAATTCCAAGTTCACCGTCACCAGAAGCCATGACGCCCTCAGCCTGTCCCCTTCTCATGCTAATGGAAACCTAGCTCTCCCGACATGCGAGGCGGGTTTTGTCTCAGCCCTCCTCCTGCTGGCTCTGAAGGTGGTGGGGCCTTCCTGGCCCCGGGTCCTGTCTGCATCTCCTGTCACCTGAAGACACCACCCACCACCTGTTGCTGTCCACCTCTTGCTCCACTACTGCTCACGTGCCTCAGAGGCCAGCTCCCAGCCCACCAACACCAGCAGTGCCCTGTCCCTCGTCTTGGCAGAGACGATGCTTCTGGCACCCTACCTCTCAGGTCCCCATCCTCCGTCCCTCTGGGCTCAGCTCTATCCCAAGGCTGGTCGTCGTCAGTGACCCACCTTTCCGCAATCGCTATGCAGCCCCCTTCTTCCCGCTACATGGTCTCCCTTTCCACGTCGCTCGCTGCAGGACCCGACTTGCCCCATCATCTGCCCCTATAAAGATGTCCGGTTACCCCCTTTCCACACCCTGCAGGCCCGTTACCACGCTGCCTTCCGTGCTCCCTCAAACACCACCACCATCTGCTGCTCTGCCAACACCTCGACTCCAGCACTCAACTGTCTGGACCACACCTGACCAAGGACACTGACTGGTCTGACTAAGTTCATGACAACGGCCTCCACCACCACCGTCCTGGCACTGGGCACCGGGCCCGGGAAGGACATACTTCTCCCTCACCTGCACTGGCTGTTTCCCTTCTCAACTAGCTGCTAGTTTTTCCACTTTAAAATGAAACGCTTCCTTTCAAACTCACTTCCTCCCACCAATCACCACCGACCTCTGCTGTAGCAGAGCGCCTTGGAAGACCAGCGACACGTCACTCTCCAGGTTCAGTGCCCCGCTCCTTCCCAAATCCCCCTTGGCAAGGCGCGTGCCTCTGCCACTTCACCAAAGCCACCCTGTCAAACGCCCCAAGGCCCCTACTGCTAAGTGCACTCTCCACTGACCGGTCAGCAGTGGGTCCCTCCTGCGGGCCCTCGGTGGCCACGTTCTTCCCCTGCTCCTTGTCTCTGCCGTTCCCCGTTCCCTCCTTCCCTCCTATCATAGCCCCGCCCCAATGCTGACCCGATCACCCCAGGTTCCAGGCCGTGGTCTCTCCCACACGGCAACATCCCTTCTCTAGGCCTCTCACTGGGCGGAGGCTCTAGATCCATCTAGGTGCCAACAACCCCCCAATGTGTACCTGGAGCCCAGAACCCATGTCTGAACTCATGCCACCTGCCTGCCTGACATCTCCGCCTACGTGTCTAGCCAGCTCCTCAACTTCATCCAGGACAGAACTCTGGTCTTTCCTCGACCCCTGCTCCCCACCGCCAGGTGATGGCAGCCCCCCCATCCCCGGTGCTCGGGCCCCTTGGCGTCATTCCTGCGCTCGCTCACGTGTGCGTGCGCGCTCTCTCTCTCGTCCCACCTGCCACCAAATCCTGGTGGGTCCGTCTTGAATCGCAGCCAGCATCTGGCCACTCCACACTGTCGCTGCTGCCACCTCATCTGAGCCGCTGCCGTCCATTACCGGATGTCGGTTAAGTACGTCCCAGCCAGGTGCCTGGCTTCCAACCTCGTCACCCTATGGCCACTCTCACCTCAGCAGTGAGCACAACTCTCTGAAACACGAGCCGATGGCGTCAGGCCTGGGCCACCCTCCGGCCAGCGCGTGTTTCGCTCGGAGGGAAGCCGGAGCCCTGCGCGGCCCAGGTGCTCACATCCTCTCTGCTCATCATCTCCTTCTGGTCACCTGAACTCGCAGGCGTGGTCTCACCTGAACTAAGACCCTCTGTTCCTTCTGACTCCTCTGCCTGGAATATTCTCCGCTGAAAAGGGCATGCCACCAGCTCTCTGGCTTCCACCTTGTACACCGGCAATGAAGCCAACTCCACCCGCGTCCGCCCTGTCACTGCGTTTGCATCCTGTCACATGCCGCACAACAACTAACGTGCCTGCTGCTCACTGACCGCCTGACTGCAGAAGCTTCGTCTGTTTCGGTCACCCCCGTATCTCGGTGCCTCAGACAACAAGTGCGCTCAACAGAGGCCTGAGGGGACCCACTCCGCAAACACCCCGCCAGGGCGTCTGGAGAGGCAGTGCTACCCTCGCCACGATGCCTCTGCTTCCCTCAAAATTCGGCACCTTCTACTCAATTAGGAAAAAAGACACAGCCGCGTCCCTGAGGGCAGGCGGGCGGGCCTCCCGGAAGCCAAGTCGTCCTGACAGACCTGAACGGGGCCCGGTGGCTTTACGACCGCGAAGGACACACGTACCTTGAACGGGCGCCACCACGGCCCCCTTGAAGTGGGGGTTTATGTGTATGTTCTTGGGCTGCTGCGGGGTCACGGGCGGAGGGGTCATCATCACCCTCGGGGCCTCGATCTGGGGCGGCATGTGCAGCCCCTGCGGAGGGGAGGGGTGGTGCGGGTGCTGCAGAGGCAGCAGTGGCTGCAGCGGCTGCTGCTGGAACAGGCTTCTGATCGGCTGCTGCGGCGGGGGCGGCGGCGGCGGCGGCGGCTGAGGCTGCGGAGGAGGAATCAGTCTCGGCGAGTGTGTCTAAAACCACAGAAAGACAAATTCACAGATATCAACACTGAGAAGCCACGTCGGCGACTGCTGACCCCGGCAGAGACGCGCGCTGGTCCCACAGGACGCTGGGATTTCGCAGCTCACGGGAGCAGCTGCGGGGCCGGCGGGGAGCAAAGCAGCGCCGCCTGTTCCAGAGGACCGCCCCTTCCCACGCGAGCCGGCCCCACGCCGCGCGTGGATGCGACAGACGGCATCCGCCCCCGGCCCACCAAGCCCAGCCCGCCCTGGACCGCGCAGGAAGCAGGGAAGAGAGGGCCGCGCACGGAGGGTGCTGGTGCGGGTGGACAGGCGGACCGACACGCGGCCGCGTACACCAGGGACGCCAGCGTGGTTCCCGCCGGAGAAAGGACGGGGGAAGGCGCAGCGTGGAGCGCGTGCGCCGAAGCGCCGAGGCCCAGGGCCACTGTCGGACAGTCCCAGGGAGCCTGCAACAGGGTCCTGGCCGTCCTCCTCCTCCTACACGACCGTCGTGGAGAGCTAAAGAGCCGGAGCTGACCTAGAGGGAACCTGATGGCCCAGGCCTGCTTGTGGCCACGAGTCAGACCGGCCACACACAGCAGAGGCAGCAGCAAACTCCCCACCAGCCCCGAGCACAGCGAGCTGCTCCCCCGAGCAGGACGCCAAACTGTGGCGGCTCCTGAATCCCCTGCAGGGTCTGTCGTCCCGCCACACGCAACGTGCACGGTGAGGAAGCACGTGACGGGGACCTCGGCTACCTCACTCGCCGGTGAACACCAGACAGCGCAGTAACTGACGTCGGAGCGCGCCCGAATGGAACCGAGTGCGCGCACGACGCAAGGTCGCGTACCCGAGGGCATCAGAAGTTTTAAGTACATCGTGGGTCTTGGACGGCACAGCTAGGGGCCCGCGGGCTGTCCGTGTGGAGAGCGACAGGGCAGCGAGGAAACGAAATCAGAGCTCGCAAGAGGGCAGGGCGAGAGACTCAGCCGCGTGGGGATGGCAGGTGGCGGCAAGGACGACATGGCTGAGCCATGATAAAAGGAGGACAGAGGACAGAACCTGAGAACAGTCAGCTGACGGAACAGGAGAGAAGGAGGCAGCCCGAGAAGATGAGCGAGGACACCCCAAACCTCAGGCCCCAAATCAGAGGCTCAAGAAAGGGGCGCTCACTGGTGACGCCCAAGGCCCCAGAGCACAGTGGGACCAGAAAGGACAAGGGGAGGGGGTGATTCCGAGAGCTCACGCAGGACAGGGCGAAGGACACGGTCCAGACTGAACGAGGAGACGGACAGAAGCCAAGACATGGGCAGAGAGCGTTCTTTCCAGAACGCTGGGCCTGGGGCTGGGGAGGAAACAGGGTCACGGGCGGTTGTGATCTGGGGCGGACACAGGTCGGAGTGAGGGGACGTTCAGGGCAGACAGTTTTGACCTCGTCAGTAAACTGCCATTCTAAAGGGCACTGACTCGCGAGACGGGAGCGGCGCCTGCAGCCCCGAGAGGCCGGGCTGGGTCGGCCCTAGTCTCGGCCTTGATCTCGGCCCCAGGCTCGGCCCGCTCACAGGGAGCTCTGGGGCCATGTCAGCCGGAAGATCCAGAGAGCCACCTCGCTGTGGGGGGCTTGGGTGACTCACTGGGAAATCTCACAGCGTCCCCTGGCCACTCGGCTCACCCCTGAAGGAGGCCGGCGGGCAGTCCCCTCACTGTGGGTGACAACACGGGAGCTTGGCTACGGTCCTGGACCGTGGAAACACGATCCCACAAAAACAGGTCTCCTGTGTGCCTGCTCCCCCCAGGACGCCAAAATGGCCACACCGGCCGCTCGACACATGCCGCATGCAGGCTGGGGCCGCACACGGGGCCGGGACGCAGGACGGGGCAGACGAGGAAGGCAGGCCAGCCTTCGCGAGGTCAGTGGCACCTCGGCCTGTAATGGCGGTGGGAACGCGCGCAGACGAGCCCAGCCGCGAAAACCACCGGTCCCTCCAGGCTGGGATCGGCCACCTACCTCTGGGCCCCTCCTTCCCGTCACAATGGGATTCTCCCGTTAAAACAGTAAATCGACTTCTCCACTTTCGCCATTTCACAGACGAGCGCCTCCTAAACCTAGCATTTCTACACAGAAGCAAAGTGCTTTTCCCTTAAATTTGGATAAAAATGTAGGAGAGACATAGACTCAGTGGACCCAACACAATCACTACAATTCCTGCCGTGCTGCTGAGACGTCTCGTCTTTCAAATACAGGGAAATTAAAAGTAGGCCAAAATTACAAGTATATGCTTTATCCCTAAACTATGAAAAATGTTTATGGCTAGGATAAGACAACCCCATTTTTATGGATAGAATATGGTAGTTACTCTAAGAGGAACTGGTGTACTTAAGGAAAAACCTACGGTAAACAGGACAAAGAAAAAAGCATTTTTATAAAATAAACGATGACTGCCGAGATTCTGGAGGTAATAAATCCAGTCCTGAGGGTGGTGCTCTGGGGAGAAGCGCTCCTGCACGAGCAGAAGTTAAAAGCAAGGCTCCTCTGCGGTCCTGTCGCCTAAGGAGGCAGGGCTCATGATTCCCTGCTCCACAAGCAGCCGTGTACACAATGAGTTCTCGCTCCCCAGATAACAGGGAAGAGAATTTACAAGACCGCAGATAACATCCTGTTACAGACTATAAAGAAACTTTAGCCACTAATCCTATCAGTAAACTGTAATACTAGACTAAGCAATAAACGCAAAATGCGATACCCACGAAAGCACGTTTCCGTCTGACCGGAAGTTTGAGGCGATCACAATGAAACTGTCAACATTACCACGACGGGAGGCTGAGTGGGCAGCAGGGCAGGCCTGTGGTCTTTCATCCGTCCCCTGTCACTGTTCTCTCTCCTCTGGTCCCCCAGGCCACGACACATCAGGGAGCCTCCTCTCCTTCCGCCCCGCCGTGAGCCGTAGCGGCCCTGCTTGTGCTGACGCTCCCGTTCTTCGAACTCGAGCAGCGCCGCTTTGGCTTCCGCTGAAAGCTCTAGGTGAAAAGATGCACACATGTTAGGTACATAAAAGAGTCGGAACAGACTCACAGGGAGGAGACAGGGCAGTACGTGACACGGAAGCTCTGGGGCAGCGAGTGCTTCGCCCACAGCAAGTAACTGAGCTAGCAGGACAAACGGGACACAATCGCGACACCCACGTCCACTGTGAGACCTGCTCAAGGACGGCACGCTTTCTCCCGGAATAACATCCGAGTGCCTCCTGTACAAATAAACGAAAGTGTTTCCATTTGAGGCCACGGAATGTTCTGAGGGGAGCGAAAACGAAGAGGCTGGTGCTGTACGTAACAGCCGCCCGCTGCCCGCCACCCGCCACCCGCAAGCTGTGGGCGGTCGCCATCGTTTCTCCCACCCACCGCAGACGACGGCACTCGACACCTGGCTCCGCCCGCCCTACACCGGTACGATTTTCTTACTGAAACCGGTAGATTATTAATGCACGGTGGCACAGGGACAAAAAGAATATAAAACAAATTCCTGACTCTTCTGATTTTAAAACAAAACTATTGATGAAATCATTCTGTAGTCAAAGTTAATTTCATAAAGAATGGAAAACTCATTTAATACTCTTATCATTTCAAATTCTCAGATTTAGCAGAAAAATAACACTTGACTGTGTGAAGACGTGCATGCACTGATAGGGAAGGCTGAATACCAAATGACAGCAAAGTCACATGAGAAAAAGCCCTCGATGCAAATGTCTGTGGGGCCCCCGGAGGTGCCCGCCTGTCCGACCCATGCTTTAGGGGTACAAAACACACACAGACGCTGGCCCTAAGAAACTTTAGTTGACACATTATTCTAAATTCCTAAAAGAAAAAAGCTGACTTATTCAAATATGGTTCCTTTATTTGAGAATACTGTCTACTGTGGTAAGTTATCTTACACAGATAAACGAACATCTTCTAGAGATTTCACCACATTCTGAGAAGCTCGCCGACGCCTTTTCCACAGTGAAGGGTGCATTTTAGATCTTGCCAGTCTGTCTCCTACCTTGGATGCCATCGTCATCGCCAAACTCTTCCTACATCTCTAAGCCACATTTCATTTTCTTGAAATTGTTTCTATGGCATTCCCCTCCCCTTCAAATGAATCCAGACCCCATTTGAAAGAAATTTAATCTCTTAACGAGCGCAGACTTTTACTCCAATCTTGACTACATGATTGGTTCACACACACATTTTATGTGGTGAATCAGCAATTATTTTTCTAGTGGTTCTAAGTGTCAAGATTAATTTCACCAACCCCGGTAATAAAATGGTTTCAAATGACATCTTTAATCAGCAAGTAAAAATGCCTTCTTCCAATTGAGACAAGCTGTCACAAAAGGTCACCAAAATATGACAGGATGGAAATTACATGTGTAACTTCAACTGAAATGTTAATTTCCCTTTAAGTGTTTTCTGAACTATGTCCAGATCTTTAAAGCAGAGAGCTATAGCTCAATGTAACAAAGTTTTACACTGCACTGAACCTGTCTAAACTGTGCTTAAGAAAAACATACATACAAATAATTTTACAATAGCTGGACTAATATGTAATGAATATTTATAAAACACAGTTTATTTGGCAAAATAAAAACAACAAATGATAGTCTGAGTTTTTTACAAGATAACTAAGTCAAGAAATTTGTAAATCCTTACAAGTGCAAGGACCACTGTGTAGACTTAGGACAGTATTCTACTGCTGGGCACTAGCGATCTCGAACTGTTTATGACCTGATGAAAATGTTTTTCCCATAGACCCTGTGCTTTAAACAAAATTAACTTAGGACATTAGTTAAAGAGGACATTATGTGGGTATCACAACAATATTCTATAGGCTAAAGCAATAAAACAATTTAACATAATACGTATGCCAGTGAAACACAATATTGAAAAATCCAGAAACCTACTCATAGAAAATGGAAAAAAACCTAACTGAAATAAAGTCTTTCATGTGTTGCTTGTATTGCTTGTTTCAAAGAGAATCTGGGGTCTACCTCCTCAGGCAAAAGAACTGGCAGCTCTGAACTTTTGAGCTGACACGTTACGGAAACTGGTCAATGACACCCACTTTTTAGAAATGGCATTTGACATTTCCACTGAAATTTCCAGTGAAAAATTTCCAATGAAAATAAATCATTCCCTTACATATATATGCTCTAGACACCCTTCCTCAATCGGATTCTGAGAGAGAGAATCCCTTCTACCCTGCAGCATCCTTATGTGTAAAGAACAAACTTCTCTCTTAGGTATGGAGTTTTGTACCATCCTTGGGAAAATTGAAAAAATGCACACATTTTCTGTAAGATTTACTTTCCAGAATCCTGGTTGAGGAAAAAAGCTCACTATTAAAGATATTAACCTAGATGAAAGCCCAAAATTCTACTTCTAATTCAATCTGAATTCAAAACACAAACCTTTGTATTGGGCTCTGTAACTGTCAAGACCGTCAAGCATGTATGAATTAGTGCTCTCTGTATTTAAGAGTGACATCACATATTTGAACGTGAGAAAGATTAAAAGTGACCAAAGCACCCCTCTAGATTTTGAAGAGGGCTCACTACCCCACCCATAGACTAAAGGCTCAGAAGTGGGGGATGCCAGAGCATGACTTCATCCTTTTTAAAGGGTGCAGTGTTCTCAACATTAATCGATTTCACAAACTGTTTTTATTTGAATTCAAAATGTTAAAAGACTTTTGTCAAAAATATTTATCATATGTACTCTGGTAGTGAGAAACATTAAATTCATTACAGGGAGTAGGTAAACAGCTTTACACAGTCAAATAAATGTACTTCTAGATGGAACCTGAAATAAATATTTCTATCATCGGGAACACACGAATAAAGTGATAAGTAAAAAATTACGCAACTTTCTAGTTTATCAATTACTGCAGCAGCCTCTCTTTCTCAATAAGTACTTTTCTTTTATATAAAACTACCCTTTTGTTCGGGGCACAGGAGTGTTAACGGTAATAAGGGAACTCGCTGTTTAAGGAAATCCATTTTTAAATGGACATAAAAATCCTTCTTATATCGGGAATAACCCCAACTTTTCAGGTACTGGAAAACGCACTTAGCTCCAAACACTAAGCTTTCTTCGCTTAAGGCTCGTAAACGCAGGGCCAAGAAAGATGCTTTTAAGCCCCATTTTTACCTGCCCTATTATCTAGCCAAACAACCGCATCTGCACAAATGCACTTAAAGCTTTTTTTTTTAATGTTTAAAGAGTGGTAACTAGTCAAACTGTTTATGCTTAAGCTACTCTGCCTCTCAGGACCTCAGACCCTCTCCCCCCATATTTTAAGAGGCCACCTTGCCTGCCAGTAGCCCCTTACAGTCTCCTTTCTCAGGATGACATGAGTATGAAGCTGCCAGATGCCTTAAAAAGACACAAGTTCTTTAATAAAGGCAGTATAAGTGACCCTGAGAAGAAGGAAATGAAGCAAAGGGTCTCAAAAGAAAGAGATGCAGGAATGAAACACAAATCACGAACATAGGCGAGCTGGATGCTCCGCCAGGCATGGGGACACTTATGCCACGCATGAGACACTTATGCCACGCATGGGACACTTATGCCACGTATGGGGACACTTATACCAGGCATGGAGACACTCATACCAGGCATGGGAC